>NC_065508.1:12800649-12838834 GCF_006386435.1 Epinephelus moara | reverse complement strand
TAACAAAAGCGTGGACCAATTTTTCTGCATCTTTTCGGGTCAGGATAGGCCTAATTTTCGCAATATTACGCAGATGAAAAAATGCAGTCCGTGAGGTTTGTTTTAAATGAGAATTAAAAGACAAATCTTGATCAAATATTACTCCGAGGTTTCTTACGGTAGTGCTAGAGGCCAGAGCAATGCCATCTAGAGAAACTATGTCATCAGATAAGTCTCTGAGTTGTTTGGGGCCAAGAACAATAACTATAACCAAGAGCTGAGTTTTCTTTAAAATGGAGGACAATGAGGGTAAAACAACATAACCCATACCACCATACCAAACAGTATGCCAGAATAAGATTTAGTATGTCCCAATACATAGTACGTCAAATGCAGTATGCCAGAAATACAATGATGTTCTACAACATCCAGTCCGATTTTGCAGTATGCAAGCCAGCATGCTTTTCTGGCTGTTCTGACCCACAATCCTCTGCACAGCAGAAGATACGTCACATCAGCTGAGCCACAAACAGATGTCAGTTTGACATCTCATTCACAGCTGTTTGACATGTGATTGACAGCTGTCAGAAGTTGCGATGACAAATAACAGTGTATTCAAGTAACTGATGACCAGTCAAACAGTAATAATAGGAATATTAATTGACTAAGTGAACAAAATAACCATTAATATTATGAACAACAATAGGACATAACTAATGCAGATGTAATTTCACCGTCACAAATATAATATGTTAAAATCTACAATCTGTGCAGTTAAAGTTTAAGTTAAAGGGATAGTGCACCCAAAAATGAAAATTCAGCTATTATCTACTCACCCATATGCCGATGGAGGCTCAGGTGAAGTTTTAGAGTCCTCACATCCCTTGCGGAGATCCCAGGGGAGAGGGGGTAGCAACACAACTGCCTCTCTGTACACCATGTGCGCTTGCACGAGACCGTGAGACATGGGCACCACCTTCATGTGTGTTCACGTGCTTTTGCTGGTCTTGCGCGCAAGTGCGCACACGTGAGCGTGGTGCACAGAGAGGCAGTTAGAGCTACAGGCGACAATGAGGCTAAAACAGAGTTCAAATGACGTTTTTCCAAACAACTTTTTATGTCGGAGCTTCAGGACCGGATCACTAGGGACGAGCAGTATGGAGATATGTTGTGGTTTCAATTATGTGTTTTTTGGACATTTTAATCTGGGGCGCCGTAAGCCTGCATTAGACAGAGTTGTGTTGCTACCCCCTCTCCCCTGGGATCTCCGCAAGTGATGTGAGGACTCTAAAACTTCACCTGAGCCTCCATCGGCATATGGGTGAGTAGATAATGGCTGAATTTTCATTTTTGGGTGCACTATAAAACTAGATACATGGCAAAGTAACAACAGCAGATCTTTGCTGGTTTATCTTCATCTCTGGCAAATTCAGTGAGTGGTGTTTGTTTTATCTCCAAGGTGTGCAACAGTGTGTACTTTTTAAGAGCAGCTGCAATACCTACTAAAGTTAAAAGAAAAAGTATGCAATTCCCCCAAATGTAAGGGAAACACTGGATATTTAGCGCTATTTTTGACAGGATTTTTTCGGCCCAGCAGGGGTTCCTGTTGGCCTGTAAACTTGTAAGGGAAACACTGAATAGCTGTAGAATAATGATGCCATCAGCCTTTAGATTGGTTTCCTATAATCCTCCTCACTGTCACTGTTTGCCACTGGGTGTGACATCCCACGAAAATTGAGGTTCAGTTTACAGCAAAAAGGAAGTGCATCAACCATTGCGCAACCCGACAGTTATTGGTAGCTTTCCCCAATTATCAAAGAGTAGCAATTTATATTAGAAAGCCCTAACTGTGTAAAGAGTTTGTCTGTCTTTGCATTACAAGGTTTTTTTTGCTTCATAGAGACAGAGCACAACACGTCACACTCTGTAAACCACTACCAGTGGAGGGGAAAACTGTCAGCGCCACAATATACAACCAATGGCTGAAAAGCTAACCAAATGCCTATAGCTAGCTTAAAACACTACACATCAGAATGTCAAAGG
The DNA here is from genome assembly GCF_006386435.1 of Epinephelus moara. Classification (NCBI taxonomy): domain Eukaryota; kingdom Metazoa; phylum Chordata; class Actinopteri; order Perciformes; family Serranidae; genus Epinephelus; species Epinephelus moara. Next base: position 12,836,812 of record NC_065508.1, on the reverse strand, counting down.
ATTATTTTGGCCCCCTGTATCTTACCTTGCTTATCTCGGAGAAATGATCTCATTGAATGGCCAGAAGTGACATACTTTGATATTTACAACTATTTGATTGAATCACCAGGTAAGATCATCATCATTTAACCTAACAAAGATCAAAGCAAGGCCTTACATAGTATAGTTAGCTTCAACTTCTACAGTTTGTTGGCCAAATTAGCAAAATGCTTGCTGCACGAAGGCATACTGAAGGTCAGATTGCAGTTTTACCGTATCCTCCTGCCAGTGCCTCACGTGTTATTGCTTAGAAGCTCAGTTGTGCGGTTTGGCAGCTCGTAAAAACTTAGTGCATTCCACCACAAAGCATCTTTTAGACATTTTTGTGTTGTTTGCTAGTAGACATAAATGACAGCGAGGTTCCTTCATGCATGCTAACTCAATGGAGACTGATGCACTGTTTTCCCCTCCAGTGGGAGCGGGACTTAAATGCACTTATTGTTTAGTGCGTGAATGCTTAAAGGTGTGTGTTCTTATATTTATGATAAAACCCAGATATTGGTGTGATTATGTGCTAGGCTGAGGAAAACTGAAAGCAGCAGTTTGTCTTTGCGACAGCAGCACCGAGAAGAATACCTCTTGGAAGAGCTGGGGGAGAGAATTTGAAAAGTTGCTTGTTTACACTTTAAACAGTGATAAATGGAAATACAACAATAAATTCATTTGGAAAAATCTTGCCTGGTAATCACACATCTGAGGTTAGGAGCAGAGGTGAGTAAAACAGCATAAAATTACTGAGTAGGTGTTGATGACATTTTTCGAAATTGATGTCAAGACCAGCAGCACAATTAACACAAACAGATACAGAATCACACCTTCAAGTTTCCTGCACCCTTTAATTGTCATATTTTGTAGTGCTGTGGCAAAGGATGAGAACTGATCAAAAAACCCAGCTGGAACAATATGAAACTAATAACTTTATTAAGCCACAAAGTAGAGATAATGAGGTCTGAGCAGATGCATATTCTCCACAAGGCTTATCAATGTATTCCGATTTTATTTTCAGTGGGTGTTAGTCAAAGTTTACTGTTCTTGTTTCAAAGCTTCTGATTTCAAAAGCGAGCACGGAGCGGAGAGAGTCTGTGATTCACTTGTTCAGCGCGTCTTTCTACCTCAGCCTCAGTTCTCTCACGTAGACTTTTGAGTGCAACACAAGACAAAAAAGATCAGACATCGACGACTGTGTTTCCATAAAAATAGAACAATAATAATGAAATGTCAGAGCTTAACAAGATTAATGAAGTTACAAAATTTGTGCTTTGTCATTTTTCATAACAAGAACAGGCAGGCAAAAAAACTGAGCTCTGGATCATATTTTAAAGTTGCTGCTTGTTCTCTTGCATATAAACTCAAGTTTGAATTATTTCAGGGCAGTGTAGAGATGATAAACTACCAATTTTCAGACTTAATAAGCACAATGCACCCAAATCCCCCAAAGTTTCTCTGCCATCAGTTATAAATATTAAACCACGTAAGTCTAATTGTTACACTGTTGGTGATTCCAGTGCTGTCGCTTCCTCGCTTATTCTTCAGACTTAATTTAGCATTTTTTAAAACTTTATTATCTGGAGGTGTTGGACTGCACTATGACAGATTCGATGAAGTTAAAGTTATAAACATTTTCATATAAATGGTTTCCTCCTCTGTTACTGATATTGTGATGCAAGAGATGAGACTACATTTATCCCCAGAATGAGTTTTTATGTTACAAGAATCATTTTAGAGGTATGAAACAGATAAAATGAGCAGGGGGATAAGAGAAAATTCAAATCAAACATTAATTAAAGAAATTACTGCAAGGTAATTTGCAAGATCAAATCATGAGTGAAGAAATAGGCCTTTTTTTTCTCTTCATTTATTGATTCAATCTTGAGGATACTTTAATCATATATTGGTTAAATCGTGTGCTTAACTGAAATAGTGTAAAGAGTATATGGCTGTCGACTCCATTTTCCAGTCATACCCAATGTATGCAATTCCAAGACTGTTCAGAGACCACAGTATGCAAACATATTTAAATCCACCATTTTGAAAAATGGCAATGTTCCTTTTCCCTCGCCAACATTTATCTTAAATTTGGAGCATTATTTGGCCCCCTTTCTGACAAGATAGCTTAAGGTCCTCTAGTTTAATTTGATGCCCGTGTCTTGACTGTAGCTTTAAAACTGAGCCCTATACAGCAGGTTTTATGTGCTAACATTAGTCTGCCTCACTTCTCAGCATCAGCTCTGCCTCTCATACCTGCTGCTTCTTGACTTTCCATTCCCTCTCTATTCCTTCCATTGTCTTCTTCTCCGCACCTTGGCTTTTCCTTTAGTGGTCCCTCATTTTTGGTGAGACATTCTGACTTTGCTAATCAGGCTACAGTCCGCCTCACATGTAAACAGCGCTTGTGATTTCTGCGCATCACGCACCTGACCCAATACATTAATTTATCATGTAATTACAACTAACTCGTCAGTGAGTAAATTGTTTTACTTGATCCAATTTAAAGGTCAACCATAGAGCCTTTCATAGGCCCTCCCCCTTTAACCTTGGGTGGGGGTCATAATAATAATAACAATATAATAGTAATCTGCTGGTCATCTGTACCCTTTGACCTCCTCTGATGGCGGCCCTGACACTGCATTTACATGATGTACAAATAAATATGAGAGGAAATGAATGTGCATAATATAAATGTAATTATGATTATAGAGGTGTAATTGTGAATAAAATGATATGAAATATATATCAGTGTTATACAGTAGGTCATATACAGTTTATATAGGATATACAATCTGTCTAATTGGAAGGCAAGTGTTGATAGTTGTTCCAAATAGTCATACGTCACGGCGGGATGGAAAGCCGACTGTCACAGGAGGGACGAGATCCAACAATTGTTTAAATATAGAGATAATGATGCATATTTTCAGACAGGTTCTGGAAGACATTCATCGTGTTTCACTCGGTTGTTCAAAGGAAAAAAAGAAAATAGAAAACTAAAGGAAGAAGTTCAGCTCCCTGCGTACTTGTCTCACCTCAGCACACCTGGTCAGCCCTGCGTGAAGTGGACCTCGCTTTTTGGAAATTGCAGAAATTGTCAGAAGCAGCCACCCCTCAATTCTGACATCAGAAAGGTCTGCGGGGACACATCCAGCGAGTACTTCTCTTGAAGCATACTGGCCATGCACCAGTATTATAGTCCATGTGAGTCCAGAGCTTTGGAGGTCGGAAAGTTGGTACATCGGGTGTTAAACACCAGGTGTGACTCCTATAAATAACCGTCTGCCACACTGGAGGCAACTGTGTTATATGTTTAGACAACAGCACCATTGTTCTGTTTAGAAAGAATACTCACACCACAGCAAAGTGATGTCTGAAAGCACTCACTACAGTCCCTACAGCCGTGACAGCAGATTACCAGTAATGTTGCCAGAAATAATAATAATAATAAGAGGATGCATTTCAAAGACTCACAAACGTACAGAAAGTACGATATAATATTTAAACATACTTCCATCTTAACTGTCTGTCAAGTTTGATGAAGGTGGAGCCCCGCAGAGGCAGGATGGTGTGCAGTGATTCAGACGCTTGTGCGGCAGACTTCAGTGTAGCAGAGGCCCAACTCATCTCATCGTTGAGTTAATGGAATTCAGATGAAGATCAGATTTGGCCTGCACGATTGGATTTACTGAGCACAGACGAGTGCATTTTCCACATAAACATCTAATTTGCATTTGTTTAATAGACCATCCAAGATTATAGATGCACTCGGAATTTGGGAAAATGTATTTGATTTCCAACCAATAACTCCAGTAGATGCAACAGATTGAATCCCAGTCTTGGTGAGGTCTTGAGTCCGCTCCAGGCTGTATGGTTGTTGGCCTTTAGATCTATAACAGTAATGTATGTAGAGGCATAAGTAGCACTTGTGTGTGAGTGCATCTGTCCGTATGAAGTGAATGAATTGATTTTGTCTAAGTGAATACATTAGTGTCAGAGGGGACCTGTTTTTTCCCCGCTTATGTTAACAGACAGGCCATTGAGAGCCACACACACACACACTTAACACACTCACTTTACATCATTAACAAACCACACTCTTGGCAGCCCTTGTCAACATCACATTCTGGTCTTCTCGCCGTCCTTGTGCATGTGGAAAAGGGTTGAGAAGCCTCTTATATGGCTGAAGGTGAACACCCCCTGTCTAGATAATGCACAGAAATATTCCAAGAAGCTGCCGTTCAAAGCCCTATGAATATGATCATTTACATAATTGGTTCTGTTACGTCCCTCTTTAACTCATATCTGACAGTGAGCACTTGTGACAGAGTGGGTGAGCAAATTAACAAAAACATTAACAATGCAGTAGCCTCTCAGAAAACTTTTGATGAGCTCATTGTGTTTGGTTTTTATTGAGACAGGAATTAATTCAGTTTGACAGAAGGTAGTTGTGGTGCTGCAAAGAAAATAGGGCTGCTGTATTGTCATCAGTGCTGTTTGTGTGTTTTATCTACCATTTGTAATGACACATTTAGTGGTGTCACGGACTTAAAAATTCAAAGATCAACAGAAAATAAATAGCCACGTTAGCAGCTATTTGAGGCCGTGCTTAGCAGTGCTTTCAGCTACAGGCTAACACCAGCATGCCAACAGACTCACAGTTACAATACTAATGGCTGAAATACATGGAGCATGGACGTGATGCATCACAAGGAGGGGTGGAGCTTCAGAGACGTCTTTGTAGCATGCGATTGCTACATGCTTCCCTGTGTGCATATTGTGTTTTGCCAAGTGATAATGCAGTTGTTTATGCACGGTTTGGAAGTGTTTAGGCAATATTGACTGGTACTAAATAAATAACTGGATAGTTTTAAAAACAGGAGGCATCGATTCGATTGATTTATTGTAATGTGAAATGTAAGAACACCCACAAGTTGCTCTGCTGCGTTGCATTGCCTCTGGCAGAAGAAGATAGTCATTCAAATCATATTTTTTTTATTATTGTTTTTTTGCTTTTGTTTTGTTTTAATTGCACAACTTAATGTAGTTTTTACATATTGGAGGGCTGCGGAGACATGAAGAGTCGCGCAATATCCACAGAGGCAAGCGTGGCTTTCGTGGTCGTGTCCCATGTATTTAGGTCGTTACATACGATACGATATACTTTATTTGTCTTGGACTCAGCAAGTGCGCCATAAATGCCTTGACAGCCACAATGACAACGAACAGTACATCAACAGCCATACCATCCCAACAGCAATTACATAACAGTATTGCGCATATCCCATAACATTACACATAACACATACATACGCCATACATAGGCGTCATTTAGGCATGGCGAGGTATGGCAGCTACCATACCTTGGAATTGGGAGGAAAAAAAGGAGAGAGGTTCTGTAGTCATCTTACTTGTGAGTGTCCTTCATATTTGTTGCAAGTGATCAGATGTGATATGTTAGATAGTCCGAGGCGCACTGGCTGGTTGTTTTCATTGTATTGCACTTAAATAGGTCAGTAGTATGCTCATCAGTGAATACGAGTGTTAGTGAATATGAGTGTTATTGAATCAAATTGTTCGCCACTTCGCTCCTCCGCGAGTTATGAGTTATGTGAGTTATCTCTGTGTTGTGAAAGCATTTTGCTCTGCTGCTGTAGACAGCCTGTCTAAATGATGTCTTGAAGCCTGTCTGATTGTATGTGGGGGGTTTTTCTTCATGTCGGCATGTTAAGCTTGTATTTTCGGTCTCTGGAGACACTCCAATAAATTCGCCTATACAGTATTGTACCAAATTGGCCTTTGTTTCACTGTGTTTCATACACCGGACCCCTTGGTTCTAGAAATGAGCTTGTAATTAATTTATTTTCTGTGAAGTTCAACACATGACTAATGATAATTAAACGTCCGCTCGCTGTCCGTGGTGCTGAAATATGCGCCGAAATAGGTCCGATGTTTTCACTGCTCTCACCAAGTTGTGCATTACATGCAGACATGAGGTATTATGAATGTGAGAAACAGCTTCATGTCCTTTGAAACAGTTTTAAATAGCATAGTATGTACTTCTGACAGGTCAAAGACCAAAGTGAAGGTTTATATAAGTTCATATTTTTGAAACTCCATCATCAGTAGCTCTGTGATGTCATGTCATATTGCCGTACCTTAGCTTTTGCTGAAACGACGCTCCTGACGCCATACATAACACATGCTAAAAGATCACCAAGATAAAAGCACTATAAAGTGCTATAAAAATTATTGCACAATCTTTGGCCTCAAGCAGAATTGTTTAAAAGTTTGATGGAGGTTGGAACAAATGAATTCCATGCTGATGTTTAACAGGTCGAAGGTATGCCATTTTTAGCAACTTAGTTTGTGTTAGCATGATAACATTTGACTATTAGCACTCAGTCCCTATCAACAGATACCTGTATTCCATTTCTAGTCCGTTTGTTGTCCAAGTAGTATTGACCAGTCACATTTGAGCTGCAGGTAAATAGTCCCTGTGGAGCGCAGGAGAGGTGAATTAGCTGAAATGCAATCTCCGAACTTATCAGCTATTGTCTGATGTTTGCTTTTTTATTTATTTATGTGTATTTAGATGCAAATATCTTTGTACAGGGATGGCCAACACACGAAAGAGGAAGTCTTGGACTAGTTATCCACTAGCTACACCCTAATCCCCCAGAAGTTTGTCATCATCAGACTGGAAGCTGATGGGCTCAAATATTGATAAGCACTAAACACAAAGTACAGCTGAGGCTTGTGGCATTTGCTCTATAAAGTGTTGACTTGCTGATGGCGCTAGATGAAAAATTAAGGGATCGCCAAAGTCAGTAGGATTCGTCCTCTGGGGACCATGAATATTAATACTGTGCAACATTTTTATAGCAGTTGATCCAGTAGTTGTTGAGCTAGTTTATTCTGGACCAAAGCTGACCTTAGAGCCACTGCACTAGCATGTCTAGAAGATAATATGTCTGTAAATTTGATATAATTCTCACTGGTTTATTATATTTTACACGTCTCGAAATATCAAATTTCTCTGTGGAGATCCCCAGTTTCATTTATTTTTATTGTACAGCACAGTATCTCATTAATCCTCTGTGAGGTAGTAAGAGCTGCATGTGTGTGAGGGTGTGTGTCTCCATGTCTTGTCAGTCTTCCAGCATCCAGAAGTCATGTCGTTTTAATTCTTCAGGGAAGAGCCCCACCTCACCCCACCATCTGAAATTGAGTGAGCGAGTAAGGGTGTAATGTTAGGCCACTGAGTAATTGTTTTCTCCAGATGTGATAGGAATTATTAGTCTGCGCACATTAAATTAACGAGCCCTCTTCCTCACAGAGCCTCATTCTTTGGAGGAACATTATTTTTAAATAAGATGTCACCTTTTGTCAAGTGGAACCTTTGTCTCCGTGGCCCCCCGTATTGTCTCATTTCCCTGCTATCCTCAGGTAGATGCAAATTGAAAATACTAATAGAGGTGTTGAACCACATATGAGATAATGGGCAAATGTTATATCGTTGATGCTGGTTATGCCGACTGAATCGCTAATTGATTAATGTATTGTCTCGGGATTAATCCTCTGTATAGTGAGATTATAATGGAAATTAGCTTTGGCATTATGTCTTCATGAGAACCCACTGCATTGTTAGATGATGTATAATGTGAAAATATCTCGCTGATAGAGGCTGTTATCACAATTTAAGACTGAATGACAACGAATTGTAAGGCTTTATCTTTCCCATTGTAAATCTACGTGCTTATGTGATTGTTTATCTCCAAGTGGCATTATATTTCTACTTTTTAGCCTTACAATTCAAACAGTAATGTGTAATTAGTCAAATTAAATTACATTTATTGCTGTTTATCTTGTTAATAAAAGATGAACGTCCTGCTTTGTTGATTTTTAGAAGTTGAACATTCCACCTTTCAGGCTCTGTTTCCCCTTATGTTGCGTGCAACATAGATGTCTTTATGGTTCCTGACTTGGAGATTGACTTGAACCTAGAGATAAAATAATACAAAAATGTCACATCTTGACTATATTGACCAAAATGATCACACTTATCAGTATTATTGCAGCATTGTTAAAGTAAAAATGTCTTTAAAAACGTACTGATACACACTGAAATCGTTCCTCAAGCTTTACTTTATATTGGTGATTGAGCAGCCCGTCTTTAAAATGCTTGCTTTAGTGTCTCTGTCACTGTAGATGACAACAAGAGACCAGTAGCATCACTGGGTTTGCCTGCTGCACACCCACTCTGTTAATGATAAGGCTGAAAAGTGCTGTCACTGCCTTCCGCCAGGTTTTCCTTGATGCAAAGCCTGGTAATCAAACACTGTTTTAATGATCATTAAAATTTGAAATGGTAAAAGTAACCAATGGGAATTTTATCCTAGTTTATCGCAAAACCTGTTACTGTTTCATCCCAACTTGGACTCAAGTCAGGCCAGGTCCAAATTTTCAAATATTCAGTCCTTGTAGTTCTGTTGTATTGCTGCAAATCTTGGATCTGTATTTGTAATACTCTAGTTCAGTGGTTTCCAACTGGTGCAGCCACAGGGTCCAGATTTCTCCTCAGTTATTAGTTCAAGGTCCACACAGTTTAATATATTCAGCGTCATACTTGCGTTTGGCTGTTCCTTATTCACTCACTCTACAGCAGGAAACAGCACATCAAAATAAAAGCTCTGTGCTGAAAGTTCACTGTACTTAAAAATAAAGTAAAGTGTGTTTTTTACAAAGTCGACATGTTTGCAAGTCACTTGCGGTCCATTCACAATGGACCTGCGACCCACTTTTGGACCGCGACCCACTAGTTTGGAACCTCTGCTCTAGTTAATCATGCATATCAAAATCAAAGTAACACTGTTAAAGGTCCAGTGGGTAAAATTTAGTGACATCAGGTGGTGAGATTGCAAAACTGAAACTTCTCCTGCGTGGTGGCTGACCTAAAACCATGAATGGCCCTATCCAGAGCCAGTGTTTGATTTGTCCATTCAGGGCTACTGTAGAAACATGGTGGACTCAGTGGAAGACAAGCCACTCTGTATGTAGATATAAACAGGTCATTCTAAGGTGTCCAGAAAAACACAATTCTTATTTTCATGTGCCTATAAACAAATGAAAACATAGTTGTGATTATGACACTATCACTCTCAATAGATGCCCCTGAATCCTTCACACTGGACCTTTAATTATGCAGTTATGGCTGAGCTATGATGGCCAACGCTTGCTGGTGTTCGTAGTAATGTAACACAAAAGTAGTAACCATCAGAGGAAGTGCTAGAAAGATACAAAATGGTTCAAAGAGATGTTAAAACAGTCTGAGATGACTGAACATACCTACCAGCAGAGCTGAAGTTAATCTGTACAGTAAATCCACTTCATTTACAGCCTTTGCACAGATCTTCCATTACACAGCCTTCTCATCCCTGCTACATCAAGAAATGTCTCTCTGTCTGGTGTTGCTGCACTTAACTCAAGATTTTCCCTCCCTCCTCAGGATGAGAGTCGAGTGAAGGTAACCGTAATGGAAGTCCAGCCAGTCGACCACCGGGAATACAGCAGGAGACTCCTCAGTAACATCCGCAAATTGGCCGGCTGAACTTTGTCCCAGTCATTCAAACAGCTGCCTGCCGATTTAACACGTCTTCCACTGGTCTCTGACTGGTGTCCGACTTTTTCCCCCAGCGAGATAACAGCATATCTGACTGAGGCAGCAGAGGGCCGGCCAGTGATTCATCTCATTAAATGGCAGCCAAACAAAGACTGATATTTAGTTGTTCACTTCCTTCAACAGGCCGTTTGTGAGACAGTGGAAATGTGATGGGAGTGACTTTTACCTTTTAATTTAATGACATTTTAGCAAAGCGTTTTGACTGATTACACATAACACTATTTCAGACTCGCTAATTGTGTTTCACGTATGATACATGCGAAGATCACGGCGTTTTCTCTTTTTTTATACAAATGATTCATCTCTTCAGTTTCAAATCTGTGGTGGTGATGTTCAGTGTTAGTTGAGTAAGACATAGATGAGTCAGATTTTATATAATTTTCATTGTTTCGTTTTAAAGATGAAGGCATGGTAAATGTGTGTGGGAGATTCACGTGTTGGCATTTGTTTTAACTCTTTTACTGACAGTGTCTACTGCTTGTTAAGATTATTCTGAAGTGTTTGTTTTGCTTCTGAGCTTCAAAAAATGTCAAAAAAGGAATGATTGATTAAAAGGATGTCAAGATAAAAACAGTGTTTGTCTTAATCACTGTTACCCCGTCACTCACTGTTGAGAAGTCTTGAAAAGCATTGTGTTTAGTTTCCTCAATTCGTACTTACCCACATGTCACATCTTTTGTATTTAACGTGTAGAAATAGAAAAGGAAACATTGCAGTTTAAAAGCAGGCAGCCCTACAATCTGCAGGGATTTACTGACCACCCAGCAGCTTATTTATCCTCAGTGGCTGCACACAAACAAGTCAGTCAAGAACACACAACGTAAAGCGTTACTGCCCAACACAGCCAAGAAACTAAAAGTAGGATTGTTGCCACGCTGCCTTCAATGGCTTCAATCCTTTTTTGTGGAGGTTCAGTCAGCACCATCAGACCTGTAGCAAACACTGTCACTGCTGCCAGCTACGTAACTCACCCTCACATAACGGACAGTGTTCATTTTGAGACAAAACCCAGCCTGGCTCACAGGATGCAGACTGTGGGCATAGGTCAGAGATGAATACAGAGAGGTGGAAGCAGCGTTGGAGATGGGGCCTTGTTTAGAAAGTTACTCAGGGGTGCATGAAGCCAAAAAGTTTGATTACCTGGATCTTTTGCATCCACTGGCCCTTACAGCAAACACACAAAAGCGTTCCCTTTAACCAAGCCTCCTAACGGCTCGGCCTTGAGCTTGCTTACATGAATGACTGCAGGAAAATAACTCTGGATTCATCTATTTGTGAATTTTACAACTTTTCGGACAAAATGATTTTAACAAAGAGCGCCCAGTAGCTCACTGTGTAAAGCGGGCACCCCATGAACAAAGGAGGTGTCCCTGCCACGGCAGCTGCAGGCTGCAGGCTCAACTTCAGCCTGCAGCCCTTTGCTGCATGTCATCTCTCTCTGCACACTTCAAACTGTCCTGTCTTTAAAGGCAAAAAAAGCCAGAAAAATAATCCTAAAAAAATAATAATAATGGCTATTTAAGTGTTGCTACTGTGAAGTTGATGTATGTAAAAAAAACAAAAAAAACATCCACCTATAAACAGACATCTCTTACACAATGTAGGTCTATGGGGAGAAGTCTTTTTGGCCCTAATAACTTTACATGACAGACTTGGAGGTTGTAATTCCACTGTTTGGCCACAATGTCAAATTGGCATCATAGCCTCGGACTCTTCCTGCTGGGCGCGGTATAACGCTGTCATTGGCCACCTGCTATTTTCAAAATCCCTGTCACTACTTCAAACTAGTCTCAGGTAGCCAGACCTATCTCCACACTTTGCTTTAGCGCTGTATCTGCAACAGCAACCTCTAAGCTAGCATGCTTAGCATACATGCTAAAAAATCTTTTAATATTTTATATAGCAGGTCTTTTCTTGTGGGGATTTAGCCATTTTAGTGCCGTGCCTCGCCTCCCCACATGTAAATGTTCCACCAAAATAAGTTTCCTCGCCAACACTACTTTGCAAGCGCACCATCACCGCATCTGGGCCCAGTACCACCCAAGATGATTGTGATTGGTTTAAAGATATGAAAGACAAACCAGAGTGTGGAATTGTTATGGGTTCAGCCAGACCTTGCTCCAGCCCTGGCACATGTCTGGCTATGCAAGACCAGAAAAAACACAAATGACCTTTAATGAATTCATCATTTTTCTGCAGCTCATCCTCATCCAGGTTGCAGTAATAAATTTATGCTGAAAAGAAGTAATATACTAAAAGACAATCCTGGGCCATATTGTCCACACAGATTTTCCATTCTACTTTAATACTTTAACCAATATAGCTGATAAATGGAAATTAAACTGCATTCGATGTGGCATTAATAAATAAGTCATAAAAAGTTTTCAGTTTAACACAACCTTGTTTAAAGGTATACTATGCAGGAGTTTAAGGTCATTCCCCTCCTGACACTGCTTGTACGTGCACTGCAAGTTCCTGCACTATTGTAGGAGCGCTGTATTTGTAGTAATAGAAAAGCTGATATTAAAGCAACCTGTTCATGAGAAAACAGGCCAACTCTGTGTCGCCCGTCCTCTCCTTCAGTGCTCGCCAGCGAAATGGAAAGTAAAAGCCAACCCCAGATTCACTCTTGTTTTGAAACAAGCTTTGTCCACTTGCCGTTTAACCTTGATATGTTTGAGGTTTTTGTGGTGCTATACCTGTGATTTTTTAGCCTCCTCTTGGATCTGTGCTACTACCTCCCATAGACTGAATAATAAAGATAAATGACACAACAAATGCCAAACTAAAAATAAATTCAAAGTAAATGTCAAATCAACTTTTCCCAAAGATGATTTCTGTCATTTTAGTCACTGACAGGTTTGGTTTGAGTTAGTTATTTGATGCTACGAAAATGGGGTTTGACATCATGATTGACAGCTATGTGTGCCAATCGGTGTGCTTGCTATCAACGGTGCGGCTTGCAGTTGGTCGGGTAGGTGTATGAAGAATTCAACACCGTGGAGATGCAGTGCAGACTCTGGCTCCAAATGACGTCACCAGTGCAAGGTTTGCTTAATTTTTGAACAGTGGAGGTAAGTGGAGAAACATTGTGCATTTTTATTTACAGTCTATGCTACTACCTGATTGCCACCGTTTTGTAAAGTCCTGACCTCACATGCATACTGTTATTGGCAGCAGGCTAAACGCCAAGAGATGTCCCAAACACAGCAAAATAATAAGAAAATAGAGGCAGAGGGAAGGGTCGCTGCAGATAAATACACTGCCACACACTTCCACTGGGTCATAAGTAATGACTGAGAGGGATTACTTCTGTATGAGTCTTGATTTTTGGGGAAAATCTTGCTTAGTATGCCTTTGAGAATGACACACATTTCACTAAAACATCAGCACCATGCATAGCTGTTCTACACTGAACTGGGACCTCACTTTCAAATTAAATATGTTAACCTTTGTAACCACTCTCTGTTCAGTGTCAGTATCCATCCAGACACTAGAAAGCAGGCACAGTGCATCAGTGGTGTGCCTCTCTACTAAGGTGTGGCTCAAGGGCATGACACTGATTTATGTTGGCAGCAAGCCGCCTGCTCCCCTCACTCTGAGCACCATCAGTACCATCTCCTGCCTGCTGCCTGCCATGCTGTGTGTGGAGGTTTGGGAGATTAAATACGCACACACTGATCTTTTCATCCCAGTGTCACCTTTCCCTTAACTTTTTCCATTATTTCTGTCTTATTTTGTGTTCTGAGGCCGAATTTGTCTCTAATCATCTCTTTTTAGAGACAACCCAATCAGACTTGGTGGCCTAACGTGTACTAATACAGGCTGCACTTTAAAGCCAAAGTGAAATGAAAGCATTTATGTGAATGATTAAAGGTAGATTTTGATTCATGAGTCACTGATGAGCATACGGAAAGGGTCCCACACAATCTGAACCAATAACAGGTCACATGACACCAACTTTTGTAGGTCCGCTTCACTCTGAAACGTTGCCAGGACGTTTTTTTTTAATTTGCTGGCATAAGCAGGTGCAGCGAGTGTAACTCTGTGTTCTGTTCAGCAAATCTAAAGCGGAGTCCCTGAGATCAGAAAGTCATTTCCAACTTAAAGCCTGGCTAGTGATTGAGACTTAAGATGGAGACACGTCAGTCTGCAGCCCCGCGGCATTATGGGACAGAGGAGGACACTGTGAAGAGATTAAGAGAAATACATTTTTTTGTATTACCCTTAGAGAACTTTATCTGAATGTGACGTGCTAAGCAGTAGTGAACTGAATTGCTGGTAAGGTTGTCATATCTTCTTTCGGGGAATGTGGGACCTTCAGCCTGGTGAATATGCAGTTTGTCTCTATCTGCAAAATGTGTGTGAGGCTACAAGGACAGCCAATGGAAATGAGCTGTGGTTATCACGGAGGTCGTAGCCCTGATCACAGTCTATCTGACCGCACTCTTATCTTAGAACACACTGTAGTTCAGTCAAGCCCTCATGTGTGTGTGTGTGCGTGTGTGTGTGTGTGTGAGAGAGTGAGTAAAAGAGACCAACGTTCCAGAGAACCAGTCCATGCAACACTTAATAGTGTTACACTACGACCTGGAACCATCAGTATACAAAAATGTACACTGGAGACACAGGCCACTGTACATGAGGCATTCAAATCTGGGTACAACGTAAACGATGCTGCACCAGTACAGGTCAGTGTCCCCTCGTCTACACAGACCCTTCAGTGGCTGAACTGATAAGAGATCAGATAAACGCTACAACAGCTCAGTGCACCTTTAGCACAACTGTATGTGTTAAAATAACAAGATGATTTTCTGTGGCACTTTAATAAAACAGAGAGAACAATGACAAATTACTCTGTAGCTTCAGCTGCGTTATCACAGGACAGACACTGTTGAGGCGGCTTCCACAGACTTCCTGACATAGCTTCAGCTTTTGTTTGCATTTTGGAGATGAATGCAGAACATCTGGCAGGAACAGGGAAATTAGAATTCAATCCTAGATGCATTTACTCTTTTTTTGTAATATTTACACTTCTGGCCACTTCATTAGGTACACCTGTTCAACTGCTTGTTAACGCAAATAGCTCATCAGCCAATCATGCGGCAGCAACTCAATGTAGTTAGGCATGCAGACATGGTGAAGACGACCTGCTGAAGTTCAAACCGAGCATCAGAATGGGGAAGAAAGGGGATTTAAGTGACTTTGGAAGTGGCATGGTTGTTGGTGCCAGACGGGCTGGTCTGAGTGTTTCAGAAACTGCTGATCTACTGGGATTTTCACACACAACCATCTCTAGGGTTTACAGAGGATGGTCTGAAAAAGAGAAAATATCCAGTGAGCAGCAGTTCTCTGGGTGAAAATGCCTTGTTGATGCCAGAGGTCAGAGGAGAATGGCCAGACTGGTTCAAGATGATAGAAAGGCAACAGTAACTCAAATAACCACTGGTTACAGCCAAGGTATGTAGAAGACCATCTCTGAACCAACAACACGTCGAACCTTGAAGCAGATGGGCTACAGCAGCAGAAGACCACACCAGGTGCCACTCCTGTCAGCTAACAACAGGAAACTGAGGCTACATTTCTGCTGCCACATTCAGATGGTAGGGTCAGAATTTGGTGTAAACAACATGAAAGCATGGATCCATCCTGCCTTGTATCAACGGGTCAGGCTGGTGGTGGTGGTGGTGTAATGGTGTGGGGGATATTTTCTTGGCACACTTTGGTCCCCTTAGTACCAACTGAGCATGGTTTAAACACCACAGCCTACCTGAGTATTGTTGCTGACCGTTTCCATCCCTTTATGACCACAGTGTACCCATCTTCTGATGGCTACTTCCAGCAGGATAACGCACCATGTCACAAAGCTCAAATCTGTACTGAAATGGCCTCCACAGTCACCAGATCTCAGTCCAATAGAGCACCTTAGGGATGTGGTGAAACGGGAGATTCACATCATGGATGCGCAGCTGACAAATCTGCAGCAACTGTGTGATGCTATCATGTCAATATGGACCAAAATCTCTGATTGTTTCCAGTACTGTATTGAATATATGCCACCAAGAATTAAGGCAGTTCTGAAGGCAAAAGGGATCCAACACAGTACAAGCAAGGTGTACCTAATAAAGTGGCCGGTGAGTGTATATCTGATTACTATCTGATGCACCCACCACACAGAACTCAGACATTTTTGCACATTTTGCATCTGCAGACAGCTGCAGACTTGTACCAGTGGCGTGAATGTGCATGCGGTTCCAGTCATACTACAACAGAGGGTCAGCATCAGTCTTGCATTTCAATGCCCATTCCAGTTGGTGGCGATAATGTTTTCTCCAACCACCATTAAAATCATGAAGAAGCATGCTCATCAGGAAAGAAAAGGGCTACCGCACAAAAAAAGAAAATATAACATGTGAATGCTTTACAATAACCGGACCAGGGATGAGAGTGTGGGACAACTGGAGCATGTGCAGTTGATGTGCTTGATATGCATTTAGTCCGCAGGGTCATAGATTTTGGGCTGCATGTAGACGTCCACATAGTGGTCTTTGTGGATCCTTGCAGACATGGGCGGATGAAGACATTTACATTAC
Source organism: Epinephelus moara (assembly GCF_006386435.1). Classification (NCBI taxonomy): domain Eukaryota; kingdom Metazoa; phylum Chordata; class Actinopteri; order Perciformes; family Serranidae; genus Epinephelus; species Epinephelus moara. The sequence goes on along the minus strand of NC_065508.1, from coordinate 12,820,513 downwards.
ACAGACGAAAGCAGACGCGAGCACAGAAAGTGTGAGGTGAGCTAAAGTGTGAATGAAGAGTGTTGAGAGGTTTTAATTATACCTACAGTGAACAAAATATCTAATATATCCCTGTGTAATGTATCATAGTTATTTCCTTAGAAAAATCTGCATCTTTTTGAATGCATAGCTCACCAGGTTCCTAAAAAGCAGTATTAGATAAGCTATAAATATCCTCATCGTGGAGGCTCTACAAGCTATAATGGCCTATTTAGCTGTGTGATCATTATGTTTGTGTAAATCTAAGGTAGCACTAGTTGATTCACATGGCAATTAATTCTTTTGTATTGCTGCAAAAAGAAAAATACTGGATAACAAAGCTTATACACAGGAAATTAATAGTGATTGTGCAGTTCTCATTCACTGCAAAAGACCTGGATTTTAAATGGCAATAAGTTTCCATGTAATGATTCCCCTCGTGTTTTTATAACATATTTTGCCTCAGCTAACTACTTAGACATGAATCTAAAGCAATCATCATTAAGAGAAATTATTCCTCAGGTCCTCCCACCCCCACACCACTGTTACTCTGATGTCATAGTAATGAGGGTTACTTCAGGATACTCTTCAATGAAGGTTGGCACCTGCAGCAGAGGTGTGCTGCAAGGACATGTAATTAATACAGTAAACAAATGTGAACATTATCAGCATGTTTGGCCCACTGAGGCAAACAAAGACACATTTAGCTGTTTTAATTGTGTTGGTCAAGGTCAAAGTAATGATTTGAAAAATAAGAAAAACATGTAATTCAGTCATGATACCGTTCATACTTACCGGCAACAACCAATTGGCCTCTTGAGGGCAGCGGGAACAAGATGTTGTATTTACTGCTGGAAAGATGAAAGATGAAGCTGTCTATCCAATACACAGACACACAAACTTTTGAAATTGGTGCTACATGAGCAGAGAAAAAGGGATGTGGCATTCGCTTTTGCTCAAGATTTAGAAAACCTGCAACTACCAGAATGCACTGCTGCGCACTTGCCCAATAACTACTTAATGGACAGGACAGACAAGCGTGAAAGGGGGAGAGAGGGGGAGTGACATGCAGCAAATGGCCACAAGCTGGAGTCGAACCCAGGCCACTGCAGCAACAGCCTTGTACATGGGGTGCCTGCTCTACCACAGGGCCACACTGCCAGCGAAGTGCTGCGAAGCGCAGCACACCGAAATTCTCGCGCGAGCCCGTTCACACCAGACGCACATTTCTCCACGCCGGTCGACAAGCGCTTTTGCTCCCAGCTGTTGTCTCCGTCACGTTTGGGGCTGTTTTTCCATCATGAGTATCTCTCTCTGTTTGCCTGTGTGTGCCCAAACCCCCACCCCCTATAGCCGGCCCACACTCACACTCTCTCTCTCTCTCTCTCTCTCTCTCTCTCTCTCTTTCTCTCTCTCTCTCTTTCTTGTGTGTGTGTGTGTGTGTGTGTGTGTGTGTGTGTGTTCATCTCTCTCGTGCTCTGTTTAGATACCACTGACTAATATGTATAGCCTATATTCCTGCCCGGCTTGACAAATTCGCTCGCGGCTCGCGCAGAAAATAGACCAGACGCTGAAACAATCGCTGCAGTGCCGGCCATGGAGCTGCGCTGCACGGCCGGTGTGGATGACACAATCGGTTAACATGGGGCGCCGAAAGGAAACTGGCTTCGCTTCTCGGTGCTTCGAGGCTATTCGCAGCGCTTCCGCGTCCGGTGTGGCCCTGGCATAAGCCACCGACGACCCGAGCTTGTCTGTTTTGACACAGGAAAGAAAATGGCAGCTGGCTGGTAACAAAAGACTTAGAATTACAGAAGCTAACGCCAGGGCCACACCACCCGCGGAAGCGCTGCGAATAGCCTTGAAGCGCCGAGAAGCGAAGCCAGTTTCCTTTCGGCGCCCATGTTAACCGATTATGTCATCCACACCGGCTGCGCTGCGCAGCTCTGTGGCCGGCGCTGCAGCGATTGTTTCGGTGTCTGGTCTATTTTCTGTGCAAGCCGCGAGCGAATGTGTTAAGCCGGGCAGTTACCCATGATGGAATAACAACAGCTGGGAGCAGAATCACTTGTTGACCGGCGCGGAGAAATGCGCGTCTGATGTGAACGGAGGTGCTCCGGCTCGCGCGAGAATTTTGGTGCGCTGCGCTTCACAGGCAGTGTGGCCTTGGCGTAATACATGTTTACGACAACATTTGAGGTGAGTAAAAATAGGCAACGCAGCAACAGAATCATGGTTCATATTTAACAGCACTGCTTATATTTAATGTTTGATCTCAGTTTTTTTAGCCTAGCTCTGTTTTAACAATAGAGCCTTTAGGGCCAATGTCATTTTATTAGCTGGAGGCAAAACATGACTCTCCACCACAGGGCTGTAGGCTACATAGCGGTCTTAAAATGTCACTTGTGTTATTGGGAGCCAGAATAGATGGTCATGGCTCAGAACTTAAAGGCGCTGTATGTAAGAATGTGGCCAAAACGGTTACTGCACTCAAATTCAAAATACTGCCGCGAGTCGTGTCCGCCCCCCCTCCCCTACAGATTCGAGGTTGCTGGACAGCGGCACGCTGGAGACTGATTTGTTTGCCCACGGGCGGCTGCCGTGGCAGGGCCCCGTCGCCGTGCCCTTGATCTTCGGTTTTCCAGCGGACCTTTCGAGCAAGTCCAGCTTCTCTGCTGCTAACGCTGCTGCCGGGATACAGCAGAGGAGGAGCCGGCTGCTAATGCTATGTACCGGGACACTGCTAATGCTGCTTGCCGTGCTGCTGTAGCTCAGTCGTAACTGTAACTGATGCTGAGACTCAACTGACTGCGTGACTGGTAGATGGCGGTGGGTGGCGCAACAGGCCAAAACACAAATTCAAAACATAAACATGATTTGCAGACTGTAAAAAAATGTTTTAGATGCAAATATTCTGGCTGTACTATTGTTGCCGGTGAGATCAGTATGTTATATGAACATTATTCCTTAGTCTCTGTGACATATTAGGAGGATTTTACGACTATTTGCTTTAGATTTCTTACATATAGCTCCTTTAAATTTTATCACATAGCAGCTGCTGCTGCTGCCTGTTAATAAAAACAAAGACGACTATGGTTAAATGTGATAAGACGAAAGGACTGGACGGAGGCAATTATCAAAAATGCTCAGATATGCAGCGCACACTTCATATCAGGTTAGGGAAAAAGTATTTCCTGTTGTAGGGATAAATAACATTATCTGTATTAAGGGTTATCATGTCCACCTCATCAGAAACTGGGGAGGTATCAATGCTAACTTTTTAGCTAACATTAGCTTCAATAGCAAAACAAATCGGAGGAAACCGTTGAAGTGAGATTGGCATAGTAACCAGCCACAAAGCCGTCCATCCCATCTTCAGCAATCCTGTCAAATCATCCATCCACTGAGTGAGAGCATACGGGTCAGCCAGTCTGGTCCCGTCGGTCAGTGTTTACTTATTCAAGTAGAGAGTGAGTGACCTGACATGGGGCATTCGTAAAATCAGTCTAATGCACTACACTTAAATAAGGGCCCTGTTGGTCGAAGAAACGCAGTGTCATCTTTCCACATAAAATAACAAACTGTTAAGTTAATCACAAATTCACTCCACTCGGCACGCTGCTGCTCCGTCTGTCTAGAGTGTGCTCTGCCACTCGGAGAGTGTGGTGCTCTGAATAACCACCCACTTCCTGTTAACAAATTCTCATATTACTGGCAAACAGGGCACTAAAATGTGTTACTGGTGACATTTTAGGTGAAAAATAGAAAATACAGTAACAAAGTCTTTATTTATATTCCATCAGCACTGCTTGGTTGTACTGTTTAATCTAAGTTTGGGGGGTGTCGGTAGCGTAGTGGATAGTGCCAGCGCCCCACATATAGAGGTATTGCCTCGCCACAGCGGCTGTGGGCTCGAATCCGGCTCGTGGCCCTTTGCTGCATGTCAGTCCCCACTCTCTCTCTGTCTCCCCATTTCACCCTCTGTCCTGTCAATAAAGGCAAAAAGCCAATAAAAATAATCTTAAAAAAAAAATAAAAAATCCAAGTTTGGTATGCGTTTGCGAGAGACAGAGAGGGCCAGGTGTCTGTCTGTATCCACCTCTATACCCTTTGTGTCTGGTGGCAGGCATACAAAAATGCAGAAGTACAATCTGTAGTTCCAGCAACAGCCCGAGAGCCACCAAATACACTGGATGAGCAGGGAGATCTGGGTGCTGGTAATATGAAGGGAACTTATAATTCATTTACACTTACCTGCCACATTGTTATGATACAAAGCTGGTTAAAAGCAAAGTATTCCTTTAAATTGTGGCTGGAGACCTAAACAATGAGCTGAAACTTTTTGTGAAGCTCTATAAAGTTGAGAACTGCAAATTAAAGTGATAATTCTTTGTAGTTTCATCATTATGAGCAACACCTTCTAATATTGTTTGATACATTGTTCTTTAAAAGTGTGGATTATAGCTGCATTAGAAAGACAAAACAAACACACTCTAAAGTGCATTTACAAAGCACAGAAATAACAAGGGGGAATAGCAAAAAGATGTTTCTGCACAATCAAAGTTAATAATCAATACGTTTGGGTTTTCAAGTCTAGACTAGAAAGGCTGTGGAGTCTATGGTGAGAACCTAAAGGCTATGATTGGAAAGTATCACACAACAAAAGCAAAAGAGTAAATGAGGTTGAGGCGATTGTTTCTTTGTCTGCATCCAAGGAAAGGGTGCAAACTTCAAACATCACACGCTTGGCTCTTTCAGCGGGCTCATCGTCTCTTTCTATTTTGTTTTCATATCTGAAAAGACTCAAACAAATATGTGAACATAAAAGTGCTCCAGGGGGTCAGATTCAAGTTTGTGGGGGGAAAAAACTGAACTCAGTCAGCACACAGCATCCCATCAGCTATCTACATGTTGTGCTTTGATGTGCATAACTTAAAAATTCTTGTTTAATCCACAACATGCATCCACTGGTGGGAGGGAGAAATTGTGTTTTCCCCAAAGCTCGGTGAGGACTCTGCTCGTCGGTCTGCCAACTTCATCTCTGCTGGTCTTAACAGAGCATTTTGATAGACAGTTTGACTGCCTGTTTCTGCTCAAGGATTTCACAGTGTTATCAAGGACACCTCACTCTATCAGGAGTATTTATAGGCTGTTTCCTGCGTGTGACTGAACGTGTGATCTCTGTTAAAAAGGCTTCCAGAGACGGCGGCACAGGTATTCTGCAGGATCTTTCATGGTACATGTTCATGGCAGGGTGGTACCAGATTCCTCGCTCTTAACTTTCCTCTCTTGTAGGAGGCCGTTCTTTTCTTTCATGCCTCCTTCCTCTTTTTACATAAATTACCCAATCCCCCCTTCAACGCCCCGCTCATTCCATTATTCTCACCCGTCTTTTCCTGTCCACCTACAGTATCTGTTGTTTTTTTCACACACTGTTTCCACTGGCATCATCATCATTTCTCTCTGAGCTCCTCATCGATTTCTTTCTCCACTCTGTGCTGCTTCTCATCTTCTCTTGTCTTTGTTTTCCATCCTACCCACCACCAGTTAAATAAACCTTCCCTATTGCCCTTTCTCTCTCTTTCTCTCTCCATCACGAGCAGATTTGGCCTGAGGGCATTTATGTATGTTTTTTTCTGCTCCACTTGGAGAGCCAGAGGCCATGCCAACACCAAGGCCAGCGTGCACTGAGCACGCCATGTGCCTGTACTTATGCATGATAACGCCTCGGACATGGGAAGATTTTTGAACTGCCAGTGCCAGCCAGTTTATAAAGCTGTGAACGACATAAATGGAGGCACATGATGGATCGTAACTTAAATGGTGAATTTATTGGATGCAGTCATGACACATTATGTTTAAGGTGCCCATTAGCAGTCGAGATAACTGATGGATTCAACTGACACTGACATGTTTGTTTGGATGCATACCTGTAAATGGATAATTAAGTTAAAGAACATTCTCAGGAAAGCTCTGAGTGGTGTCAGAGGGAGCTGAAGCAATACATTAACTGTCACAATGGCAATGTTTTTATAATGACACCATTTGACACAACAGGCATTATTATGCATATGTAAATACATAATAGGCTGGATATTTACCACAGATATGATACCATTAGGCTGCACTTGGTAAAGACATATTTTAAGACGTAAAATGCTCTGACTTGAATAATACGTTTTTTTTTGGAAAAATTCTTCTGCACATCATTGATTGGAGGGCATGGGTGGATTATGAGACAGTGGGCCCCTGGGCAAAAGCATACAAAGGGCCCCACCATCCCTCCTACACAGGAGCAAGATACACAGACTTTGTGATCTCTCTGTAGTTGTTGTGCATCTGTTTTTGGTTTTGTGCCTCTTTGTGGTCTTTTTAATGTCTACTTGTGGTTGTTTTGTGTCTCTTTGAGGTCATTTTGGGTGCTGGAGTCTATCCCAGCTGACATTGGGCGAGAGGCGGGGTACACCCTGGACAGGTCACCAGACTATCACAGGGCTGACACATAGAGACAGACAACCATTCACACTCACATTCACAACTACAGGCAATTTAGAGTCACCAATTAACCTGCATGTCTTTGGACTGTGGGAGGAAGCTGGAGTACCCAAAGAAAACCCACGCTGACATGAGCATGCAAACTCTGCACAGAGGGGCTCCCTCCTGGGATTGAACCAGGAACCCTCTTGCTGTGAGGCGACAGTGCTAACCACTGCATGATTTAGAATTTGTTCATTTGCTTTTAACTTTACATTGTTTGATTTAAATGTACACACTCTAGCATTGTAGCATTACACTGGCAAATTGTTTGATGTTAATCATCTGTTTCTTTGTCTTTGAGTTAGCGTGGTTGTTTGGGGAGGTCCCTTCCTGGTGGAGCAAAAGGCGTGGCTGAGGACTGAGGACTGAGGAGGACTGAGGACTCTGAAATCCTGGAGCCCACTCATTGGACCAAACCATGTGCTGCCACGTCGTTTGGTTTTAGTTAGCTTTGGTTTGTGTGGAGTTGTAGTTGTCGTCCATTTTGGTTACCCCTCGTGTATTATTTGGTTTGGCCAAGCCACTATATATGCTACCTCGTGTCATTTTGACAGGTCAGTTTGTTCAGTTAACACCTTGTTTGGCCATTATATTTAGTACAGTTATGTTATGTTGACCTCTTTTATAGGCCCAGTTATTCATTGTAATTTTTCATGCATTTCATTTGGCTACATAAAAACTCACGTTTCTGTCAACAACTCTTGTGTCCTTGTCTCACTGCTTGGTCCCTAACAGTGGTTTTGTTTTTGCTTTGTAGTCATTTTGTGTCTCTTTGTGGTTGTTTTGCCCATTTTTGTAGATATTTATGTGTCTATTTGCTGTTATATTGAATCTGTGGTCTTTGTGTGTCTTTTTGTGGTTACTTTGAGTCTCTTCCTGGTCAGTATGTGTTAATATAATTGGCATTTTGCAGGTGAAGGCTTAGGGGCCCCCTGACACTTTGTGCCCCTAGGCCTGTGCCCAGTAGGCCCGTTCTGTAATCCATCCATGGTGGAGAGGGATTCTAAAAATGCACATTAATTAAAATATTTGCGTTTTTTTTTTTTTTTCTCCAGGAGGGTGGTGATTTAGGATGCTTATCTCTCAAATGCAATCCAGACAGCTTCTCACAGCTTATTAAAAAGTGACATAAAAGTTCAAGGTAGTGCTTTTTGAGAGACTGAACAACAGAGCATCAGCAAATGCCCCAAAACAATTATATTCAAGTCAGACGATCCTCTAGGGGTCGTGGTGTTTGTGAGTATTGTGAGGTTACTAAAGACAATCCTCAGAGGCGGGTGGTTGGGGTAGATCAACAAATGGCCCTGTTGGTTTCCTGTTTCCAGCTGACCATGGTAACCAAGATCCCCTTCCCTTTATGAAATCCTAATTTTAACCTAAAGCACAAGGTTTTTCTAAACCTAACCAAACTGTCTCTCTGCCTAAAGCTAACCAAAACTCAACATCAGACATGATTTTGTCCTGTCGATAGCAGCATCAGACCAAAAAACATTTATATGTTCTGAAGGTCATGGACCAAAAACAAATTGTGTTTAATTTAAAAGACATCTTGTGCTGTTTACCGAGACGATCCCCACACTGACACATTCAGCCCATTTAACAATACAATCATTTCTTTCTCACTCAGCTAATTGCCCAAATCATGCAATGTATTGGTGCATACAGTATATTATAGTGTGTGTATAGAACTGAATTGGGACACAGTGGAGACTTCTTCCTTTCTGGTTAATGATTTCCCAGAATGCCTTCCAGCGCCCCTCAGAGATAGGATGAGAACTTGTTGCACTTATGATGTCGGTGAAGGGAGCAATGGCATTATCAAGAGAGCAGGAGAACCATAAATTTAAAAGAAAGAGAATGAGAAAAATGTGTGAATAGAAGGCATTACTCAAAACACTATTGTGGTTGCAGTCGACGAACAAATTGGTGTCTCTGGGCTCTGTTCTAAAGAATCAATGGTGCAGAGTGCCGTGCTCACGCTGTGGCAGCTGACTTTTGGATATTTCATTGCTGCGGGCATAAGGCACAACTGAAGTTGAAAACAGGGAGTGATTATAAGAAATATATTATCAGAATGTGGTAGGGGCCCGTGTCAGTCATCATCAATCAAATTAGCTTTTTTTCCTTTCTTTTCTAAAGGATTGGTCTCTGTTTCGTGGAGCTCAGTCTCTGATACAGAAAACAGTTGGACGTGGATTCACTTGAAAAGCATCTCTCAAGAGGAAACTCGTGTCCTTATGTGGGAGGTGCAGCATTGCCGTGAGTGAGCATGTGGCACCTTAAATTAAATTAGCTCAGATAATACATTAATACACTGTTGTAGGACGTCCATTATCCAATGCAGGAAACAGTTTGATGATATTTAGGCAAACAGAACCAATGGCAAAAAACCCCACAACAAAATCTGTTTTTATTTTTAAGGGCAGCATCAACCAGCCAGGATGATCATTATGCACAGTCCATGTTTAAAGTCGCACTGTGACAGATGGATGTCAGAGAGAGTATAGATTGCAGTATGTTGGATGGCAGTTATTTACATCACAGCCAGACAAGCCTTCAGCGAGAATGACACATCTTCCCCCTGTTTTAGGAGTTTTATCATGTCATATTAAGCAGCATATGATCTGCAAAAGTCTGGGAAATTTTTGGGACTGGTTCCATTCCCCTCTCTAACTTAATTAGCAAAGAGCAGTTTGGTTTTGGAGAGAGTTACGGCCTCAAGCGATGGAGTTCAAGTATCTCAGGGTCTTGTTCACGAGTGAGGGTAGAATAAAGCAGGAAATGGATTAGCCGTTTGGTGCGGCTTCTGCAGTGATGCCGGTGCTGCGCTGGACCGTCGCGGTGAAGAGGCAGCTGAGCCAGAGGGCGAAGCTTTCGATTTACTGGTCCATGTACATCCCAACCTTCATCTATGGTCATGACCTCTGGGTAATGACCATAAGAATGAGATCGCAAATACAAGCAGCCGAAGGAGCTCGGACATCCAGAGGGAGCTCGGAGTAGAGACGCTGCTCCTTCGAGTCTAAAGGGGTCAGGTGAGGTGGTATGGGGATCTGATCAGGATGCCTCCTGGGTGCCTCCCGTTAGAGGTGTTTTAGGTGCGTCTTACTGTTAGGACGCCCCGGGGCAGACCCAGAACACGCTGGAGGGATTACATATCTCATCTGGCCTGGGAACACCTCGGGGTCCTCCAGGAGGAGCTGCAAAGTGTTGCTGGGCAGAGGGACGACTGGGGGTGCTCTTATGAAAATGAATGGATGGATGAAGTTTAGATAATAACCATCTCATCTTTAAGATACATCAATGAATGACTTAATAAATCAATCAGTCCAACAAACAAACTTTATTTGTGTAGCACTTTCCATACAGGTTAATGCAGTTCAAATTGCTTGACAGATAAATGACAAGCCAATAATGAGACAGAAAAGTATAGACCATAAAAAAAACTAAGACCAAAAAAAAAAGACATGAAACATCAAATATGATGAAAATATAATAAAATAGAGTTAAAGCTGTAATAAGAGAAATAGTAATAAAACAGAGTGAAATAAAAACTAGAGTAAAGAAAGGGATAAAAAGACAAAACAAGAATAAAAAATGACAAAAACAGACAATAAATGTATTTGAAAGCGATAATAACAACAATAATAATAATCATAATAATAATCGTATAGTTAGGAATAGAGAATAAAAAGATATGTGAATATAATAACTATTAACTAAACAATGTCTTTAAACCATTCTGGATCAAAAGCCTGGCTGAATAAGTGGTTTCTAAGTTTACATTCACACTTCCAGCTGTCCTCAGATCTTCAGACAGACTGTTCCAACGGCTCAGAGCATAATAGCTAAAAGCTGCTTCACCAAAGGTTTTATTCCTGTACTCTGGAACAACTAACAGACTCATTGTGCCAGAAGACCTGAGGGGCCGCACTGTTTCAAACACTCAAATCAATACAGAAACTGACAGGCAACCAATGTAAGGACTTTTTAACAGGTGTAATGTGTTCTCTTCTTCTGGTCCTGGTCAGCACTCAGGCCGCAGAGTTCTGAATCAGCTGTAGCTGGCAGATAGGAGAGCATTACAGTGGTACAGCCTGCTCAGTGTGCATTAGTCTCTCTGTGTCACAGCAAATCACTCAACTATCAGGAAAAATGTGTATGTTTTTTGTCAATCTTTTGAGTTCAGGTCTGAAATAATAAAAATATCCACTAAAACTGCTCAACATGGCTGTTGGCTGTGGTCAGTACTGTGCTCTGTTGCACCTATGACCACGCGTGAATATAGTTTTACATCACTGCAACAAGTTGTGAAGTTAAACTACTCTATTTCAGTGAAAACAAGATTTTCACCTGCTTATAAGTTGGTCTTTCAATTTGCAGACAAGCGAGAAATTAAAGGAAAAACTAATAAATGACTGAAGAAACAACAAAAGCTGATTTTTCCATATACAAGGCATGAGGGCTGCTGAACAGTTTGTCTCTACACCACCATCAGCGAAACACCAAATGTAGGGATATCTTTTGGGAGGTTGGTGTTCATTCCTCCAGTAGACTGTAAAGACCAGGGGCTGTACGCACAAACATCCTAAAAATACTCTCAGAGAGCTCCTAACTTAGCTTAAAAAATGCTAACAAGGAGTCCCAGCTTAGAGCTACTCAGAAAAACTCAGAGTGAGAAAGTAACAGAAACTTTTACCTTAGTGAGGAGGTGTGATTTAATTTGTGTTTGGTATGAACGTAGATTGCATAACAAATTAAAACCAGCACTTGAACATAGAGCAGTGTGATAAGAACCACCCAAAATGACAGCAACCATTGCTGGGAAAAATGTATTTGACATGCACATTTTCCACCCAAGGTACTCTCTTAAGGGCCAAGATGCTTTGTGAATCATTGTTATCTTTACTGGGATTTAGTCTTAACTTTAAGGGGAAATTATAAGAAAACATCATAACTTTAAGAACTTAGAATTTTGTCACTAAGAGTAATTCTTTACTCTGGGAAGCTTTGTGAAAATGGGCCCTAAAAATAAATGCAATAGTGCATTAATCCATCTGTACATTCATGCACAGGTTACTACGTAAAGCACAGAACAAACCTGCATGCTGTTTCACAATGTATATCTGGTGTGTGGCAGGTCGGTGACATAAGGATAAACACCTGTAAGACATGGCTTCCAAATTGCACTGCCCCTCATCATTGCTGACTGCCACGACCATTAATTTACCTCTCCCCGCTGCTGAACCAGTCAAGTTCCCACTTATTGGACAAAAATGTCAGTAGGTGGAAAAACAACCTGTGTACGGCTGAACAAAATGTCACTTCACCAGCACAAAATGCACACAGCATTTTCTTTGATGGATGTGTCCTTCTGTAATTATTGAACTAAGGAAACTTTTAGCTGCCTTTAAAACATCGATGTGATGACATGTCAACACAAGTGTATAGATGTGGAAGGGAAGGTAACAGCCAGTCCAGCATTAGGACCCAGGGGAGGGGCGGAGTCTATAAAAGGGGCGGGGAGCTCACCTGTGCCTTTCTTCCTGTACTGAGACACACTTGATGGAGAGCAGCTGAGGCCAGTCTTTGTTTGGTCTTTGATTTGGTAGGTTCACCTTTATAAAACATATTATAACTCTTTTTAATATAATGTAAACATGATTCTTTATTAATACAGATTCCAGTCACCTGCATGTCTCCAACTGGGTGAGGAGATTGTGTTCCTCTCTAGTAAGGTAACCTATCTTATTTGCTTTCACATCAGTTAAATTTACTTTTTACTTTACATTTTGTAAACGGTTTCCTGTTAAGATTCCCTTTGATAAATAATATGCTTTGCTTCAGTTGTATTTTTTGTTTGAGATTTTTCTGATGTGTTAAAAGGGGGGGGGGATAAGTGGTGGAGCAGCCATCTTGGATAAGTGTTTTGTTGTATGATTTGAGTCACTCTGTGAGTAGGTAACTGAGTGTTGAAGAGCCATTTTGATCTAGTTTGTGTGTACTGATGGTATGTTTATAATTTGCCTACATTTGGTGACAGTTCTCTTTTTACGTAACTCTACTAACCTCCTTGATAGTGCAGTCTAGCCTCAACACACACTGTAAACACACTGCAGCTAAGCTCAGCTAACTCTGCATGGCTGTATAGTTTAGTACAGTACAGTACTTGAAAGTTTTTAATTCCAAGGAGACAAAAATACCATATTTTCCAAAGCAAATAAACACTAGAAATATACTTTATAGTATTAACAATAAGAATAGGTATGAGTTTTAGTTTTAAAAAGCTCTGAAGTATTGAACAGTTACACAAACAATTTGACAACATAATCTTTTCCCAGAATCAGTGTCCCTGTTACTCTGAATAATCCACAGGGACTATTTCTTTCAGTGAAAACTGGTTATTCAGAGTGGCGGTACTTTATCAAAGCTGTGAGCACCACAAATAATAATAATGATAACCCTTATTTAATCAGATAAATCCCACTGAGACTGAGCTCTCATTTTCAAGGGAGACCTGAGTAAATGTAAACAAGACTGAGCGTCTACAGAGGAGTAATATGGAAAATGCCAAACTTTTAATCAGTGATATATTGAGTCCCCATTGTCTAGTACAGAAAGTAAGGCAGGATGAAAATCCACCCACCTCTGTTGTGTTATCAATTATTAAGGTGGAGCCACATAAACCCATGTTTTTATACCTCTGCTCCAGCAACAGCTGTGGCAGGAGGCGTTATATTCTCGACTTGTTTGTCCGTTCGTCCCATTCTCGTGAAAGCGATATCTCAAGAAAGCCTTGAGAGAATTTCTTCAGATTTGGCATAAACATCCACTTGGACTCAGTGATAAACTGATTAGATTTTGGTGGTCAAAGGTCACTATGACCTCATCCCTCTCAGTCCTGTGAACGTGATATCTCAAGAAAGCTTGATGGAAATTTCTTCAAATTTGGAACAAATGTCCACTTGGAAGTATGAAATTATTGGAATTTGGAAGTTAAAGGTCACTGTGACCTCACAACATATTTTTGGTCATAACTTGAGAATTCATACATTTATTATGACAAGATTTTACTCAAATGGCTAATGGGATAAAAGGATGCAGGGATGACATTTTAAATCCAAAAGGCATGGCAGCTTTATTTGTATAGCACATTTCATGCACAAGGGCAATTCAAAGTGCTTTACAGAGCAATAAAATATAAAACATTATAAAGGACACATATTTACAATTGAAGAGAAAAAAGATATAAAAGGTCAAATTAATTACTAAATGATTTACAATTTAAAACAAATCACCACTGAAATGGCAAAAGTGCAGACAAGAGGTGCAAAGATAAGAAGTTTATTTAAAATGATTTCAAATTGAGTTTAAAAAATAACGTTGCAGTCATTACAGGGGGGAGCAGGCAGAGTAAAATAGGAATGTTTTTAGCTTTGACTCAAAAGTGGACAGAGTCGGGGCTTGTCTAACATCTTCCAGGTTTGTGCTGCATGATAAAACACTGCTTCACCATATTTTGTTCTAACTCTTGGGACGGTCAGTAGGCCGGCCCCAGATGTCCTCACGGTCCTTGAAGATTCATATGTCACAAGCATGTCAAAGATATATTTGGGCGCTGAGCCACAGAGTGATTTATACACAAGCACCAAGATTTTGAAATCAATTCTCTGAGTGACAGGTAACCAGTGTAGGGATTTTAGAACTGGAGTAATGTGGTCATATTTCCTAGTTTTTGTCAGGACCCTTACAGCAGCATTCTGAATAAGATGGAGTTGCCGAACAGCTTTCTTTTGAAAGTCCTACAAACAGACCATTGCACTGATCTAATATACTGGATATAAAGGCATGGGTGAGCCTTTCAAGGTCTAGCTGTGACATTATTCCTCTAACTCTAGCAATGTTTTTAAAAGGGTAGTAGGCAAGGGTTGTTATGGATTTGATGTAGCTGTTGAAATTGAAATCCAAGTGCAAGATAACAACAAGGTCTCTTGCTTGACTCTTAGTTATAAGGGAGAGGGATTCAAGGTGAGAGCTGACACTCCACTCTACTTATTTTTAGTCTTATCTTTGAGTTTGAGAAAATATTAACTCATCCAATCATTTATTTGCTCAATACAGTGACACAGGCATTCTATGGGTCCATAATCACCTGGTGAAAGCAATTTGTATATTTGGGTGTCATCTGCATAATTATGGTCGGCTACGTTATTATTTTGTATGATTTGGCCTAATGGAGGCATATGGAGATTAAACAAGAGGGGTTGCAAAATTGATCCTTGTGGGACCCCACATGTCGCGGCCATCTGCTCTGATTTAAATTACCAAAAGGTCAAAGGTCAACTTCAAAAACACTTTTCTGGCCATTATTCAACACCATCAGGAACAGAGGGGGAGACATCAGGAGCCCACCTCGAAACTGTGCTAATGTTTAGCTCCTTTGTGCTGTCGGGTTGATGATGTGTGTGAAGCATCTATATTTTAGAAGCGACATCCTATGTGAAGCATTGTCTGTCATGGCTATGAGTCTGGACAGACATGGATGTAAACTGTAACTGCAACTTGACATGTTCGCAGAGACTACAACCACGAGGCGGTAATTCTAGTTAGTAATAATTTAGGTGGAATCATCACTGACTGGAGATACCTATGTCATTCCTCACCTGCCCACCAGGCTCCCTCTTTGTTTTTCCACTTCTGCACATCTGACCTGCTGCCTGCCTCGCCACCTGCACCTCATTACACCATCAGTGTCTCTGTGTATATATAAAGCTGACATTTCGCCTGCTGGCTTTTGTCAGATTGTCCAGGCTGCTGTGTCAGATTTGGGGCCACCTACCCACCACATTCTACCTGTTTCAGCATGTATGTTTCAGTTTTGCTATATATTTTGCTGAAGACGTCAGTCTGTATTCTGGTTTCTGCATTTGGGTCCTGCTAGCAAAAGAAACTGTCCACAAAATTCAAAGTGCTTTAAAACCCAACTACCCTCAAAGTGGTGGGAGCTGTGCAAGATGTTGAATATTTTAAAATGTAATTTAGCTTTAGTATGCTGATTAATTCCTCATGCTGTACCCATCCAGTGGCTCAACATTTTTCACTTGGTCCGTGTGATGCTGTCTCTCTGTACACCTGTAGTGTCTTCAGAATGAGCCACTAGATAACGGTCTTAAGCCTCTATCTGCATAACCTCTAATCTGATCTCAGAGAGATGACAGTTATAACTCCCTCCTTGTTTGTTTTGCTTATCTGCAGGATTAGATACACCTGCTGGGATGGTTCTTCTACTTTTCCATTAACAGGTAGAGAGGAGGAGAGGTGTCAGCTTTTACAACGAACTCTGCCCAGCACCAACAGCAGTCAGACACAGTAAGCGACTAGCTGGTGAGCACAGAGAAGCATTTAGCAGCTAAGGAGTCAGATATTTCCCTCAGGAGTCAGTGAAGGAGGAAATAAAGCTAAAAGCAGAGTGAATATTGGACTTAAATTTGTCAAGTAGCAACATGACTCTTGGTATTTGCTGGATGTGTAAATAAGACACTGTTTTGTCATATAAACTTTATAAGGTGATATGTTGTGTATACAACTTGTTGTGAAGCCCCATTGTGGCCAAACAACTGTTACCATCTATACATTTCAAGTCAGCAACAAAAGGATCATACAACATAGTAAACCTCCAACAACAGCCTGCAAGTGAAAGCAACAAAAGCACGTGGTTAGGTTTGGAAAAAAACATCATGGGTTGGCTCTACATTTATATGGGAAACGAACACCAGGCTCCAGGGTGAAAGTCCAGGGTCTGTTGGACCCATACACCACCCTTCTGCCCGTCCTAAGAGGACTTTCCAGGTCCTTATATTACATTGTTACTGGCAACGTTTCAACCTGATGCCATCCGGCTGCATTATGAACTGATGCCGCCCGTCTATGTATCATACTGCCGTGACAGGTGCTATCCTGCCAACAAGCAGCATATCATAACACCACAAAAGTTTACATCTGGCTGCGTTACATACCGATGTGCCCTGGCTCTGAGTCGAGTGTCTGACGTCGGAATCACTGACAAAGCGGCATTATTTGACGACTTCAGAATGAGAACAGGCTGCTGTGTATGATGTATGCTGGCTGCAGGTGATCTTACCACATCTGCCCCGCCCCCAGGAGGGCTTTATTTTCCTTCCTCTGAATGCCAAGTTTGGATGCTTCTTGGGATTTTCCACCATAACTTCTGCTGTACTCTACAACTCTAGTATATTACGGAAGCTGAGCTTTCTCTGACAGCAATAGGCTTAATCAGCATTGTGTGAACTCATTAGGTAAGGGCTTGAATGTAACAGATGTTCATTTATATGTAAAAGACCTGCACTCCAGCTTTAATACCACAGTGCCAAAATCATAAATATAGTTTCTTTGCATATGACGTCAATCTGGCTGTTCCAGTTATTCAAATTGGGCAAAAAGTAGGGCCACTTTAAGTCCCCCAAATAGGTCGTAAAGGGGAGAAGTAAAAAAACTTACTAAAAAACAGCCGCAGATGTGGATTAAATCCTCCATCTTCAGTCTGGTGGAGCGGGGTCAACTGATGCAAATGTTAAAGTGCTGTGACAACTCCGTGTTTTTAGCCATGACCCAGATTTTTAACCAGACCTCTGGAATGATTGACCTAGTAGGTATGTGGTAGGTAATGTTAGCCTGACAGCGGTGCATCCATATACAGAGTTGAAATGTAAAAGACAGTTATACTCAAGCACATTTACTCACCCGGCCAAAAACAAGATTGCAGTCGCTTAAGTTGTGGACCCGACCACACACAGAATAGTTATAGTTCAGTAGACTCTTGTACGCTTTCATTAGCTCACCATTTAATGTGGAATTTGTTAGGAGGTCTGGAGGATGAGGTAATTTGTAACAATGACACACAACTCACCGCAAAAACAGTTTCTTCATTTTGTATGAATTACATCCAATGCGTTTAATTTCTCTGACGATACCTCATCTTTCAATGTAGAACTTTCTTCTATATGCAGTTCATACAGAAAATTCATTTATCACTTCCTGCCCTCCATCTGAATTTCACGCAGCATAAAATTCAAATGACAAACACACTATTAGATTAGTTAAATCATTACAATCATGACACTCTTAAAACCATTACATACTGACACATTGCCTTCTCTTTTTCTTTTGTTTTATTGATTTAAAATAATTACGTGAAAGTTCATTATGGCCCTAGAGAAAGTATTCAAGGTCTGCTTGTTCATCTTTTCCAGAGCTTTCAAATGCATCTCATGCTCTCAGCTCTCCATCAGCAGATGGAGTTTGCATCATAATTATGATACAGTGTTTGCTGACTCTGAATAAGTTAACCAAATCAGATATATTTGATGGAATATTGTCTGTAAAGAATCTAGGTGGGAGAATTCAAATTCCAGGACTCTGTCTTCACATCCACATACTGTGCATGAGTGTGCAGAAATCCCTGTGCAGTGTGTTTGTTTTCTCACAAAGGGTGCTTCAGGAGGGGAGGGGCGAAACATAAAAGGGAACGATGGTGATTGTCTATGCAGCATATGGATAATTCTCATTATGCTAGCATGTGTTTTGTAATGATTTGTTTAGGAATTGCATTATCCTGCTATGGAATCAGCGTCGGCAGATGTGATGTTTCCGTCTGCTGCTCTGCTCGCTCCTTTCCACGTTTCCAGCTGAGAGCTAAGTAGAAACAAGGCTAATTACCCGGTTTACACCGCAAACGTAATTACACCCCTATGGGAGAGTACATGTTGAGTGTGCAGTACATACTGGAAGTGAGGAAGTGGAGGGTGTGGGGAGTCTTGTCTCTGTGGGTTTGTGTGGATTCATCACAGGTACATCAGTGAAATGTTATTGGGAAGATGTTCTTGAAGCTTGCAGGGCAGATTAATATTTAATTACGCATTCAAGCACCCTTTAAATGTTACCGTTCAAACAGGATTAATAGAAGAGAATAATAAAAGAGGCATTTGAAAAGGCGAACATAATACAACATGTCTGTCTTGCTATTGAGCAATACCTGCATCTGACTTAGAATAAAACAGTTCAGCCTGAAGCTCATAAATCTCTCTCCCAGAGGGACGTGGCTAATCACAGACGCACCACATGTCTGAAGCTGTTATTTAGCCAGATTATCAGTGCAGGAGGTAGCGAACAACAATGCTGCGGACCACATTCCTAAACACACAACCTCGGGAGGTGGTGATTGCTGGAAATTTTGCAACCTTGTATTAAATTAGATTTTAAAGGGGAAAAAAGAGAAAGCTCATATTAAATGGGGGATTGGAGAGTAGAGGCTGTCAGAGAGGAGTTAATGTGTAAAAATGATCTTTCCTTCCTCCTTCCTGCTCAAAGACTCTCTTTATCATGAGTTTTACCCACATGTAGCATGTGAGCTGACATATTAAAACACACACACACAAACAAAGCCAGACACTAATCAATCACACTCAATGTGTTGCAATTTTTTTTTCATCATCATAGCCTGGAGTCTGCTTTCTGCCTGCTGAAGTGTTCATACATTTGACAAGAGAACCCAGGAAGAGATGAAAAACACAGAAATAGAAACTGAAATAACAATAATAGCCCCAATCAAAAACCTATCACCATTGCACATAAGGTGTAACATCTGTCCTTTGTGTTTGAGGATGCTGAACTGCAGAGGCATCTTTTAACTCCCATTAGTGAGGAGAGGAGAGGAATATGTAATTGTCCCTGCAGGGAAATTAGCTTTGGACTTCATGTTGCAGCATTCCTACAAAAACATTTAAAGCATGAATGTGACAGACGTAACCTAACATATTATCAAAAAAACAGTTTACACCAGGGTATTGCACAACCCAGCACAATAGGCAGGGAAAGCAAGGAACAGATGGGGTGTGTCCTGTCACAGCACAAATGTCCCTTTCTTTGTGCATACCTGTTTCTTTTCTTTGTCCCCTCAAAATTGATGTTTGCGCCTCCATCCTGCTCTGCAGAGTCTCCTGGTATTGTTAGAAAATGAAAAAAGCAGCCGTGTTGGAGGACACACTTGAGTATCCTTTTAGAAAATAGTACCAAACGCAAACCACATACTGTACGTGTTTCATAGGGTTTGAAATGAAACATTTTTTAAAGCACAAAGCCTTGCTAATCACTGCCACTCTTCACTGCTGTCATACGGTGGTTATTGCTGATGGGTCCATGTCATTGGTTCGACAGCCCATTGGTTCGACATCCCATTAGTCCGACTGTCCGCGGTGCTGAACGGCTCGCGGTGGGCGTATGGTGCGCCGCGACC
>NC_065508.1:12621336-12800034 GCF_006386435.1 Epinephelus moara | reverse complement strand
AACAATGACAGCAATATAGTCCACGATGAGCAGCGCTAAAATCAACCTGCGTAGTTGTCCCTCCATTGTGACATTAGAAAGTGTCGCATTTATCTTGCAAGTGTACTCTTCTTCAACGTTTGCTTTACTTTCTGGATTTTTCCCACATGGAAATTCTGACCAATCAAGAGCAGCTTTCTCGCGCAAGGCATTCTGTACGAACCATCTCCAGGCAGTTACGCAACTTTGTTACAAAATTAGTCCCTAATTCAGACCAAAGCAAGACAACTCACTGATCACATAGACTTCAAAGCTGAAAGACAGCAATGTTTTTTGTGATATTTTTCTTGATCGACTGACGTCTCAGTCTATCACACTCAGCCATGGAGGTTTCTGTTTATTTATCAAACTTTACAAACTTTTTTTCTGGCAGATTAGAAGGCAGTGAGCAGGAAAGCCATAAACTATAAACTCAGTTTCAAAATGACATGAGCGACACCAAGAGACGCTGTGTTTATGCGTTCATATAAAGATCTCTGGTTATTACTGATGACAGATTATACAGAATATTTCTGATGATCAGTTTAATGGCTTTAAATAATTCACGTTGGCTCGTATCTTGTTGCCCTCATCCTGAACTCCATGAAATGTCTGTATCCTGTAAAGTAGATTATGCCTACATAATTCCTATTGAAAGCATGTCCAGTGATGGCATGTTGATTGTCATAGTACAAACATACAATAGGAGCGTCAGTCTGCTAAAACCTGATTATGTCCTGTGACTGGCTAATGGCTTCCTCTGTAAAACTTCTTGGCAGGAGGCTGCTGTCTAATTTTTCTGGATCTTTTGTGAGCATTATGGATGCCACCACCATCATGGACTACCCTGAAGTTGGATATTTACCACCACTTCCATGAGACTGCAGCCACTTTATTCTTCTTTTCCTCTTTCCATGGATCCCAGAGTGCTTATTCTGTGGGTGTTTTATAAAACGGCACCTCTGTGACACTTGCCTTGATTGTTATCAGTCTTTTATGATATGCTGGTGTATTAATGAATGCAATAATGTCTATTTTATGTATCCCTAAACTCCAGTATCTTGTACTGAGCACTGTTCTAGCATTTGGTAAATGCAACAAATGCATGAATCATCTGTAGGGTAGAAAGAAATGCAACATTTGCCATAAACTCAATCAGTCTGAGCACAATTTAAGATTTTTTAATGAAGAAAATCTGTGTGTAGTTCTATTTATAGCACATACTGAAAGATAAGCATGAAATATGTGTACAGGGACAAGCTGTAGGACTGTGATATCCCCTCTAAGAAAAATGGATTTTGCTTCCTGGGCTTCTTAGCTACACACTTAATTTTGGAACGCACAATCACTGTAATTATGAGCTTCTCACACAGCATCATCAGTTTTATAGGCATGTACGTCCACAACCTATCTCTCTTGACAACCAGGCGCTCATTCAGTCCGCATCAGTCACAAGGCTGAGCTCCTCGCTGTAACACCGCTGCCTGCTTTTTAGAGATGAAACTCCCTCCACTTCCCCATGCAGCCTCCTCCTGTATAAGAATTCAGCAGTGAGTTGCGAATGTTGCCTTTTTCATTTAACGTGTTCATATTGGTCAAATGTTGTGAATCTCAAACTGTGCCCGGGGGGGTGTGAGCTCAGGGACAGTCTGTGTCAAGCATGCTCAGATCAGAGTGGTGCATGAACAGAGCGTGCTGCCAAATTAAAATCAAAGTATTGTTAAAGTAAATAGTTAAAACCTTATGTGAAATGTTTTAATCATTTTTTTAGGTATTTGAAATCATACAAACTTGATTTTGGCAGCGAGCATCTGTAATTGTCAAGGCTCAAACATGACAGGAAATCAGGAAAGACTTCAGAAATGAGGTACAAAAATACTGACGCACACTGACTAGAGGCAACAAACTTTATTAAACAGACCAATGTTTCGACGCCAGAGTCGGGATGATGGTGACAACTTTGAAGATGCATCTGGCATCAAAGTCTGTTTAATAAAGTTTTTTTGCTCCTAGTCCGTGTGCTCCAGTATAGTATAGTATACCTAATCTCTGAAGTCTTTCTTGCAATTGTGCAGGTTTGGTTTCAACACTGGGGGAGACACACATGAAAGGAGGGGTTAAAGGGTCCTCCGGCAGAAAATTTTGAGCATCAAACACTAACTTTCCTGCATTCTGGTGAATGTTTATGCACCAGCTTGTGCCTTTTCTGCATCAGTTTATGGAATAAAAGTCCTCTACTACTTTCGAGCCAGGTCTTACTCTGAAGTTGTCGAAATCTGGCGTTTGGCCAGTGACTTGTGGCGTCAGAAACCAATGAAAAAAGGCGTCCTTTGTTGTCAGCATAATATGTGGCCAATTGTGGTTATAGTTTAATGGTGCCTGGCAGCGTCAGGGGCAGACACAGCAGGACAAGGACAAAAGTTAAGGTGGCGAAAGTCAAAATGTGTCAGATGGGTCCCACATACATCAACTAAGTCAAAATGTGTCAGATGGGTCCCACATACATCAACTTTCATCCGAGAGCGGTGTTCGCGTCCCGTAAGATTCTCAAGCCAAACCATGTTCTTTTTTCCTAAACCCAACCATGTCCTTTTGTTGCCTATACTCACCATGTGTGTTTGTTGTTTGAAGGAAAAAAAACATAATTTCCCAGTGTTGTAATGACGTAGTGCGTTTATTTTGAAAGAGACTGTATGTAAACATTACATTTCCTGTGAAAATGGAAGTGTATTTTGAAAGAAGACAATGCCTGTAACAGGCAGAACTTGACATGGTGTCGCAGAACATCAGCAACCAGCGCACCCAGGGTACCTTGCACGTCATATGTGGACGTGGAAAGTCCCTGACCAAAACATCAATATGTGAGGTCAGAGTGAGAATGTGTTGTGCTTTCATGTTTTAAATATTGTGGGGACCATGTGCCCACAGTTGAAGCACACTAAACCTTTTCCTTCTTTCATAAAGCAAATTCTTATTTGTAGTCCCATTAAAATTAGGTATCAAAATTGGTCTTAACAAGAGTGAGTGTTGTATTGGATGTGCTTTTAAAAGGGCTTTTACCTCTAACAGCACCAGTCTTCTTAATCTCCTGTAAGTGGCATCTTTTTTTCCCTTTTTAAATTTAGCCATCTTTGTAATAACATAACAGAGATCCTCTCTGGTCGTTTTGTCTTCAGTCTAATTAGAATCACTCTCTCCTCAGCTCTTTGCCTTCCCATTTATCCCGCACCTTCTGCTAATGAGTTGGGTTTAATCAGGCATTCCATTTCACTTAGAAACCAATGAAATGTTGAGATCATTCACGAGGAGTTTTCATTAAAAAAAGAAAAAGATTTCTCGCTCTGACTTTTTTTTTTTGCTTTCGGAAATACAGCCGTTCTCTTTGTGCCCCTTCAAGAGTCACAGTAGATTACTTTAACACAAAGAACTCTCTTCTCGCAGCGTGTTTCTGGAGCTCGGATATAATTGGAGGGAAGGTTATCATATTGTGGGAGCTGAAAGAGTTGTTTCGCGGAGGAATAATGACATATTTCATTACGGATAGTCTTGTAGTGAGGGTGTTCAGGGGAATAGTAACTTATTGTGTTGATTTAAGACTTGCTCTTCCTCTAGTCCCTCAGACCACAATTCTGAGGACAATAGAGCCACAGGAAATATACTGTATGAAATGTGCTGCATTCAGGAGCAGGCTTGTACACTGCAAGGTAATAACTGAGCAGTGTACTGTAGTTGCTAAATTATGTGTTAATTTATGGTTCTGTTCTGCTTCCAAAAGCACTGACTCAGAAGGCAACATGTTGTGAGTAGGCCGCTCCGATGAGTGACACACCTTCCGTCTGCTAAGTGTGTGTTTGTAAGAAACACCGAGGTAAGAAGTGAGAAACACACAGCAGCTACTGTATTTGCAGTCAGAGGAAGAAGTACAGTCCTGCACTACAATCGGCTCTTAAATCTGTATTTGTACACAAGACATTTGTCAAGTATGACGCTCTACTGTTTGCCTATTTTCGGAAAATGTTAAACCCAGCGCAGGATTGGAAATTAAAAAATGAAATCTAAAGTGATGTCATGCATGAGTTGGAAGTTGTGAAGCATTTGGACGTTTTGGATAGTTCAGTGCGGATGCGCCACTTCACGTCAAGTGATTATGAAGAGTCCACTGAGTTGCAGGTGATACTCAGAGCAGTTGAGTTACAGTTGATCTTATAGGGTTGAGTGTGCTGTTAGAATAAGTGCAAGGGCTGCGATAAAAAGTGAATCCAGGTGAAGGGTTTTCATGGTCTGAAGCGAAGCAGTAAATACAGAAGGTGGTTTTGCCAACATTTTTTCCCAACTAAAGTCTTGATTAAGACAAGAATGGACGAATAAGTTACATTCACATTACTGTGTCCTGTGTATCACTACGCCCAGCCAGCATGGGCCTCCAAGCACAATAAATTCATAAAGCCAGGTCTACAGTATGGCTATACATTTCCAGACAAAGTCCCAAAAATAGAGAAGCAATTCAAGCGTCTTTCACAGTTCTTCCGACCATCATCATCTACAACAAAACTCATAAATCACTGACAAAAACATAGTCCATTTACACATTAAATGATCCATCTTGTTTTCTTTTCCGAGCTTTTGAGACAATATTAGTAAACACATAAAAATTAAACAACCATTCCAGTTTTTGTTCATCTGTACACCAGAGTGTTTTTTGTGTGGAAAAGTACCTCTCTTAAATAATCATTTGTCCAGTATGAAAGAAAAATGGGACTCACTTCCCACTTCACCCACACAATCTATTTTCCTCCTGAATATTTGTGAATCAACCAACCTCAATGGCCAGAGAAAAAACTTTTTATTTGTTATGCACATACAGCATGTCCTTATTTTTGTCTTTTTATCAGATATTTTCAGACCATTTTACTTCACTTTGATACCAGTGTGAAACAAAAGTTAAAGACTTAAGATTTAAACCTTTCATGGTTGGAGGTATAGGTCACAATGCTCATATACTGTAAATTAAAACTGAGGAAATGTGAGTCCTTCTCGTTCTCATACTGCTGTGACTTATCAAGGTGGAACTGTACTCTTGGTGACATGCCTCCCATTGTCCAGAGAGCTGTCCTTGATTAGAGCTGTCCCAGCTCACAATCGGCTGACAGCGGAGGGTCATCAGTTCATCTAGTTCCCCTGCAAAATCTTCCCCATGTACTCCCCTTGCCTTTTCTTCCCTCTGCTGACATCCGCTCTGCATCATCTTCTTCCCCTTGTGCACCTTCAACACCTCCACAGCACATAACTCACACAGTCATGAATTTATTGCTGATCTCACACAGTGTTGTTTAATTTGTGTTAACTTTTCATAAATATCTTGCTTGGACCTCCTCCTCGTTTGTAACACTTTATTATCCAAAGAAGAAATTCACTTGGTCAGTGGGTGCGAAAAATGCACAAAGACAGTTTGAGAAGAGTGTAAGTTATGAGGGAAGAGTCACAAATTAAATTTAATAAAATGCAGTGGCGAATGAACAGAACAGTGTTTAATGGGATTTTATTCCAGATATGCAGTGTTGGGAAGCAACAAGTTACATGTAATTAATTACATTGAACAATTGTAATCAGTCACAGTTACTAAAAATATGTGTTAAGACAATCTTTTATTCATCCCACGGCAGGTTACAGTTACAAATCAAAATGTTGGTATACAAAGAGTTTATATTCTATTTATTTAACCTTTATTTAACCAGGAAGTCCCATTGAGATAGGGTAGCAGCCAATCAGAACACTTTTAAAATACAACAAATACAACATATAATACAAAAATCCACAATAAAACAAATATTCAAACATAGTGGCCTCTCAAGAAAAACAAGCCCATGTCTCTGTCACCACATTCTTTATGATGCCCTTAGATTCATCAGTGGATATAAGTGTTTCTAATTTCAAATCGTTTTGAAGATTGTTCCATGTCCATGGTGCACAGTAGGAGAATGCAGTTTTCCCCACATCTGTTAAAACCCGGGGTACATTACAAAGCAACCACCTTGAGAAGCATAGCTGACAGAAGGGTGCAGAGGCAGGCAGGAAGTTTGCATGTAAATATATGCTCTACAATAGCACATTTATTCTGTTGATTTGATTCTTTTTTCCATGCAGGAATGCCTTCTTTTGGCAGAGCCTGTTTCTGGACATTTTTCAGCTTTATTGCCCAGTATCAAAGATTTATTAAAAAGTAATTAAATGTAATAAGTTACATTACTTTGAAGTAATTAGAAACGTTAAATTATGTTTTGCATTTTTAACAGGTTAACTAGTAATCATTAACTGTGGTCGTCTATGTAGCATATAGGGGTCCACCACTAGAATACTCCTGCCCCATGTTAAGTTTTGACTCTGGAGGAAGTATTCGCACACCTGTGTCAGATCATGAGAGATTTCCAAACTGTTCTTAATATCGTGGCATGTCAAAAATGTATTTTGAAATATTTGATTTTAAAATGCGCACATTAAGCATGTTTACAGATCTGAGAACTGAGGTGTGATTTCTGTGTTTTAGTGAGTACTGCTTTCTGAATCAGCTGCAGTTGTCTGATTTACTTTTTAGAGATACACTTGAAGACAGCGTTACAGTCGTCTACTAAAGATAAAAGTGTGGACCAGTTTGTCAAAGTCCTGCTGAGACATACATTATTTAAATCTTTATATGTTCTTAAACGGTACCTGTTTTTGCTTTTACTCATTTTCTATCATATATGTAATGCTACAGTGTCAGATATTCATATTTAACGTGGCCAAAGTTTCAAATAATGAGGTAACCATATGCAAAAGTAATCCCTGTGAGCAAAACCTCAGGATTCAGACTGTTCTGAATACTGTTTCCAATGTTTCTTCCTACTTTCGAGACAAGCCGACGTCAGCTTGTGAGGGATGACTTTATATGGTCATCTGCTCCAGGCATGTTACTGTAAGTGTTTGCTATATGTAGCCTACACTGCTACATGTAGCCTCATAATATCTCCCTGATTTCAGATCACATTTCTGCAGGAACATGTCCAGTTCTGATTTTTCACTGTAGGTAGTATCGTTGTTCTCTTTTACAGTCATTCCCCAGCTGCAATAAAGCTGCAGAGATGCCGTAACACCGAAGACCTGGAAACGCTGACCAGTCAGAGCAGACTGGGGAGCTTAAAGAGAGAGGCGCTACAAAAGTGTGTTTTGGGCAGAGGGTGAGCACAGGAGCTTCAGCACAGACAATATGAGGAAAGTATTGCTTTTTGAACATTAGAGCATGTAAACACGTTTTAGTAGAAACACAAAATACAAGTATGAACCTCAAAATTAGCATAAGAGGTCCCCTTTAATGTGACAAGACCAATGTATTTGATTTACTGTGGAGTCCAATAGAGCCACAGTTCAGCTGCATCTCCTGTGTGAAATATCTGCTGTAAACATACATAGTATTTTCGCCATTACATTTTATATATGGTATTCTAACTCACACACAAACTGAGGTTTCTCTTTGATTTCTGTGGGACTAACAACAATAATTTAAGGTAAAAATGTCTTGGAGGACTCTTTAGGTCACCTGCTTTACTTAATGTGTGTGTGTGTGTGTGTGTGTGTGTGTGTGTGTTCACATTTGTAAGATAGCAGGGTAATGCCGACTACCAGGCAGAACTAGGACGCACATACAATGTAGGTTAGCATTTATAAGGGAGCAGGACTATCTGTCTGGGACAATACACCAGAGACATAGTGTGTGCATGTCTGTGTGTATAACCTCAGCAGTAATACCTGAGAGGCATGGTTATATGTACAGTATGTGTATGTGTGAGTGTGCTACTGAGAGGTCCTAAGAGAGAGCATGAGCAAAAGTTCCCCGGCCTGTGGAATAAGTTAGTTGTCATCAGTAAATAGCTGCCTGTGTGGTACTGGGCCGCTGGGCAGGAAGAAATAATGAGGACTGACGACAGAGCCAGATGGAGCTTCACTTCACGCAGCATGACTCGGCCCGGCTTTCTAATGGACAGCGTTTTGTTATGTGAAAGAAAAACTTGGGTCACATTTCTGTCAGTTGTCTCTTACGCCAGAAAATAGAGGAATCTTTATTAGTGTTAAAAATGCTGTTCTAGAAGAACTGAAGGCCGGGGCGAACATACAGAACATGCGCGCAGTTCAGGAAGCAGCATTTGGGAACAGTCTGGAGCCTTCGCAGATCAGTTTTATTTTAATCTCAGCATGTAAAATGATACTGTAGTTGGTGATTAAATCAATAAAACAATAAAGTAATAAAGTCTGCACATTTATAATAGGTGTCAGCCCTTTGTACTGTACAATATGACAGATCTTTACTCATATGGAGTGAAGAAATAAGTTTTTAGAGTTATGGCATTAAACTGAGAAATGTTACACAAGCAAGCGTGACTAGACTTGAATTTTTTAGACAGAACTTGGCGCTAAGTGAGCATCTTCACGCGCATGTGGGCATTTGTGGATGTGCGTGTTTGTTTTTGTGTCTGGAGCATTGACATGTGTGTTTGCAGAACAAATGGTTTAGTGGAGTGTACAAGCATGGCCAGCTGTATTTGTCTGCTGTAAACCCCCACCCCCCAATCTGGTATCACCATGAGCACATTGTCTGAGTCACCCAAGTGTGTATTTGCATTTATGTGTGTGTGTGTGTGTGTGTGTGTGTGTGTGTGTGTGTGTGTGTGTGTGTGACATAAGCTACAACTCCTTGTGAACTGTAAGGAAATTGTATGAAAAGCAAATGTACTGTGCTTCTCTGAGCTCTCTTTTAAATTTTGAACAACAGCCACGCAGCAGTCACATAGCATGAAGTGACTGGGGAGAAGTTGGATGTGGTTATTGGATGCTGTAATATGTTGCCAGCACTGAGGCCAAATATTACATCAGGTTGAAGTGCTTAAACCGCAAAGACTGTTGGGGAGAACAACTGTTTTTACTCAGAGAGGAAACATTTTTCATATACACAATCCTCGACAGAGTAAGGAGAGCAGTCGTTATTTAGTGGGGCATATCAATGCTTTCAAATACAGACAGATTTCTACCTCACAGGCTTTTTGTCTGGGTGGAAATAATAAAACCAAGTTGAAACCTCTGAAAAATGAAGCCAACATCAAGTGCCAAGAATTGCAATTCTTTGAACGACCACTTGAGGTGACTCCAGAAGCCAGTCAGTCCCCATGGACCCCCATGTTAAATTGCCAAACTTTACAGCAGAAATAAACATGTTTACAGCCTGGTACAAAAAAGTTTTTGGTCCCTATAGCTTACTTGAATTTTTATATAACTCACCTGTTCACATTTTATTAAGGCTTAAAGTTATGCATTATTAAGGGCAGGATGCTTTTAGTGACAGGCCTTCTGCCGGGAGTGTCCTCGGCTTCTCAGTCAGATCCATTCATTGCTCCTCCACAGCGCTCACCCAAATACTGTCACTTCTGGTTCCTAAAAAGAGTGAGATGGTCGCAATGTCACACTTGAGGCTTCAAAACGGGAGTCTACAAACCAATGGGTGGCGTCACAGTACGGACATCCATTATTTTTACAGTCTTGATTACACCTACTTAGACAGTGTTATTCCATCACATAATGAGAAAAAACAACAAAAAATAACAAACACAGTAATTGAAACATTGTTAAAATCAAAATAAAATCTGCTCTTTCTCACCTGAGTCAAAGTCAAAGTGCAACCCAAGGGCACATACAGTTAATGCACAAAGCCGCAGCCCAGCAGCGTACTCAACATCTGTTCATGTGTCCCTGCAGAGGTAATAAATCATGGGAGTTTTCAAGTTTACAAAATATGATTGAGCACAGAAGAGAGCACAACTCGTAGAACAAAGCGTCACCCTGTTGTTGTCTGTTCTTGAGACCGCAGCTTTTGTCAATAGACAAATGAAATAAAAGAAAGAATCCACATCCGTGTTGCTGTAACAGGTAAAAATATACTTTCATCAACTACTTTTTTTTTTTATCATCTTGCCACTTGTGGCCAGTGGAAGCTAAAAATTGACATCTTAACACCCTAATGTGATTAACTTGTTGCAGTCACTTATTCACACATCCAGGAAGTGATGCTTTCTAAATCCAGTCTCCATAATAATAAGGAGCATCGCCAGAAAACAAGCTGGCATGGTATGTTTCTGCATACCACGGATATGTTACATTTATACATCTCATATGTGTCATATCAACATTTATAAAGTGCACTGAGTTTCTCACCAGGAGGAGGAGGGGATGGTGATGGCGTGACAGCGTCACGAGACATCAGACAGCAGCAGACCACTGTTTAGGTCTAACAAATAACAAAAGCAGGTATTGTGTTGGGACATTTCGAGCAGTGTTTGTTGCAACAAAACCAGGAATTCTTTTACTAAGACATAAGGACATTTCCAGTCGAGTGTGGTGACGAAACTGGATATCTTTTAATGAGACATCAGGACATTTCTAGGCGTGTTTGTAGCAAAAAAAAACTAGGTAAGCCAAGATCAGACGTTGCGCTAGACTTTTTCATCACCGGTCATTTTGACCGACAGGATCATAAAAATCCGGTCATAATCTATTTTTGCCGGTCATTTTAATTTTCGTTTTTAAATGAAAATAAAGATATTCACATCCACACACCCATGCCATTAGGCTTCGCCCTGGACACTAACGCGTCTGGTGTGTCCAGGGCGTTATGTAGTTATGTCTGTAGGCTCGGTGACACAAAATTAAAATTGTAATGAAGTGATTATGGTATTGAAAAATGTGTTCGGTTATGCACTGTTGTGTTATTTTAAATTATAAACACGGTATTTTCTCCTCACGTTCCTCAGTGCGTGTTGTTCTTATTTTATTTTGAAAATTGGCCGGGTTCTCTCGTCTTTTCTGTGTCCGACTTCCTGTTTGGTACGATCCGCTCGATCCAACTTGACAGAAGCGCTCGCGGCTCCCGTGAAAAAGAGACCGGACGCCAAACTGAAGCGCTGCCTCTACTCCGCGGGCGCTCCGCTCTGCTCAGCGGCCTGTGTGGAATTTCATGTTAACATGGGCGCTGACTGAAAACTGCCTCCGCTGCTGGGCGCCGTGCTTCAGTTCCGCGTCCGGTGTGTCCAGGGCGTTATGTCAACAACGCTACATGAAGCAGATGAATGACTTTTTCTTTGCAGTACTGTGCACTCCGCCGCCAAGTGGGCAGGGGTGGTAATTGCAACCGGTCAAAATGACCGACGGCCTTCAGATTTTCCGGTCACAGTTGTAAAAAAACGGTCAATGACTGAGAATATCCGGTTAACGCGACCCCTGGCCAGGATCATGATCTTTTCCTAACCCACTGAGTAGTTCTTGTGCCTAAACATAACCACCCATTAACCACAGCATTAGAATTGAAAATTAAAAAGTAAAGACACAAAGTTTCAACATGTCCACTACAAATAAACAAATCTAACATATCTGTGGTTTGCAGAAATGTAAAACTCCAATATTTATTCTGGTTATTGGCTTGGGAGCATCACTGGCTTTCAATATTTACTCTCTTTGAGCTCTGTTGTTGGTCTCCACCAACTCCTGAGGGAAATATCTGGCTTTTTGGCAGCTAAATGCTCCACTATGTTCACCAGCTAGTTGTGAACTTTGTCTGTCACGTAGTGTGCAGTGGGATTTTAGAGCTTTTTGCTGAAAACAGCTGCCTGCTGCGACCAAAAGCAACTCTAATGAGAGCTGTGAGAGTGAACCAAGACAGCAAGTTGCAGACTGCAAAAACACTGGGAAAAAAAGTGCTGAAGTGCTCTGCAGAGTCGAGGGGAACTGCAGAGTTGGTCATAGTTCTCTGTAGGTCTGTCACTGCGAGTGACCCCTCTGCACTTACACATTGTCTTTTGATCCATTGCTGATGTAAAAACACTGAGTATAGCAGCCTTGAATATAAAGACAAGAGCAAATGCATCATAATACTTATTAAGGACTCACCTTTTTGGCTTGGACATACGTACTCCTTCCTATATTTATACATACCTGACAGTTATAGAATCCAGTGTCTGAATATGAGCTCTTGTTTGATTTATAACAGCTAAGGATACACATTAGGCACAAATACATGTAAATTTAAACCAGAATATATGAGGAAAAACTTACTAAGCAGATTTCAGATTTTAGACATTTTCCCTCTGAAGTTTGTTCCATCTTGTTTTTTAGAAAAGATCACCAGATGCTCATTAATTACCTGAAGAGCAGCCTTGGTTAGAGATTTGTTTTTGCCAAAACTAGAACTTGTGTACTGTATTTCATCAAAATATTTTTTAGCCCTCCCTGCCACTTACAGTATGCAACAACTTCAGACACAACTGCAGATTAGACATTCAAAGTGAGATAGTAGGCACATTTCCATCCATCTGTCCATCTATATCCCTTGTCCAGTGTGCTCTTTGTCATTATGGTTGCTTTCCCTCATTGCACCCTCTTCCTCTGCAGTAATATAATGGCAGATTGGCACCACCCATTGTTTATCTTAATGAACCAACTTCCAAAATTCGCATAGAAAACAGATACATTAGAATTTCTCTCACCAGTTTTCTAAAAATTCTGTTAGAATTTGCGTTACATTTGGATTGAAACCTGAGTAATGCTGCAAGACAATAGCCAAACACATGACTGAATCATTCCTATATCTTCCAGGTAATGCATTATGTTGCTCTGTGTTGAAAAAATGAACTACTGGAGTAGTCTTGTTTGTTTTGGTCTAGCATTTGAACTCTATATGACCCATATACAGTATAAATAGCATGTTGGGAGCCTTCAATTGAGGCTGTCATAAGAAGTTGTTGAAGCAACTTTGTCACATAACAACATGGGAAAAAGTCTCCCAGAGTAACAAGGAGGAGAGGAGGTGATTTACTTGGCAAGGATGGAAGTGATGGATCTAAGAAAGCTGCTGTGGAAGAAAAGATGGGAGGAATCCACACAGAGGGATGAAGAGGGAGTGACAGGGTGACATGGATGGGTGTCGCACCCTCCTCCGTTTCTGTTGGTCTTACAGTGATGAAAGTGTCAGCGGCGAAGACAGTTATCTAAGAGGCACAGGAGGGGGGGAGGAAAAACAGTGGGAGAAGAAGAAGAAATGAGGAGAGGGAAGGAATGAGGAAGAGCCGAGCAGAGCTGAGGGAGAGGGAGAAACCGTGAGGATGAGGTAAGAGTGTGAGGGTGGGAGGAAAGAGAGGAACAGCAGGAGGTATAAACACTTCGAATGTGAATCATAGGCATCTGGCAGGAAAGGAGAAGGAGGAGGGGATGGGGACTGAGATGTGAGACATAAGGAGAGGTGACAGAGTTAGAGAGTGGGTGAGTGAGACAAAAGTAGACAGAATGATGGAGAAAAATAGAGGCAGAGAGGGTTTGATGGAGGGAACAAAAAGCAGCCAGGAAGGCAGTGATGATATGAGCAGGGAAGGAGAGGTAAATAAATTGTAATACAAATCAGCACATTTATCCTTACGTCCTTTTTTTTTGTGCCTTTATTTATTTGGTTAGAGCATGTAAGCGATGGGCTTTTCCTGCTCAGATGTATCTAAGTGTGTGAGTGTGTGAGTGTGTGTGTGTGTGTGTGTGTGTGTGAGAGAGCAGGAGGGAGGGGGGGTGGAAGAGAGTGAAAACTGACAAATCTTGTCAACTCGCTGTCCTCCCACATAATCTGCTGACAGCTTTTCTGCCCGGTAAAAAAAAAAAAAAAAAAAAAAAAAAAAAAAAAAAAAGAAAGAAAGAAAAGAAAAATGAAATTCAATTCCATCACTTTTTCTTCAGATATTAATGGGCTCTCGGACGGGGAGCTGAGAAAAGCTTTACAGAGAAACAGTGAGTGACAATGAGTATAGAATCACTTTTTTTTCCAAGGGAGTTTTAGTGAGCAGTTCGCGGCTTCATTGAGTTTATCATGAACCAGCAAG
Organism: Epinephelus moara; assembly: GCF_006386435.1. Classification (NCBI taxonomy): domain Eukaryota; kingdom Metazoa; phylum Chordata; class Actinopteri; order Perciformes; family Serranidae; genus Epinephelus; species Epinephelus moara. Next base: position 12,786,082 of record NC_065508.1, on the reverse strand, counting down.
TTATGGATAGATTCCCTCCGTTTCTGGAGAATTCATTCGTTAGAATTTAGACACTCTGTTGCATACAATAAAGAAAGTTGAGGCACGTTATGTGCATGAGTCACACTTAAACTCACAGTGTTGCCTATGTTTTAGGAGCAGGAACGCAGGGTTTCCTGCAGGTTCTGCCTCTGATAGCGTGCCTGTTTGATCTCAGGGTGAGTTCAGGTTCAGCTTCGTTATAAGAACTTCAATGATATGTAAAAAAAAAAAAAAAAGATTTTTGTATGACTGCTATTCTAGAGTTTGTTTCTATACTAAAATTACCTGTTCTGTCATGATGTTTGAGAGTTTGGGTCACAAAAGTGTAGCTAAAATATCTTAGTTCAGTCAGGAACACTTTAGTCAAAGACAACTTTATTTCCATTTGCAGTGTTATATTTGGCGATATGGTTTTAGTATGGTCTGGGGCCTCTCTCTTTTATTTTCTCAGGCCTAGGCAGAAAGCCTCTTCCACACGCCTACGTAGAAAGCCTAAAGCAGAGAGAGCACACCTTTCTGCCCTTCCATGTGCCTACATGGAAAGCCTAAGGCTGAGAGAGCACACCTATCTGCCCTTCCATGTGCCTATGTAGAAAGCCTAAGGCAGAGAGAGCACACCTTTCTGCGCCTACATCGAAAGCCCAAAACGGAGAGAGCACACCTATCTGCCCTTCCATGTGCCTACGTGGAAAGCCTAAGGCAGAGAGAGCACACCTTTTGCGCCTACGTGGAAAGCCTACGGCAGAGAGAGCACACCTCCCTGCCCTTCCATGCGCCTACGTGGAAAGCCAACAGCAGGGAGAGCAGCAGCAAAGACCCCCTGGGAACAGTACAGAGCAGCATCAGTGACAAACAGAAATGACACTGATAAGTCAGACACAGCATGAAAAGGAGGAGCTGGGGTGGAGGCAGGTTGCAAAGCAGCTTGCAGAGGAAACAGCAACAGTAGACAGGCCAGAGCAGTTTAAATAGGGCGCCCTGAATGAGATTCTCCAATCGCTTGCCTAGAAAGGAATCATGTGATCTATCAGCTGACTTCCTTTTATCAATCAGCTGCTCCATCAGCTGATTGGGCTGTTTGAGATCAGTTGATGTAGCTGGGATATGAGCTGAGCTTGACATCATGTCCTGCCTGAACAAACGCTATGCTCAATATATAGCCACTGCCATCTTGTACTTGTGACATCATTCAGTAGCGATCCCCATGGTGACCAATATTCAATTGAATATAGTACAAAGGCAAGGTATTCATGCTCATAAACTTTATTATTGTTATTGTAAATATACACTCATTCTGAAGTAAATGCCTGCAACAAGCTCCCAAAACATCTGGACAGGGGCATGTGTACCACAGGACCACACCACCTTTTCTTTTAACAACACTCAGTAAGTGTTTGGGAACTGAGGACACATATTGTTGAAGTTTTGAAAAGTAAAATTGTTTCCCATTCTTGCCTTATATATGACTTAAGCTGCTCAACAGACCAGGGCCTCCATTTCTGCATTTTATGCTTCATAATGTGCCACACATTTTCATAGGGAATCAGCTTTGGACTGCAGACAGGCCAGTCTAGTACCCGCAGCTGTAACACAAGCAGAATGTAACTTGGCATTGTCTTGCTGGAATATGCGCCCCATAGACTCCAATGTTAGAATGCCCAACTTTAAAGCAGAAATAAACATGTTTGTAACCTGGTACAAAATCAGTTTTGGTCTCTATAGCTACTTTAAACATTCATGACGACTGTACGCAGGACACATTTTTTTTTATTAATCACCCATTTAGATTTTATCAAGGCCTAAAGTTATGTATATTTAATGGCGGGACTGCTTGAGTGACAGGCTGTCTGTGAGGCGAATCCACAGTCTATGAGTCAGATCCACCCCTCGCTGCTCCACAGCTCCACCCTCTCATCCAAATATGGTCACTTCTTGCTCCAGAAAAACCAGATGGCAAAGGCCAAAATGCCAAACTCAAGGCTTCAAAAGGGCAGCACACAAACCAATGGATGATATTATGGTTGTATAATGACCTTTACTGTAGCCAGCCAACAGGGGGCGAACATGTTTGGCCTCACTTTAGGGGAGCTGTCATGTCAACCATCTTTATCTACAGTCTATGGTTGAAACCACTCAAGACATTGGGCTGTTTCATCACCAGTGTTAGTGTTTCATTTTTCTTTGAGTTTTTTCTGTATGGTTTCCAATTGTTTTTACTATACTAGCCATTTTTTTTATGTAAATGTCACTAGTTACTGATTGCTAATAATATGTTTATCCTTTGCAGTTTTGAATTTCATCTGTTCATTATTGTGTACAACTAACAGCACATTTGTGACAGTTGTAAGGTAAACGTTTGTTGTGTCTAACACTTTGTTAAATGACCATAATTTAGTAACACTGGGTCAAAACAGCCTTTAATTATTGGGAAAAATGTACCCATTATTGGGCAGTCCCTGTGATTGTTAGTGTGCAGATATCAGCTCTCTGTGTTAAGAGAGTCCTCCACATTAACCAACATGACTAAATCATTCGTCATTGCCTTTAAAAATGACAACAAAGGATGACATTGTTTCTCAACAATCCACTTACTGGCCTGGGAAACAATGAAACGACTAAATTATCCTAATTTAAGTGTGTTAAGATTATTTTGTCACGCATACTCATCCCAAGGTCAAGAAATGAACTTCATATGAGTATTGAACAATCTCTCCCAACCCTTTGTGTAATTTGGATTTATGCCAGAGCTTGTGTCATTAAAGCCAAAGCTAGAGTGGTTACAGTATTTACCTCCTTAATTGCGAGAAGGCTTTCTCTCCTTTGCTGGAAGCAACGGTCTCCAACTAGCAGGGCTGGGTATCATTTAAAAACGATAACAGTACCAAAACCAATTCCCTTTAAGTGATACCACAGAGTACTTCACTTGATACTTTTGTTTCCACTTCATATGACTGAATGAAAAAGTTTTGATATTACTTGTTACTGGGTTATTTCAGTCAATACCTTAAGTACTGATACTGAACCCTACCATTTAGCTTTGAAAGATGAATGACAGACACTTTGTATTTCCTAAACTTAGATACTAAGGCTGAATCCAAATGTCCACCCTCTGGACTTGGGGGCTGAGCCTTTGTGAACTTCAGTTGTACACACTGTGATGAGTTCACTGTCATCACATGAAGTCTGTGGGGGCAGAGAATGCAAGCCGCTGATAGACAGCCCTTGAGACTGTTATATATATATATGTTATTGCCATGGAAATGTTCCGGCGACAATTACGGTCATTGTAACTGCTGTCATATTCTGTCCACTCATCTGTCCCTGCAGATAAGAAGATATAAATCCCATGTATAGGGTTGTTTTGTGTCTGACTACAGACATTCAAATACAGAGATGGTTGTATATAAGGACCAGGCTATGACTAAATAAATACTGGGTAGGCCTATTAGTTACATCAGAAGATCTTCTTTAGTTGTTTTTTGGCCACTTTTCCAGCCTTTATATTTGGCATTACATTGCACAACCTTTAGGGTAGGCTGTAATAATACGATGCATTTTGATTCACATCTACAGCCTGTATTTGTTGTTGAATATTATTTCTGGCCTACAAGATTCAAGTATTGTTTGTAGAAAGTCAGTTTAGGCTCCTTGTGGACTGGAGGAATTGTGTATTTGAACTGCCCTCAGCACTCCTAGACTTCCTGGGAATGCGTCCACAAAGTCCATGAGTCTGCAAGTGCGGTGAAGCTCGGACATTTGGATTCAGCCTAACTCAAATGGACAACACTTCGAGGATCTATTCCTTGCTAGGTTTCAGGATGTAAACCATGGTGGGTGTTAAAGTTACAGAAATTGTTGATTTTGCAGAGGTTACACTACCTCCATGGTTCACCTTTGCGTCCGGCAGAAAAGGGTCATAATTTGCATGTTCATAGCCTGTATGTGATGTCACATACAGGTATGTGGACTCATTTTGAAGCTGAGTCCGGCAGTTTAGCTGTCGCAATCTTGAAATGAGAGGGTGGATCTGCAGAGGGGCAAGGGGTGGATCTGACTCAGACCTTGCAGACACTCTGCCACTCAAGCAGCCACACCCTTAATCATGCTTAACTTTAAGCCTTAATAAAATCTGTACAGTTGTCATGAACAGGGATATTAGCTCTACAGACCATAACCAGTTTTTGAACCAGACTGTAAATATGTTTATTTCAGCTGTGAAGTTACAAGCAAGTTAGGCATGGGGTCGTTGGGAATTGACTCACGTGTGGATCCAGCCTCGAGTGGCCATTAGAGGTACTGCAGTTTTTGCCACTTCGCATTGGCTTCATTTTCCAGCCCCGGAAGTTGCCACTTTAACGGCCGTGGCCATGCCCCTGTCACTCCATTGTGTTTCCCCGTGTTCATGTTCCCCACTCCTTGTCTACCATGCCGCCAGTTTGCTTGTGTGTGAATCTCATTCCTGTCCTGCCATTAACATGTGCCCTCCCTTCACACCTGCTTGCAGTCAGCTCATCCACCCACAGTATACCAACCCTGGCTTTTCTTCCACTCACAGTCGGCCCGTTGTTCTAGTCTCAGTGGTGTCTACTTGTGTATTTGTACCTCGTCTAATGCTTGTTTGTTCCCTGTGCTCCGGGATTTGTGTTCACTTGCCTGTCTGCCTGCTTGCCAACTCATTCCCTCTGCATCCTCTGCCGCCATACCGGCCAGCAACTCTCCATTCTCTTTCTCCTTCTGTCGTTCCTACTCACCTTGGTCATCGCCTGCTTTAGTTCTCCTTCAATAAACCTGTTCGACTTCATCTGCAGCCTGTCTTAGTTCTGGGCTTGGGTCCACATACTGTATATTCTGTATCAGCAACTCTTCATTGAAGCTGTATAACGTCCACACTTCAGGGAAATATTCAAACCCCATGTTTTTATGGCTGCGCCATCTGGAATATTTCCATCAAAAGAAAAGAATAGTTTTATGCTAATTTCCCCCCAGTTTCAGCCTGACACATTAGGTATGTTTGCAAACTTTTGGATTTCCAATAAAATCTAAAATAAAGTTTGGTTGGTTTTTAATGACCAGCCCACCGGCGGGTCAGTGAGGTTTGAGGGGGTTAAATATGCTGCTCCCTCGATGTTAAATTGCCTGAGGTGATTACTCTTAATTAATTCAAGTCAGTTTTTAAGAACTGCCTTCACCTAACTCTCTCAGTCAAAGGTTTTGTATTCTAATTTATTTTGATGGTCACTCGAGAATTCAGAAACCTTTAAAAGTTCACTCGGGCTGTGAGCAGTATTCTCTGTGCTCTATTGTGTGGTGTGGGGCAGTATTCACACCTTGTCTATATTGTGTGAATTATAGTTGTCGTCAAACTGCTGCTCTTTTGGACATATCTCTCTTGAAATAGATTTTTATCACGGTGAAACTTTCAACAGCTTAAATAAAAGGAGAAGAAAAAGAAGAGAAACATCACTAATGACTGCAGATGTTCCACACAGAGCTGGTTATACACAGGAAATATTGTGTGCTGCAACGATATATATACTATGCATACTATATATATATGTGCTGGAGTCAGCGATGATCCCTTTGATTAGCTCTGTTATGCTTGCATACATCCACTAGCCTCTAAACTACTTTCTGCTGGTCTACAAGTAAGCCGCCCACCAAACACAATTCTTAATCGTAATGATAAATATTGTGGCAACCATCCCTGCGAAGGATTTGTCAATAAATACCATTGCAACATGCTGTCAGTAGTATTCCTGCCTTGAGGACTTACATGAATGCTACATCAGCCGTGGTCTCGAAGGACACGCTGAGCAGTCTTGCGACTTGGAATTGATGATAACCAAATAAACACTGCATTCTTTGTTGTAACCAGCCTCTTGGTACACACACACACACACACACACACACACACATGGCTCAGGCAGGCTCATAAAAAACAGATTAAACCATGATGGAGGGAATCTGCAATACAAGTCAGATAAACAGGGCGAGGTTATGAAGAGGAGAAGATAAGGATGAGAATGACAAGAAGCTCTTTTGTTTCTCCTTTATTTTCTGAGTCCTGCTCCCACCCTGCTTTCTCCCTCCTCCTGACTGCTTTCCCTGCCATTATGTGAATTCACTCGCACACGCAAAAAGCTCAAGGCACAAGCCACCTACACTTAAGTCATTGTTCTCCCTCTCTCTCTCATTCTCCCCCTCTATGTGGTTTTAATTTTCCAAATGCTTAGGCTTTAATTAATAAGGGAAAGAGAGAAGCCCTTAATTGAAAGCATTCCTGAGAATATCAACTACTACTCCTGAGGACTGCTCCATTTTCTCCCTCTCCTCATGCTACAACACATTGCATACCAGCAGTGTTACATAAACTGCACTGGATAATCTTAAAATACTGCGGGACAAGTCCTTCACATTTCACAGATATCTCTCAAACAATATGTCTGTGTGATGTGACGCGTGCATGAAAACATGTTTTGGCCTCTTGACCTCATGTGACTTAGATACGGCACAATAACAGAGGCCATGTAAGTAACCTCATGGACACTTTCTGTCACAGCCGATCAAAATGGAGCGGTGCGGAGTTGAAACCTGCACTCCGGGCTAAGAGGATTACGACTGAACATCATCCAGCAGCCGCGGCCAGACGAAAGTCATTCTTGACTTTAAGAAGGACAGTCTCAGTATTGTGTGCTCTCTGAGACCTGATTGGCCCTATTGTACCATGGCCTACTGCACTTTGAGATACTCATAACTCCCCACTGTTAACAGCTGTGCCACAGCTGCTACACTAGTTGGAAATGTAAACTTACACTGTCACTGTGTTTATTCCATTATCACACACTTCATTTTCTCTCTATTATCTATGAATCCCTGTTACTATGAATCTATTTATCAGACGTGCAGTATAAGTAGGAGCTGCCAAGTTCATGAGAGAGTTCACAGTGGTTTTGTACAGTATTGATCCTTGCACTCAAGACTAAGAGGATTAAAACTGAACATTGCCTAGTATCAGATTCATAATCATTCACAACTTTCAGAGAGCAATGTGCTCTTGTCTGCCATATGGTGCATTTGCCTTCTGCAACCAGATGATCATTACACATCTCTCCTCTGTTCTCAATATGCCGAACAATAATGGTGCTGGAGCCGCTGATCTGAGACAGCACTTAAATCATGGGTGGATTATGAGACAATGGGCCCCTGGACCCTGACGCGCAGAAGGCCCCACCTGTCCTACATAGGAGCAAGACACACAGACTTTATAGTTGTTCAGACTCTATTGTTTTGTGTCTCTTTGTAGTCATTATGCATCTGTCTGTGGTTTTGTGTCCCTCTGTAGTCATTTTGAGTCCCTTCATAGTTGCTTTGCATCTCTGTAGTCATTTTGAGTCTCTTTGTCGTTGCTTTGCATCTCTGTAGTCATTTTGAGTCTCTTTGTCGTTGCTTTGCATCTCTCTAGTCACATTGTTTGTTTCTTTGTAGTTGCTTTGCAGTCATTTTGTGTTCCTTGTGATTGTTTTGTCCCTTTTCGTAGTTGTTTTGAGTCTCTTTGTGTTTCTTTGCAGCTGTTTTGCAAATATTTGTAGTTGTTTTGTGTCTCTTTGTGGTCATTTTTAGTCTCTTCCTGGTCTGTATTTGTCTTTTCAAGTAACGTTGTGCAGATGAAGGCTAGAGAGGCCCCTGACACTTTGGGCCCCTGGGCCTGTGCCCTGTACGCTCGTTTAGTAATCCATCTATGACTTAAATATAATGAAGTCTGCTCACTTCTTCAGGTAAGACTTTACAGTTTGGGAGAAAATATAATTGTAATTTACCTGACCAGCACAGTAATGAATTGTAATTATTTTTATGAACTAAAGGCCTGGCTTCTACTCCACTACATTTATCTAACAGCTGTAATTACTTTGCATTTTAAGATTATTTTAGAAAAAATATGATGACTTTACAATACATGATACATTGCTATAGAATTAACTGTGCAATATAAATAAAGTAGTTAAAATTGGCCCAACGTTGAGCAGCTTCACCATTTAAATGCTGCTTTCACATTAGCAGTGTTGGGGAGTAATTTGTCAGTTACCTTATTGGCACACGATTTCACAGCCTTGTCAATATTCATCAATCAACACTCATATTTTGACATGTGGCTCTAGGTTAAACCTCCTTCCCTTGATGTAGATGGAGAGATGGGTATCTACATACATCTATCCATCAATCTGTCATGGATGAAAAAAGAGAAAAAAATTAAAATCCACACATACTATTTATCTATGTGTTGATCTTTCCATTCATGAAGAATTGGTGGTTAGACGAGGAATGGATAGATCCATAAACAGTAACTACCTATAGTATACAGATGGAAATGTATTGAATTAATCGTGTTAAACAGACTTCGCCAACATGTGTTACAACTAACCCTCTGCCTGTTACATGTTGCAACATTTCACTTCTGCAACTTCTCAGTGCAACTGCAGAAGAAAGGTAAGTTATAGAAAAAAACATCAACTGTTCATTTGTAGCAGAAATGTGCATGTTAGAGTATAAAAAACCCCCTAAAATTAGATTGTGCCCTGCTCTCCACTGTAACATTCATTCTGTTGCTTTGTATATTTTCATTGTGCAGGAATGCCTTTTTTTTTTTTTTTTACATAGCCTATTTTGGGTTATTTTTTCAGCTTTATTGCTCAGTTTAAAACATTTGCTAGAGAGGTATCAAATGTAATAAGTTTAAAATCATCAAGTCATTTATCTGTTACCTTGTCAACATTGTTTATTTGGCAGAATCTTATCTAATAATTTGATAATGCACTGACAGGGACCATTTGTTATGAATAATGAGCACTTTTACCTTTGATATTTTAAGTACATTTTTTTCCTATTGCTTCCATATTTTTAATTTGGTAAAATTTATAATGTAAGATTTATTTGCACTGGAGCATTTTGACATTATATGACGGTGTTAGTATTTCACTTGGAGTTAAATATTTTAATAAGATACTAAACATGACCTGGCGTGATGACATAGATCATTTATACAGTAAGAGACACCACTCTGTTCCTGTTTTTCAGTGGTGGAAAAAAAAACCCCACCGTTCATTCTTGTAACATTAAAACAATGGAGAGTGGTATGTCGAGTGTTATTTAACCATCTTTGTCTGAACAGCATTGTTTGTTTTGTAGTTTGGCCAACTCGTGGAATAAGGCTAATATTATATGTATGTGTAATGTGGCTAATATTAGTTAGCTACAGCCGGCTAAATTTGATAGGTACCATTTCTGCCAGTGAAAATGAGTCACCAGCTAAAACCGTCACTTCTAACAGCTTGTCAAGATATTAATATGGTAAGAAAATGTTACAATTAAGCCACTTCCGGTTTTATACTTGTGCTTCTTCAATGGTTTAAATACAGACACATTTAACTGTTAAAGCACTATGTTTTGGCTGACACAGGTTGTGCTCTGCTACATGTGACACATCCAACGCACCCTTGCAGTAAGGCAGTTTATTTAAACCAGCCGTGCCTCCTCATGCTGCTCTGCTGTTTCCTGCCATGTGCAAACTCTGTCACAAACACCTGATGGCTGCTACTACTGCTCATGCATCATTTCATAAAGATGCTCACCTGCCAATAGTCCATTCATGTCCCTTCAGGATGGTTTTGTGGATGAAATAAAATCCAGTTTGGGTTCAATGCATCATGCACCTGAAGCTCCTCACTCTTTGAAGGTTGCCATATCATGTAGCCTCAAGGTGAAAGCACTGCTGAGATGCAGGGGGATCACAGATTCATTTTATACAGGTACAGGCAAGTGTCCTCTGCCATGCTAGCACGCATGTCATGACTGGATGTCTGGGAAATGTCCGGTCTGTTTGTGTGCTTGGCAATATGGCTGCTGTATTTTTTTGTTGTTGTCCTGGTTGATTTGATTTTGATTGACATGGTATTATTTGTTAATTTTAGTTTAGGGTTATTGCAATTATATTCTTATCAGGGTAAATGTTGGCCAATAAGAAATTGAAATGCCAAAGATTTGTTTGGGATATCATTTGTATACTGTGTCGCCATTACATAGGCGATTTGTCAACCAGAGAGCCCGACGAGTTTCACTCTATAAGCCAGGGATACTCAACTTACATTACTTTTTTAAAATGACAGGAGGCCAGGGGCCATTCACAGAAGCCCCACATAGGTTATGTGTACATAGGGGTGTTTCTGGGGTTTGAGGACATTCGGGGCTTAGCCTGGACCACTGTCAGCGGTAGGGATCCTCTATTGGCACGTATTTTAGGAAACAAGCTCAATTTTGTTGCTTTTTATACACACTCACACTGTATTTACATTCAAAGTACAATGAAAAATCCCAGTGTGAATGAATTTATTCTCATTGTGAATTATAATATAGTTTGGGCCCCCCCCCAGCACCCTATTGCGGGCCAGATTTGGCCCAGGGGCTGTAAATTGAGTATCACTGCTATAGGCTACCATGTCCTGCCCAGTGCCTGTCTTGGTCTCAGTTCTTTCACAGCCAAGTTTAAGGGATCTTTGCATAAATGTTTGCTTGAGTTATGTGTTTATGTTGGATACTCTCAAATATCAATAATGGTATTTGCCTCCTAAGATTTAGTACTCAAGTGTTGATCTTTTGTGTCTGCTCGCTGCTGCCATCTGTCTCTGTACATTATCTGCATTGGTATTCAGTGTGAATTACTTTCTTATTTTGGCTTATTTCTCTTTTAATTTGGTCGTTGTTTAGCTGCTGCATTATGCTACTTTCATGCTGTTGATTCACAAATGGTGAAATATGAACTTGTTTCCATGCAGTGATGGTCTGCTGCTTATAATTGTCTGATCCAAGCCATGAATTTGTTTTTAATTTTTAATGTGCTCATGTCAGTGAGTGAATAATTATGTACAGTGGATGTTTCTTAGCCTGCTGCTGCGAATCAGGTGGATTGCTGGGTTTAGATTTATCCATATCACTGCACTAATTAGAATATTCCTGCACTGGTTGGAGTTGCTCTTTTGGGGAATAACCATATCTGAGCTCGGTATCTGATGTGGTCTTGGAGGAAGTTTATCATTACAGTGTGATCTTGGCTGAGCCGAGCTCAGTGTGAGCTTGTGGAGGAGGACGAGATCAGAGAATTGATGTGAAATATCATCTCTGTGCATGTTCTGTATTTATATGAATCTAGTTTGTTTGTTGTGTGTGTGATACCCATGTGAGTTCATGTCTGTCTTGTTGTGCGTTCAGGACCAGTATGCCCTACCTGTCCAGAGTCAGTCAAATTCATTGATGCCTTTTTTATGTAGTTTGACACAGCTTGAAGTTATACAACATCAGCTTTTCTCAAAAGTAAGTGAAACCCCTCTTAAAGGAACACTGTGTTGGATTTAGTGGCATCTAGCGGAAACTTCTCCCGTGTGCCAAGCATGAACTCTTGGTTAGAATTTCTTCTGTATTTATTTTTCAGGAGGTTTTTATCAGGAGCCAAATTATTCGCAGAGGTCTCTTCCTCTCCAAAACAAATACACGAGGTGATTTAAACTGGTAGAAACTCTGGAAAAAAGCATTTGTCCGAAGCTGTTTGGCTGATTGCAGACTGGCCTATAGCCCAGCCCTTGCTATATGTGCCCACTTTTTTTCTCTGATAACTAGCCAGTATTTTGGTTTGTCCGCTCAGGGCTACTGTAGAAACATGACAGTGCAACATGGCCAACTCCATGGATGAAGACCTGCTCTCGATGTGGGTATAAATATAAAGGTCACAAAGACACAACAGTTCTTGTTTTCAGGTTATTATTCACTAAAGAAAACATACTTGTTATATTATATGCCATTTCTGCCAATATGTCCCCCTAAATCTCACCAACTGGACCTTTAATTCACCTACACCAGCTTTTCTACCAAAAGTAACTCAAAATTTTTAGCTTGCCACATAGCTGACCTCAAAGTGAAAAAAAAAGACTCATAAAACTGCTATCTGACATGGCAGTACTGACTTGGCAGTCTTACCGCAAGTCCAGCCAGACCATGAATGTGGAAGTTGACAGGTTCATAAATGTATAGATTACAGTAACACTTCCTACTTTTGAGAGGAGCTGCTTAGTTACACAGGTAAGTTCAAGCACTTGAGCTAATCTAACTTTCTCACACCCTCAAACTGAATGACGAAGATGGCACAATACAAAACCGAACAGTGAGGTGAAATGGTTTGACAGGGATGTGGGAAGCTGGGACACAGTGACAAGATCCAAAATCAAAACAAGGGGTGAACTTATGCATCATAAAAACTAAAAGGAGTATAACTTTCAGCTGAAAAGCTGCAAATAATTAATAATATATAAGAACTTATGATGTAGGAATTAGAAGAGCATCTAGATGACAGATAGAGGGCTAACAGTGAGATGCTGTCTCCTCTACGAAACCACCCAGCACAGCAGAGCACTGAGAAATAATAGATAGCACCCCATTAGCGGGGGAGCTCTGGTGATGTTCCTAACTTTTTTTTCTTCTTTTTTTTAAGGAAAAAGTAGAAAAACACAGTTCTTATACCTCTCAAGGAAGGTTAGAGTCTGTGGCAGTTCTCAGCTTAGAGTATATGGCATCACATTGAAGAGCACTCTGCAACTTGATTCTTGGCATGATGATGCTTTTCTTTTCACACCGTAATCTTGAAGTGAGTCATCTACACGGGTCACTGGACACTGATGCTCGACTGGTGTCCGGCCTGATTGACAGTCAAGCATTTTCTGTAGAGGTCTAATCAGCCAAACCAACTGCAAACACCTTTGTGGTGAGGCAGCAGACAGCTGCACTAAGGTCATTGTTGAGGCAGCCTCGCACAGTCTCCTGTGGGCACCCAGTGGGGGGGAATGGCCAAAGCTGTGAGATCTTACTGCATGTCCGTGGGCAGCTGCTTCTGTTATGTGAGCCAAGAGGTGTTCACTTCCATGTCTTTTTTATTCAAACATTTTCCAACACAATTTACAACCTTTTAAGCCATACTAGCAGCGTGGCTCTAGAGATGGCGATGGCGATCTGTCAGTTTATTGGTTGTTTGGTCCTACACTTTGATCCAGACTGAAATATCTCAACTACTGGATTGATTGCTATGAAACTTTGTGCAGACATTCATAATCCCCAGAGGATGAATCCTGCTTTAGTGATGTCCTGACTTTTCCTCTTGTGCTACCATCAGGTCAAGGTTCTAATCTGTCTTATTCTTTGGTTTATGATCAGATCCCATCAGCCTTGGCTGCACTTTTGCTGTGTCTCAATTTGCATTCTTCTGTACTTAGGCTTGCTATTTTGAGCTCATATTGGTGGCCAAGAAAGCTGTGTTAGTTGCAGTTATTCCCATGAACAAGCAAACAAGCTGGCAGATATTTTGGCAGATGACGATGGCAGCCAAATGTCGGAATAAATGCCCCGCCAGTTGCAATTTGCCATTAAAAGCAAGAACAAGCAGTCAAATGTTGCGATCTTCATTTCTGGTAAGTGCATAACAAGCCGTGTTCAATATGAGACACTACCCTGTCGAAATTTAGGCACCACGCAAGTAAGTACAGCGTACTACATGGAAGTGTACTAGTAGAAGTATCTAAATTAAGATGTGTGTTTAGTGCTTCGTAACAAATTTTGACATGCTAACAATAGCAAACATCCCCTGCTAAACATTAGTATGTTACTGTAGTATTGTCATTGTGAGCATGTTAGAATGCTGATGTTAGCATTTAGCTCAGCATGAAGTGTAGTCTCATTTTATACTCATTTTCAGGTTTCTAGTTTTATTTTGGGTTTCTACTAATATGTTAACAGGTTTATTGTTCAAAAAATACATTTTATACACATACACTGTCTGCCTAAATATACCTGTGTTTACCCTTTGTCTGACACTCTGTTTTAGCGCAGTCGTGATGACTCTTTTCAAGACAAAAGTTTCTAAATAGGGTCTGTCTGCATTCCTCTGTTGACTGAGCATTTTGATACTTTCACAATATTAATGTAGCAGCTACTGTATACCTGTTTTATGATAAAAAAGGAAGTCTGGGGCCGGTTGCACAAAACATCTTAACTTAAGATTTTCCTTAACGTCCGGGATCAGGCTTTCTTTGATAAAATCGGTTGCACAAAACACGTCCTCTCTTTTGGGTTTCTTTAAAATGTTTACTTAAGTATTTAAGGTTTTCTCCTTATCTTGGTCTCATACTCAAAGAATCTCTTAAAGTTCATGAAAACATTGCACAAAATACTTAAGGTATCACAAGCTTGAGCACAAGCAAACAAATGGTAATCATGGAAACTGTTGTATTTTACCTGTGACTTGGGAATGTGTCAATTTTTTTTTTTTTTTTAAGATTATTTTTTGGGGCTGTTTGCCTTTAATGTTCAGGATAGAGTGAAATGGGGGAGAGGGAGAGCGGGGGCTGACATGCAGCAAATGGTTGCAAGCTGGAGTTGAACATGTGACTGCTGCAGCAAGGCATTGCCATTGTATATGGGGCGCTGACACTATCCACTGCACTACCGACACCCCAAGGAAATGTGTCAACTTTGTACACCAACAAAGTAACACAAAAAAAAAAAAGTACATTGAATTTACAGCACATAGCTTTTATTTTGAAGAGCTGCCTTCTGCTGTGACTACGGGACAGCCACTTGACAGAGACAGCAAACGTTGTACAAATGACTAAGGAGAAATCTGGACCCTGTGGCTGGACCAGTTGGGAGCCACTGCTTTTTGGTATGTTTGCTCCAAAATACATTTTGGCCAATGTTTTTTTTTTTTTTTTTTTCCCGTTCTCCATAGTATTAATTACTTAAGCCCACAAATACTCTATTCAGTCATGGTTTGTCAGTGTTATTCAGCTCTCAGATGGGAACCAGCATGGGCACAATAACGCCTGGCTACCGTCGCTTCCCTACAGATGTGTTTCAGTTGATTTGTTTAATCTGTTTCGAGATTATTCGTTTGGCTGAGGGAACAGTGCATTAAAAATGTAGTTAGAAACACAAATATTGTTTCTGACACAACACAGGGCGCCGTGTTCCAGCGCAAACACAGAGACTTTCACTTATTTAAAACATTAATCCGGGATGATGAAACATTTAATAAAGCTGCAGCAAGACTCGAGAACTGATGAAAACACACCGACACGTTTGATTCAGCATGCATACACAACAGATGATGAAGACATCAGCTGCATATTCAAATGCCATTCCTCTAATTTCCCTGTGTAAGACTCTGCCGCTAAAAGGTTGAAAATGTCTCCAACTGTGGCTGACTGTTCCCCTTTTTGTTCGCGTGCGCATGAACTTTTGTTACCCTTTAAAAAGATGTAGACATATTGAATAATGGAACCACTCAGTATGGCGGGTTTAGACTAAGATGGAGTAAAAGGGGCCGTCAATAAATGTGAAAGTGCGGGTGAATGTGATGAAAGTTTTGACTTGACGCAGACAGGCCTTCAGTTTTTCCAGATCTAACAGAAAAAAGGGCTTGTGGTTTCATGGCTCCACGTCCTTGCCACCTCCATTAAGGCCCAACACTTTGACCTTCCTCCTAATTAGAATCAGATATCTGCCTGTAATGAGCGTAATGAAGCCTGATGGAGTTATGGTACTGAAAAGACGGCTGGTGTTAAATGGTGCTTACAGGGGGGTACTGTAAGGCATGTGAGCTGGTGCGTGGTAGACACTGTGCGCTTGGATGGTGATGGCAACGAAAATCAAATCACGTAGTGGGAATATTTTGCTCCTGAGAGAGAGAGAGAGAGAGAGAGCGACAGAGAGACAGAGTGAACACAGGACAAATGGTGTATGCATCAGTTTGGTGGAAACATCATACATTTGCATTTCACTGAAGGTGTCTTCCATTTCTTCGCTTTCCACTTGTTTCACAAAATCTCCCACTGTGCTTTCTAGCAGTGCTTTATTTCTTTCTTTTTACTCTCCCTTGCTCTTTTCTGCTTTTCTATTGCTGAGTCTCAACTCTTCGGGGATTCACACAGAGAAATCAATTTTGCTTGGCCTCTTTGCCTTTGGAAGGGAACATAGGCATATATAAATATTCACATGCGGCTATTTCAGATCCTCAGCTTAGGGACTGAACTAGTGGATGAGCTGTTCTTCTGTTTGATCATGAAGCCTGTATACATGTCTCTATGGATGATTTCTCTCTTTCCCTGTGCGTCCCTCTCTTTTCTCACTAGTACCTTGTTTTCTTCCTAAAATCCTTCCTTCCTTAACTTCTCACATTCCTCTGATCGTCCCTTACAGCATCTTTGTATCTTCGAATCTCTTCTGTTTTTGCATTCCTTTCATCCCTCTCTCCTTCTGTCATTCACTGTTATCATTCTTTTGCCCTTTCTTTTTCCTTCCATCTTCACTTATTTTGTCCTAACTTTTTCCTCATAGCGTTCACTTTTACTAACTTTCTGCAATCTCCCTTTTATCATTCCTTCATCCCTCCTCTTCCTTAATAAGATCCTCCCTTGCTTCGTCATTCTCTTTACTGTTGTGTCTTTAATGTTGCTTCCTTTCTAAAGGTCCAGTGTGTAGGATTTAGGGGGACATATTGGCAGAAATGGAATATAATCTAATTAATATGTTTTCTTTAGCGTATAATCACCTCAAAATAAGAATCAATGTGTTTTCCGTTACCTTAGAATGAGCTGTTTGGCTGGCTCTAGATAGGGCCATTCGCGTTTTTGCATCAACCACCATAAGATGAGCAGTGTCGTAAAAACACGAGTATTTTTTACACAAAACTGCTTTATTCAGTCTTTTACCAGTTTAAATTACCGGGTCCATTTGTTGTGGAGAGGAAGAGACCTCTGCGGTAATCTGGCTCCTGGTGAAAACCTCCTGAACGTCTGGATCTTAAGTTGTCAGAGGAAAAAGGTGAGCACACATTAGCAGGTGCTGGGCTTGTGGCCAGTCTCTGACAAACTGAACAGCATTGGAAAAACACTGTTTTTTTTTTAAATATGAAACTGCTTTATTCAGTGTCTCTATCAGTTTAAATCACCGGGTCTGTTTGTTTTGGAGAGGAGGAGACCTCTGTGTACATTTCAACTCCTGTTGAAAATCTCTTGAACATCTGTCAGGGTCAGAAAAAGGTGAGCACACATTCACTGGCGTGCATCTCAGACAGGTCGAACAGCACTGGAGAAACTGATTTGTAATGTGACACTGGTTTTTTTCAGCGTTATTATTGATTGTAATCACTGAAAAGAAGACACCTATGCCAGTAATTCAGCTCTAAGTAAAAAATTCCAACCTGGAAAAGTTTCAGCTGGTTGCAATCTGCAATCCTCACTAGATGCCACTAAATCCCCCTAAATATTAGGGTGCTTTCACACCTGCCCTGTTTGGTTCGGTTCAATTGAACTCAAGTTTGTTTGCTCCCTAAGTGTGATTTGTTTGGGCAGGTGTGAACACAACAATCACACTCGGCTGTGCAACAAAACAACCTGACCAAGACCATCTTGAAGAGGTCGAAGAACTCTGGTGCGATTTGCTGGTGGTGAGAACTTGTTGCAACCTCAATCCGAACCAACTGCAGTCACATGACACATTGTTTGGGTTAAACATGAGCATGTTACAGTCCTGGAGGATTATTAATGTGCACCTCCTCCTGTACTGCCTTAATATGCACATTCAGCACATCCAATGCATCAAAACATTGTTTTCTAGCTGGAGTTTTCAAACTGTATGGTTTGACTAAAATGAACAATGACAGCAATATAGTCCACGATGAGCAGCGCTAAAATCAACCTGCGTAGTTGTCCCTCCATTGTGACATTAGAAAGTGTCACACTTATCTTGCAAGTGTTGTCTTCTTCAACGTTTTGTTTACTTTCTGGATTTTTCCCACATGGAAATTCTGACCAATCAAGAGCAGCGTTCGGGCAAGGCATTTTATCTGCTCCGCTTGTAAATGCATGCTTTGCTTTGTAACAAAAGTAGTCCCTGATTTGGAACAAAGCAAGGGAACTCTAGGTCTGGAAGCACCCTTACTTTCAATCTTTGCTCTTTTGTTTATTTATTCTTCCTCTTTTCCATGCACTTATCTTCTCTCTCTCAGGTCACTCTATTGTTCCTATATAAAGGAAATCTTAAGTCCCTTCATAATTAAAATAACTTTATTCGTCTGAGTCCTGTTTTAGATTCATATTTCACATACTCCCTGGGCTCACTGAGACAGAATCTCTGTGCTCTGATTCAAACGCTGCTCTTCATCACATGTGGTGCCTCTCTACATGGGTGAACACATGTAAACTGCCGCCCGGGCTTTGTTTGGGACACATGCTGTGATTGACCAAACACAACTCGGAGCTGATGCTGCAGCCACCCATAGTATGCCCACTTCCTCTGCCCTGGCTGCTGGTCTGTTTGGTACTGATAACTACTTCATGGATTTCTTTCGCAGATATCTCCACCCCTCTGCCTTTAAATCCTTGTGCTCCACTCATTCTCCTGCTCCCTCTATCTCTCCCTCTCTCTCTCTTTCTCTCTCCCAATTGTCAGCTTTGTTTTACAAACAGAGCAGTGATACTGTCTCTCAGAGGCACACCTCTTCCTCTGCCCTCGCCGGCTGTCAGGCTGGATCTGCCGTGACAGTGGGCATACTTGGTACACCCGTGGACACGCACATCTAATACACAAACAAACAAATTCAGCGCCACGTGCAAAAGCACATGCATAAATGTGAACACCGTGCAGAGGATCAGAGTAGACGTAGCACATGCTAGAGCTCCGTTTGACCTCACCTTGGCCTGACACAAGACACCTCCTTCACACCCTCACGGCTAATACAGCTGGACAGGTGTGTGTATTTGTGTGTGTGCATGTGTGTGTTCTTACAGTCATTCAGATGCATATTTCATGCGAGGCTGGGAGTATATGAGTGAAACTAGGGCATGAAGGAGGCCAAAATATATCCTGGTTAAATGAGGGTGTGTTTCTCTCCCAGCAGTAGATGAATGTGCGTACTTATTCCATTACCTTTTTTTCTACTTTTTAACCATTTTTTCTTTCCTTTCATTGCCTTATCATTCAGCCTCAGGGCTCATTTCAGAGGTCTGTCTATTAGCCACACACACACTCACACACGCACACGTGCACACACAGACAGCTGTGCACATGCACTTACAAACGGGAGGCAAACAAACACAGACCACCTCAGCCATTTGAGGACACTTTCTGTTTAATGTTATTTATAAACAGCTTTTGAGTCTGGCATTGTTTGATAACCACATACAAAACATTTGGGTTGCACAAAGGAAGAGAGGAGAGGAACAGAATAAGGAGGGGGCAACAAGGGTGGAGGAGAGAGGAGCAGAGAGGCGGGGAGGGAGGATGAGAAAAAGCAGACGGGAAGGGAGGCAGGGAAGGAGGGAGGAGCAGAGAAGGAGGGAGCGAAGATAGAGGGAGAAATAGGAAGATAGAAAAGAAAAGAGGAGGAGCAGGAGGGGGGCAGTGCAGTGTACCGTTTATCTTGAATGACTCAGCGAAACAAAAAAAAAAAAAAGGACAGAACTCAAAAAACTGAAATGATGATAATAATCATATTAAATAAAAAATAAACTTCCAGCCCCTAGCTCCCTGTTTATTTTTTAGGGAACTACTGAGACACAACAGAGAGTTTGTCTTTTTTCTTTTTCTTCCCTTGTTTTTTTGTTGTGTTTTGTTTTTTGTATTTTTTACAAAAAAGTCATCCTCACAGGAATAAACAGACACAATTTACATCACCTCTGGGTTCACAGCAGCACGAACAAGTTCACCAGAAGGGGTCTCTAATCCTACATGTCAGGAGAATGACACCAGTGACAGGCTTCTGTTCGTCCCCAACATTTAGATAGATAGACACGAAAAGGCGGGGCGCAGCAGGAAACACGCACAAGCAGGGTACAAATGTGGCCCCCGCTCTTTGATTCCCATCCGAACCACACATTTATAGGTTGCCAGCAAACCATACTAATAATTTATTGTGCTTTTTGTCAGCATGTCATGATTTGTAGCTTTTTAGCTCGGTCATCCTTTTGCATACAAGGGCAGCTCCTTCTTAAAATAGAATTTATAACTTTGTAATGCTATAAGAAATAAAGTCCTTTAGCATTACTGGCTAGTTAAGGTACCCGGATGGCCCCTGTGTATCTGTACAGGTTTCGCCTATTGTAGTTGAGCACTTGAGACTGAGTGACTCTGAAATAGTTCAGGTCGAAAGTCAAAACCTGTGGTGCTCTGCTCT
The DNA here is from genome assembly GCF_006386435.1 of Epinephelus moara. Classification (NCBI taxonomy): domain Eukaryota; kingdom Metazoa; phylum Chordata; class Actinopteri; order Perciformes; family Serranidae; genus Epinephelus; species Epinephelus moara. Next base: position 12,765,798 of record NC_065508.1, on the reverse strand, counting down.
GGGATTTGAAAGCCCCAGACTGACAGGGGTTAGCAGTTTGCAGTGGGAGGGGAAGGCTGTGAAGGTGATCGGGCTTCAGTAGGGGTGTGTGTGCTTGAACCGCTCCAGTTCATCCATGGGCACCGCGTCCCATAGTCCTCTCTGCCCTTGTTATTTACCCAAGAAGAATCCCGAGCCTCAGAAAGTGGCCGTCTTCCCGGACATAGCAGCATTAATATCCAACTCTCCAATCAGGGCTTAAAGATCGTCAAGTCCATCTGTTTTGGAGCATACTAAACACACCAGAGAGGACAAAGACAGCAGAAGTTTGTCAGTCCCTTTGCCCTGTGGTGGTCATCACGGAATTGATTTTGTTGTTTTCCACTTTAAGCAGTTGATTAGACAATTGCAGGAGATATATTGCAGTATTGTGGTGGTCATCAGCACTCCTCCCTGATTGTAGGGCCTTTTCTCCCCCAGTATTAAACACTCCTGCGACTATTTGAATTGAATCATCTCTGCTCGGGGGATTTGTATTTTTCCATTCACCTCCACAGCATTACAGAGGAAAGTGCATAATAGTTTCTGGGAGTCTGAAGTTTTGTGAGCCAGGCTCGGGCCTCAGTTTTTCCTCGGCCTGCATGTGTTGAACTTTCAGGCCCATTGAGGCCTCTGTTTTATAGCCAGTGAGGTCCAAGAGTGGAAGAAACCACCCTTGCCTCTGAAGTTTGTCCTTATTGGCCACTGGCTGTCATTAGGCACTCTTATCTCGTGTCGTTCTACCCGCATGGCTTTAGTGTTTTTTTTTTTTTTAGTAGACACACACTCACACAAACAGTGACACAGACGTTCATTCACGCGCCCATTTACACTGACTGTGACCAGTTGGCTCTTATAATGAAAGGTTGGTTCTGAATGGCTTTTAAGTTGATGGGTTGCAAGGACAGTAAAGACCTTTTACCAGCACTAGTTTGAAGATTTGTCAGCTATAGAGATGTGTCACAACTCCAGTGGTGTTTTTTTTAGAGTTTCCATTAAAAGGATACAAATGTGCATTAAAGTGGGTTCACCCTGCTGTGAGACCTGCAAGTGAAACCACTTTATTGGTAGGTATATTGTGATTCTAGTTACTACCGTTATGACTCTACAATGACTCATTTTACTGCCACTTGTGTCTGTGGCATTTTGTTTCTGGATCTCAAGGTGCTGTTGAGTGAGCAGTGTGACAGTTATGAATGACCGTCTTTGTCTCAGCGTGAGTGACAGATGGAGGGTGCTCCGAGAGAGCAGTATTGTGTCTAGAAGGCTGAAGACAGAGACTGAGCCTTGAACTGTTTTGATCCATATTGTGGGGTCTTCTCGCGATTACTTGAATGAATCATTGGCTTGTTATTTTATGTGGCTGTACAGTTTTTATAAGTACAGGAATGCAGTGATGCCATTGATGCCACAGAGACAAATGTAAAGTTTTCCTGATGTTCCCTTGGTGACATCATCAAAGCGACGGGCTAAATTGTTTTCCCTGACTTCCATGTTTTTGATTATGACTCGTATAGATTCCTGCCTTAATACCGCAGGGATATTTCAACAGTAGATATTTGATAATGTTCTTTATACACAGTCATGTACACACACAGTTATGCACACATGCCTCATTTTAAAGAGCCAGGGCAGGATGGTTCAGGAGAGTGAATCATAAGGTTGCATCACCAGCACAAAAGTGTCCATTTCGTGTCTCAGCGTAGGATGACAGAGATGAGTGACAGCAGCAGAGCTGGTGGTAAACAGAAAATATAATCTGCAAAGTGTGACCCTGCTTTATTATTGGCTCTCTGGACCCCAATTGGTGGGCCGACAGAAGTTCTTGGGATGCACTTGTTCTTCCTCCGCCCAGTTCCAGACAGGTCATATTTACTTCCATCTGGAGCATAGTCTTTCTCACCCCCCTCCCGTAGTACCTGCACCTCATTGAGCCCCCCTTTTGCCTTTCGGCCCCGGCGGGTGCAGTTTCTGCGGCCTCCCTTGGGTGGCCGTGGCAGGGGTGAGGGGGAAGGCAAGCTGTACTGGTCCCCATGGGGCAAGTACGGCCGCTGATGGTGGTTGTGATGATTTCTGTGACGATTCAGGTGGTTCAATGACTCTCCATGCTCCATCTCTCTGCCTGGGGTGCCATGTGCATGACCCTCTCCTGACAAGCAACTGGGCAGCTCCTCTTTCTTCAGCGATTTCAGGTCCTTTTGTGCCAGCTCTGGTGGTGAAACACATATGAGGGAGGAGGTGGAGCCTCTGAACCTCCGCAGCCAATCCCAAAGTGACAGGGCCTTGCAATCGCATTCCCAGGGGTTGTCGTTCAGTCGAAGGTACTCCAGGGCCGGCAGCAGAGTCAAGCTGGATCCAGATAGCTCAGTCAGGGAGTTATTAAACAGGTACAGGGTGGTGAGGCGCCGCAGGTCATGGAAAGCCTGGCGGTCAACCCACTGGATGCGGTTCTGGTGGAGAAGAAGGCGGTCTAAGACCCCCAGACCACGGAAAGTGTTCTGGCGAAGGCTCCATAGTTTATTGCCATGCAGGAAGAGATGACTGAGGTTCAGAAGGTCGATGAACAGGTCGTCCTCCAGGAACTCCAACTGGTTGTCCTGCCAGGATGTAGAGGAAGGAGGAAAGGTCAAAACAGATTCTTTAAACGAAGTGCACTGCACTTAACATCATACTTTATATGTGATTTTACTTTAATTCGCTGTATTGTGATGTGTTGTTATTTGAAAAACTTAAGATGCACCAGTTGATTGGCTGTTGTCCTGAATTGGTAGACATGACCGGTGACTGGCTGGCCAGTCTCAGATGTAGCTGACCCTGTGCCGATCAAATTTAGATGCATGCGCTGAACAGCAGCATGGACAGTAACAGACTATTGTCAGAGCCGCTGTAACCTGTTCTCATAAGTTGCAATTCATTCTGATGCATGTTGCACATGGTTTGAAAGCTACTGTGTTAAGCTAACTAAAAGTGTAGCATAGCAGAGCTAATGCTAACCGTTTCCTGTAGTGGATTGAGGATGCTAAAACACTTGGCTTCTTAGTCTGGGGGGCATAACGCGATAAAAACACAAATATGGGTGGTCTATCCTAGTCTGCTAGTTAGCCAATTAGTCATGATAACTAGCATACAACTTGACAATAAGCTCAAAAGTTTCACATAGAAAAGCTAATGCTAACTGTTTCATGTAAGTGAATAGAAAATGCTAAAATGAATAGTGTCATATTCTGGGAGGTAAAGTTGAATAAAAACAAGGAGCTGGGTCATCTAAACTGGTTTGTTAGTTAGTCTAGTTAGTTTTCTTATAAGTAGGGTCAATTTTTATAGATTTAGTGGATTGTTTTGTGCCAGCAAAATGTTTTAAGGCTGTTGATTGAAAGGGAAAAAAATTGGTAAGTCAAAGCCAGTCAAGTGTGATCTGATCACACCTTTGAGAAATGGTTTGAGCAGCCACATGAGCTGTTTTTGAACAGGTTTTCCAATAATTAAACACATTTATTTTTCTCGGATTTTTGTGGACGCTCAATGAGACACTCATCTTTGATATCATACATGCACTTTTACTATTTCAATATACTATGTCAAAAAAATTGGAGTCGCCAACATAATTGCAGTCAGTGCATCTTTCTTACCACTTGAAACATTGATATCAGCAGTAGTATGCCCTTATACGGCTTTTTAGGTCAGTTCCGGCATTACAAAAGACATCAATAATATCATGCTATTACATGCATACATTATACAACACAAAGAATAGCTTTGTCTTGTTGCTCAGTATACATTATAAAAGCATAGTAAGTGCAGGAAATAGCTGGACTATGCAAGGAATTCAAAGACTGTATTATTTTTTGATGCAGGGTGGTTGAATAGTCAGTGATCTGAACAGCTTCCAGAGGGCAGTAGCTAAAAAAAAAATAGTGGTGAGCAGTGTAAGAGGGGTCAGAAAGGATTTTCTTTGCCCTTTGAGTGGTGCATTTGAGGTTGAGGATTCTGTTAAAGGATGGGGGCCATTGTAGGTGATTTACACACAACTAGCTGTGGTTTTCTGTACATTGGACAAGCTGTTATAGACATAAGAATGCTGTCGAGCATTCAAGCCACCCACTCAGTGTATTAATTGATTTTAGCCATCAATAGCATGGACTGATGATCTTTTCCATATAGTAGAAGCCTCCCCCCTCATAAATCCACCATGTAAATAATGCAATCCCACACTCAATGCTGGATTTCAAATTCTATACTGTTTCCCTCCAGTTGTTTACCACAGCAGATATACTGTAGCTTACTTCAATGTGAGCGCTGCTTTGTGGTATTTTCCCTGCACTCAGGATAACAGCTAGCATTTGATCAGTGTCCAATTAAAATAAATTGAATAAATCAGAATAGGCAGTAAGTGCTGAGCCAGGCTGATGGACAGATTACACCGTAATGCGATTGTGGTGGCAGATGCAATATACAGTAGAGATAAAAGGAGGCTGTTATCCATGTACCTGTAGGTAGAGATACTGGAGATTATGGAGGCCCGCAAAGATCCCTGGAGGCAGGCTGATCAGGCCACAGTGGTATAGGTGCAGGGCGTGTAGCCTGCCCAGGCCCAGGAAAGTGTCTGAAGCAACCGCCTTCAGGTGCCGGTTGTCCCCAAGGTCGAGCTCCTCCAGGCGATCAAAGCCGTGGAAGGTGGATGGTTGTATGTAGGAGATGTTGTTGGAGTAAAGCCACAACATGGTGGTGGTGGGCGAGAAGTGGCCGCGGAGCAGCCGCTGGATCTTGTTGTTCTGCAGGAAGACGCGCTCGCTCTGGGCAGGGATGCCCTCGGGCACGGCATGGAAGTTGTGGGCCTGGCAGGAGACTGTGCTAGGTGAAGTGTAGCAGATGCAGTGGCGAGGGCAGGGCAGAGAGAGATCCAGGCCACACAGCACCAACAGTAGCTCCACCCCACCATAACCTAGGAGCAGAGAGGAGAAGAGAGGAGGATGGAGGGAAACAGAATGCAGGCGGAATTAATTGAATTCATACAGCAGAGCTCCTGTTATCAGACACATCTTAAATGAAACACTCATTGCTCTCAGTTTACAAAGACAACAATAGGCATGGTTCAGTGCAGACAAATTACAACGCTGACACAAATATCTTACAAACACACACATACACGTATGCACAAAAACATTCCTGTGCTGTTTCGCGAGCCCGTTCTTCTCTTAACCTTCACTATTATCTTCATCTTAAACTCAAATCCAAACTCACGGGATCATTTTTTCATGTTTTGCAAAACCTTGAAAATCACAGAGGCCCCTTCACAACACCTCCTAAAAACACTGCTCAGGTCTACAAACTATTTTTAGAGCAGTGTGTGTAGTCTTGTGTTTTTCTTTGGTGTGGTAGTATGATTGTCACATTTTTATTTATGTTTTCCTCGGACCAATCTCGATGATACGGCGAACACAGACACGCACAGCAGCATCCTATCACGCACTGAACAGTGTTACATCCTTTGGTTATCCTATAAAGGCGACAGAAAATCGATGTTTCTCCTGCTTACAAGTGAACACGCACCTCACCTGTAATACATTCCCACAATAAGGGAGAGTGAGAAAGAGGGGGAGAGAGGAGGTGGAGGATGAAGCGGGAATCATCTGCAGCATGCGTGTGAAGTGGATATTACTTTTTGTTTTGAGATTCCTCTCGTCTCACTCCTTATTTATTTATTTGATTTTTTTTTTTTTTCCCCACCTTGGTTCCCTCCAGTGTTTGATTGTGAGGCCAGCGAGGTAAGAATAAAAAGGGTAAAGGCAAAAGAGATGAGGATGGAGACACGCTGATCCGGGCAGTGATGTCCGGACAGAGAGTTACGATACAATATGAACACCATGTGTGCACATGTGTCCAGCCTTTGTGTGTGTGTGTGTGTCTCAGTGGCACGGACAGATGTGATGGACAGATGTCAGTTTCCAGGACACTGCTGCTCGGCTCAGTAAAAGAACAACATGTTCTGAAATGTCAGGGCAGCATTATCCTGTGTGGTACACATGCGTCTGTATAGGTCTGTACACTTGTGTAACCACATACGCGCAGGTGTGTGTGTGTTTGTCCACATGTCTCTCTGTATCCATGACATTTTATCTGATACATATTGTGTAGGCGGTGTCTGTTGTATTTGACAAGGCTGATCTTTTCATCAACAAGAAGAAGGGGAAAAAAAAACAGCTGTCATTGTGGCAGCCCGTCTCCTATCCTGTTGAACCAACATCAATAAATATATATGATTATTTGTGGATTTAAGGCATTTTTACACTTTATGAAACACAATACACATTTTTCATGATATATGATTAAAACAATACATTTTTGTTAGTTATTGTAAGTATTTTTTACAACTATCTACAGTGTCATTGGCCTGTATTAGACTTAAATTTACCGTAAAAATGCCCAGTCCCTTTTACTAGCAATAGAAGTTTTTCAGATGTACAAAAACTGGGTTGTTGGCTGCCTCAAATTGTGTGTCCATTCCTCAATTACCCTGTAAGTTATTCATATTCCTTTAGTCCATCAGGGTCCTCAGATCAAAAGAATCGAAAGGGCTTTTCACAAAAATCAATCCAAGTTGTGAGTATTGTTTTTAACAGGATAAAGTGGTGCTGTGTCGGTGTGCTGGGTTCTGTAATCCTCAAGTACTGTAGCTCTCTCTCTCTGATGCTCTGTCTCTCGGAGCTAGATCATATGAAAGATTCATAACTGATGTTATCTGAAGCCTGTTTTTTATACAAGTAATAATAATACTGGTTTAACAATTTGATTGTATTTGCTGATCTTTGCTGGGCAGCAGTTTTGTGTGAAAGGCATTAAACGCCTGTCCCATATAGACACCTGCCCCAAATATAGGCCTGTTGATTTCAGTGATTTTAGACAAAAAATAGCCTGGACTATGAATTGAAGTTTTACGGTATGTTTGAGAAATGATTAGTGATTATATTAAGCTACGAAAACCGTGTGGCTCTATGGATAAAGCCCCCAGGAACAGCACTGGGCTTTGAAACCAATTTGACATAGTGGCCAAATTGTGGAATTACAGCTTCTAGATCTATCATGTTGCCTTTGTGCCCCAAACAGACTTTTCCCCATAGATTTACATTGGAAGAGAGACGTCTGTGAATAGTGGATACATTTTTTCTGAGTGTCACAGCCTCCACAAAATGACTTGCTTTGCTATCAGGGTTTAATCCATTCCCTCTGATAACGTTCAGGAAGTCTAGAAGAGCTGCATGATTAAATCACTTTATCTTTATTCAAGTCAGAAGAGGACTAAACTGGAAATTAGCTGCTCGACCAGCAAAGTCACTAGTGCGCGTACTCTATGGGCCCCACGATGTGAAAGATCTGGTTAGTTTTCTACCCCAGCAAATCAAACATTTTTGGCATCATGCACCACTGAGCAGCTGTCATAGGAATGAACTGCCCCCCCCCCCCCCCCCCCCCCNGAACTGCCCCCCCCCTCCCCCATGCTGTGTCCACTTCTCTCTACACATTCATGCTATGGATGGCAATGTTAAGTGGTGAATGGACTTGTAAAGTGCTTTTCTTGTCTTCCAACCACTCAAAGCACTTTTACACTTCATGTCACATTCACCCATTCACACACACAGTCACACACTGGTGTCCAAGGCTACCATACAAGGTGCCACCTGCTACTCAGTAACCATTCACATGCACTCCAATTAGTGTACAACCCAGTCTACCTCTGAGCCACAGTCGCCCCGATTGTGTTGTTCTGCTTATCGGTCCACCCCTTTGGTCCAGACTGAAATATCTCAACTGCTGCGCAGATTGCCATGAAACGTTGTGCACACATTCATGGTCCCCAGAGGATGAAGCCTGCTGATTTTGTAGATCCCCTCACTTATTCTCTGGTGCCACCATGAAGTTGACAACTGGATGGATGGCAATGAAATTCAGTCTTTTTTCAGAAGAAGAGAGTCAATATCTCCTCCTCTGTGAGGACCTTTAATGGTCTCAGCGTATCTGAGAGTGGATATGCTATGTTGGGCTTTAGTGAAGTGGACAGCAACTAGACGTGATGCATCATGATTACAAATGGCACTTCTGTGTTCAGTGATCCTAGTTTTTCGGGCCCTCATTGTTTTTCAAATGTATGCGAGGCTGCAGGGACACTTCAACATTTGTATGACATTTTTCATTTTACAAGAAACAATGTCCTTAATGTCAAACATTTCTCCAGAATGAGGATGACTGTGGGTCTGTGTTTTTAATGTAAAATGGCATTGTTGGCCGTTTCCACCTCTGTAATTGCCAGGTGGGATTTGAGGGGGCTGGGGGTGGGGGGGTCTGCTCTGACCAGCATATTGCGAAGATAATGTGGTCTTTTATACACAACACGAGGAGGGTTATTAAAGCATCCTTTCAGTGAAGGATTTGTGTCCAGAATATTCCAGTGTTGTCTTATAACCTCTTCCGTGTCTTTTCCCACAGGTGAGTGCTGAATGTAACAGTCCATTCTCAGGTTCCCTCATATTTTCCTGTTCCGATATTGAATTTGAGATGTTTTCAAAACGTGTTGCTGCCTCCGTGATTCACTCCTCCCTTTTTTCCTGTTGATTATTGCTATTTTTTTGTCCAGCACCTGCTTTAAACGGTTTTTAGATGTGCGTGACTACTATGTTTTTTAAATGTGAGCAAGTTGTAATTATGAGAATGTTAGCAGGCTGATATTAACATTTAGCTTAAAATGCAACTATACTACATTTGGGCGGCTGCGGATCAGAAGGTAGAGCGGGTTGTCCACTGATCGGAAGAGCGGCGGTTCGATCTCCAGCTCTTCCTGTCCGCATGTCAAAGTATCCTTGAGCAAGATAGCTCACAATGGCTGCTCCATCATTGTGAGTGTGTTAAAAATTGAGTAGCAGGTGGCACCATGTATGGCAGCCTTGTCCACCAGCGTATGAACGTGTGTGTGTCTAGGATGGCAAAGGCATGACCTGCCTGCCCTACTTTGCCTTGCTCTGTCTCTGATTGGCTCACCCTGACATTCTTACCCTAACCCTAACCAGAGCATGTGAGTGGAGCGGGGAGCGGGGAGTGGGAGGATTTTGTGTTGAGCGAGGAGCGGCTATTTTTTTAAAAGGTGGAGCGGAGCCTTATCTCTCGCTCCAATTTCGCTCCGGTCGCTCATGCCCCACCCAGAATGCATCTTTGCACCTGCGCACACCCACACTATTTTCTTTCAAAACTATGAGTTTACTGTGTACTTCAGAAAAAGAAACTGAGAAGAGAAGCAGCGGTACCTTGGAGAACGGTCCCTAACTGCGGGGAGAGGCGAGAGGGCTTCCCCGGAGGTCGGCCGCTTAACCCGGTCCGTCTCCTCTACACTTTGACTTATTTCCACCCTGCCAGCGGTACCGTGTAGAACGGTCCCTAACTGCGGGGAGAGGGCTTCCCCGGAGAATCTACCAAGCTCATGTTTTATTGGTGCCGTAGCATTGTTCCGACCTCTCATTGTTCCGACCTCTCATTAGTCCGACGTCCCGTTGTTCCGATATGTGATTATTACTGTATTTGTGTACCATAGAGGATCAGCAACGCAACAAAAGTAGGCTACTGGTCGAGATACAAGTGTCATAGAGAGGAGAGAATGAAACACCATAACCTCCTGTTATTAACTCTGGGGTCCGGGTTGTGTGGGGAGCTCTCCGCGGTGCTGAACGGCTCCCGGCGGGCGTATTTCTGCCTTGATGGTGCGCCGCGACCGGCTCTGGGTCAGCTGGGAAAGGCTTGAGGCGAAGCAGGCTCACGGCTTATGTGTTTGCCACTTTCTTTTTCATTTTAACCCACACCATGATCTTTTCCTAACCCTAACCAAGTGGTTTTTGTGCCTAAACCTAACCAGACCTTAACCACAGGGCATCATGATGATTTCGGAACAACGGGACTTCGGAACAATGGGTTTAATATGGTCGGAACAATGGGATGTCGGACCAATGGGCTGTCGGAAAAATGGGCAGACCCAGTTTTATTTGTGAATAGAAGATTACAGGTTAGGGTAGTACGACGCAGTTTTTTTGAGCGGAGTGGTGAGCGAGTGGAGCGGGATAAAATTTATGATGGAGCGGAGCGAAGAATGTGCAGAACCAAGTGGAGCGGACAAGCGGCGCAAAGTGACAGGTCTGCGAGCGAGGAGCGGAAATTTTCACCCGCTCCGCTCCGCTCACATGCTCTGACCCTAACCAATCCCAACCCTCTTGCCTAATCCTAACCAACAAAGGCAATGAGCACCAGCCAGTCAGAGAGTGGAAGAGTAGGCTGGGTCAGGGACACTACCATGGCTGCCAAACTCTCTAAGTCCTGCTATCTGAGTTAGCTAGATAACAAATAAGTAGTAATACTTAAACTGGCGGCACGGTGGTGCAGTGGTTAGCATTGTTGCCTCAGAGTAAGAGGGTTCCTGGTTTGAACCCAGGGTGGGGGAGTGTGGAGTTTGCATGTTCTCCCCGTGTCAGCGTGGGTTTTCTCTGGGTACTCCAGCTTCCTCCCACAGTCCAAAGACATGCAGGTTAACTGGTGACTCTAAATTGGCCGTAGGTGTGAATGTGAGTGTGAATGGTTGTCTGTCTCTATGTGTCAGCCCTGTGATGGTTTGGCGACCTGTCCAGGGTGTACCCTGCCTCTCGCCCAATGTCAGCTGGGATGTCCAGGGTGTACCCTGCCTCTCGCCCAATGTCAGCTGGGATAGGCTCCAGCCCCCCGCGACCCCTTACAGGATTAACAGTTATGGAAAATGAATGAATTTAAATAAAATTTCTTCTTTAACAGTTGTTAGACTTATAAATAAACAGTACCATTTTGTGAATGTGTTTACATGTTTACAACACACATAAAGACACTATAAATATATTCTCTATCTTGATGAGATCTTTTGTTTCAAACCGTTTGGCCATGTGACAAATGTATTTTCATATTGATAGACCCACTGCTGGGTTGAAGGAAGGTCGGATAATAAATAAACAATGACCACTTCACATTTATTATTGATGCTGATGCCGGCGAGCTCTTTACACCCTCTCTTTGATTGGTCAAACGATATTTTCAAAAGCTCTAACATACAGTGTGTATTCAGTGCCCTGGGTCATCAAATGATTTTATCTCTCCATTCTTTCTGTCTCTCCTCCTCTGCCTTATCTGTCCATCTGTGTTGCCCTTTGCTTCATGCTCCTCTGCATCCTTTTCTCCACAACGTTTACACTTCCCTTCCTCCACAGCTTTACCCTCATGCACCGCTCTGCCCCGCCTGCTGTGTCTGTTAATTAGGTATAAAGCTGCTATTTGCTACTTTCTGTATGTGAGTGGGTAAGAATGTGCGCTTGCATTGCCTGTTAGTATCTACGGCTGTGTCCTTTTGTGTTTGTGTGTGAATTACATGGCTGAGCTGTATTTTCTTGGTTTGAATAGAACCTTTTGCATTGTCAGTCTTTCTTAGATCCTTTCAGCTTGTAAATGTTATCAACAAAACTGACATGATGGTGACATTTAGCTCTTCAAGTTTATCCGTATGTCTGGTAAAGTGCGCTCTACATGCGACTAGAGGTCCATGAATGATAGTTGAGCAATTTTCTTTGTTCAAAGCCAAACTGCGTCACAGATGACATTTGTGATTTCTCAGCTGTTAATTTTAGTTTACAGTGTTAAACTCACCACTGGGGTGTTCCCACTGGTCCCATTAATTTCTTATATATATATATATATATATATGTATATTCAAATTGTCTTCAGTACAAGTCTGCTTGACATGTTCTTGTGATGGTGCCTCTAGCATTAGTTTGCATTTCCAATTGCTTTTGCTTCGTCGTTGCCTTCTGTTTACCCCTGCAGTCCTTCTTTTTTTTTTTCTTTTTGTATTTTCATCATCATCGCTTCATATCTGACTTCCTCCTTCCTCCGCTTTGCCTCTTTCATTCTTCCCAATTATATCCTCTATATCTCCCTGCTGTTTATTGTGTAATATAGTGCGTACATGACTGTCCCTGGTTGAGCTTGTATACATTTGAGCCCATCTGAGGGAAATGTGTCTACATCTCTGCTCGCAGCTTGTGGGTGTTTTAAAATTTATAGATTGAGAGATGGAAGTGATGATATTAGGTAGAGAAGTTGCTGACTGCCATATGGCTGTGACACTGGGGGCATCAAATCTCCCACCAGCATCCAGTCGTTCAAACATTTTATTTATCACTTGCCTCATGAAACATACAATTATGTCTATTACTCTATTATAGTGATAGTCTGCTTTTGATAGCAAGTGGCAAAACAGAAAAAAACATTTGCAGTTCAAGGTTTGAATAGTATACTCGTTTAGATAATGCATGAGCTGTGCTTTTTTTTCTGTACTGCTCTCAGCTGCAGTGAGGGAAAATCTCCAATCCTGCATCAACATCAGATTCTTTGTACCTTGTTTTCAAGTGTTGAAAACATGTTTCCAAACATTTTAACACCACGTCAGCACATAGATTTTAATGCCTTCAGCTCCACAGCACTGGCGCAGTCTGCAATACATAAATAGACAATTAACTGCAAATCAGCAATTAGCCGAGGCATCAAGCTGGCATTAAGCCAAGCCTCAGACCTGTTACAGCTCCCAGTAAGGAGCGTAGATGTAAATGAAAATATGTTTTACCAGTAATTCTCCATGACGCATTTCCCCATGTACTGCTGTTAAATAGGGAAATGAATCAGGGTGAGTTTCCATAAAAGTGATTTGTGCCCAGTGTGAATCTCTGGCGAAGGGTTGTAATGTTTTAAAGCTCATCTGATACCTACTACCTTCTTAAGATTGAAATATTTGTGTGATTTTTGTCAACCAGGCGCTTTGCTCTGAACAAAGATGGAGCGCAGCATGTGGGCCGCGGCTTAATCGTCTTATGTTTGCTTTTGCTAAATCATTTGCAAATTTGATTACTCGTCTCGATAAAAGGCAGCAATCAGAGAAAATACACATTTTCTCTACTGTTCATCTAATATGTATAAAATACCTGAACAATACCAGACTACCAGAGTAAACATCAGTCACTACACATGCACGCAGTGCATAAGTATGTGGTTACCCGAGTGTTACAGCCACAAAGCATTTAATTCTTAATCACCTCATTGCAAAACCAGGAGGATTATTTGCTGGCCCTGTAGCTCAGAGGTTAAGATGCTGACCTCTGCACTACAATGTCCCGCCATGGCCCTTTTGTTGCATCTTCCTGTCGCCTTTTCACTGTCTGAAATGGCTTAAAATACCCCCAAAATACTTGAAAAATAATCTGCTGCTGCAGTTTAACAGCCTCCACTCTACTGGAAAAGCTTTTCACAAGATTTTTGAACCTGGCTGCAGGGATTAACATTAGTAAGATCAGACACTGATGAGCAATGAGGCCCAGCTCGTAGTCGGTGTTTCAGTTAATCCCAAAAGTGTTGTCAGGTTGAGGTCAGAGGTCAGGGCTCCGTGCAGGCCTGGACATACAGCAAACTGTACTGGCTTTGTGCACGGGGGTATTTTTAATGTTCATACAGGAAAAAGTCTTCCTCAGCGTTGTAGAAAAAATTGGAAGCACGCTATTGTCTGGAAGTCAAACTGCAATTACAATTAGAGTTCAGAAACCAGTACAGATGTCTTTTGTATTAGTTCTGACGTGTCTTGTAAGATAGATTTATAATTGCTAAAAAAAACAAAAAACAAAAAAAATGCTGTGATAGTGGCCCCTACACTAGTGTTTCCCACAAGGCCATTCATTTAGTTTTGTTTCAAACGGATGATGTTGGTATTGCCTTTTGATTGGTTTAATATCTGTGTGGGCAGAAACTAAAAATAGATTAGAATATAACTATATGTGACATTAAGAAGCAAACCGATGTTGTTACCTGTTGCATTTTGCCACCACCATAACTGGAATCAAGGAAGTACAGTTTAAATATAGTACATTTCACAGACACCGGTCACAAAGTGGAGCTCACATTAATAGAATAGAATAGAAAGAACTTTATTCATCCCCGAAGGGAAATTCAGCTGTCTCGCAGGTTATAAACGACAAAGAACAACAACCACACTTCACTTCACACACAAATCGCTTTGCTCACAAAAGTTGAGAGTTTAGTGGTAAGTGGCGCTAACTAGTTTTGGCTTTCCAAATGGAAGCTGATTAGCCTAGCTTAGCTTCGGGGTCAGGGGGAAAAATCAATGCAGTATAGTATTGCAATATTTTTGTGTGGCAATATCATCACACAGTGCCAATTATCAGGGTTTTTTTAATCATATAAATAGACAAAAGTTAAACTTTAGATAGCCTACTGCTCATTGCTTTTCAGTCCACTACATACAATTTGCTGTAAAAAAAAAAGGAAGGCTGAAGTCAGATGAACAGACTGAAAACTTTTTTAAAATTAGAACAGGTGTTAATAAAGGTTTCCTTTGGGGACATAATTTACAGTTAAAGAAAGGTAATCTACATTGTTATTCAAAAAACATCTGAAAAGAACTCTTAACACTTCACTGATTTATTTGTAATTCGTTTTGTGTTTTTTTGTTGTTACGATTTTGTAATACTTCTAAGTCTGGAACTCTTATTCAGTTATGCAATCTTTATTTTCATCCTTTTCTTTTTATGTATGATTGTTGTTATTTAATAGACGGAAGTATCTTCATGAGCCATTTTTGGCTTCTGACCTCTCCTGCACAATGTTTTAACTTTTAATTTCTTTTTCCTGTATTTTCTACACATGTATGTGCAAATAAACTAAACTATATTGCAATATATTTCATCCCAATACTCTGCATATCAAAACATATTTAAAATCCCAATAATCTTGTATCATGGCTTAAGTATCGTGATAATATTATATTGTGGATCCTCTGGTGATTCCCACCGCTACTTTTTTGTATTTAAAAACTGGAAATGCAAATCAATGTGCAGTACTATTTCAGTGCATATTCCCTCGTATAAAAAGTTTCAGTTTGACTTAAAACAGGCATCACTGTTTGCTGTCGCATCAAGAGTCCCTGTACTGGAACTAGGGGTTCCAACGAAAAGAACACAACAGTATAAAGCACAGGGTGTCCACATACACAGTGCCCACGTTATGGCCGTATCTGTGTAATTCTCCTTTTAGAAAAGTGATAGAGTGCTGTCTACCACACCACACCACACAACCAGAGCTGTTTTGCTGTTCAAATTCCAGCTTGATTGGATCATAATCACACTGGTGATGATGTCCTTTTGTCCTCTGGGTTGGTATACACACATGGCTTTCACTTTACACAAGTAATTGTCCATTTCAGCAAGTGATGCCTTTTTAATCAAAACTCTCCCCTCTCTCTCTCTCTCTCTCTCTCTCTCTCTCTCTCTCTCATTTTCTTTCTTTGCTCGCTTTGTCTCTGCATCCGTTTCCCGCTGGTTGTTTGTCTAAATTCTCATCTTAGCCTCCCCGGTTAGATATTTGCTGAAAGCTTCATCAAGCACAGCCAGGGTTCAATTACAAGAGCCATCTCCCTCCTCTGTTTCTCTNGAAAAGAAAAGAAAAGAAAAGAAAAGAAACCCCACATAAGCACATACACATGCTGCTTGTCAGGCCATCATCGCAACTGCCTCCCAACTACAACTTGGCATCTGGAGGAGACACCTGCCACTCATTCTGGCAAACACAAGGAGAAAGTAGCAGAGCGGGGAATGTGCGAGAGGGAGGGAAAAGGAGAGGAGGGGAGCCAGAGAGGGGAGGATGTGGGCAATATCATACTCAAAGGGAATGAGGAGCTCTTAAAACATGAAAGCCGAGGCAAGGGGAGAGAGGCACAGCGTGGCGGTGTGGGAGGGAGAGAGAGCAGAGCGAGTGAGACGGCAGCTAAAAAAGGATGATGGGGGTGACAGGGATCTACTGCGAAGCGTAGACCATTATATAGGTAGGTGTGTAAATGTCTGTCTACTCTGCACAACTACACAACTGCGACTTCCGATGAAGTGCCAACTAATTCTTTGACCTTCTGCGAGGTGAGTCAGATAAACACTCGCAAATTGATTAACACACAACTCAACTTGCAGAAAAAAATAAAGCATTTAGTCACACTGAAACATTCTTTTGTGCATCCAGGTGCGCACACACATGTGCACGCAGGCCGCAGGCTCATACACCCACATACAGACACAGATAATCAACCCTAATTAAGCAGCACTGGCAGGATTCAACCAGAAAAAAGCAAGAGAAAAACACAGTTTGGAAAAAAGGAGACAAATAAGAGGGGAATTTACAAAAAAAAATGACGAGGAGGCAAAGAGTGAGAAGGGGGTGCAGAAGGGACAACGGCTAGCTCAGACACTCAATATAGATGCTGCTCCTCTCTTGTTGGTGGTTGATTTAGCTTAGCATAATCCCAAAGATCATTTAGCGTTGCTCATTCAAATGGTGATAAATCTCTGGCAGAGTTAATGAGAGATTTAAATGGCGTCATTGCCTCAAAGACACAGCTGAAATATCTCTGCACTATATAATCCTCCCCTCTCATGTAATATAGTACATAACCATTGCATCCATCTTCATATTGGAGACAAATCAGGTCAATATTTCCGGCTCTGCACCACTGATCCTCTGTGGCCTAGGAATTACTGTTTCGTAGTGTTGAAAGTTTCTTTTATTTAAAGTCGCACTCACTGGCTGACCGGGCAGAGTAGAAGTAAATAGCTATGTCCCTGTCTTGATCCTTGATCCTGTCCACTGTTCCCGGGTCGTATGGTATCTAATAAATTGGTGCCCAACAAATTAGTGTCCAAAATTATGTGGGGTATGATTAGGAAAGTAAAGTTACATAGGTTAGGTCAAGGTAAAGAAACACAGTTGGCCTTCGTCACGTTACATACTTAAACAGTGGGTCCCAACTGGTCCAGCATGGGGTCCAGATTTCTACTTAGTCATTAGTTCAAGGTCCACACAGTTGTAATATATTCAGCATCATACTTGCGTTTGGCAATGCTGTCGAGCTATTTTGCCGTCTCTGTCAAGAAGCTGTCTGTAAGTGACTCACTGTACAGCAGGAACCTTCACTCCAAAATAAAAGCTCTGTGCCAGAAATTCACTGTACTTCAAAACTTGACATGTTTGGGAGTCACTTGCAGACCATTCAGAATGCAACCCACCAGTTGGGAACCACTGCCTTAAAATAACTAAACGTTCATTTGGTTACACATGGGACGTGACCACTTGTCTCCTTACGCAGATGTTCAGTCACACTACTTCCTCCTTTACTCCTGTAGGTGCATTTGTCACATTATTGCACCCTCCATGATTATGCGGATGAACTCTGCTGCATTACTTTTCGTAGGTATACCTACGAGCAGCTCTGAGTGTTTACAGAGCATCTTAGAAGTCGTGGCACTAATGCCTTTGGGACATGGCTTGAAGAACAAAAATACTGCTGTCCCACAAAGAGTTTAGGCGTCCAGATCTATCAGAATAGTCTTTTTAAATGTATTCGTTGATGTGTCCTTGATTGCCTCAAGAGGGATGATTTGCTTGCCAAAAAGGAACATCCACACTGATGTGATTTTTTTTTTCTCCACGTTTGGTTGTCATCTGTCTTCTTGGTTCAGTTTTGTGAAAGCAAATGATTATGAATAGCTGAAGTAGAAATTTTGGATGTTGAAGTGTCCTTGAATACACCACCAGTAACAATCAAAACCGTCCTTGCTTGTGAATACACAGTGTCAAATGAGTGGCAGTGAAGCACTCGCTGTGATGGACTACCCATCTCAAGCATGTTGATGTCTCTAGCAGCGTACATCAGTGGCTGCCTGGAGAGGAGGAGATCTGAACACTTGCAGTACAGTATACAGTTTGGAAAATAGCTATTGTTAATGCGCTAAAGCATGCAAATCTGCCAGTTATAGTGCTTTTAATTTCGTGTGATAATAGGAAACTGCAGACTCTTTAACCTCAGGATCCCCAGCACAGCGGTATTGTCTGCCTCTGTCCAGCAGGGAAGCAGAGTGCTTAAAGTTGAAAGAAAAATCGATGTTCATTATCATGAAGCACCTTAAGTGGTACCTTGCCTGCTTAACAAATCCGAGAAGCCCTGCTTGAAAGATATTTTTCAGGATATCTGGGTATCTTATAATTAGGGCTGGTCTTGTGCGGTCTATCCTCCCCTGCCTGACACCGCCTTGTTCTGTCGCGTCCTCCTTGGTCCCGGACCCGGCATTGCGACATCTGTTCAGCACACAATATACCCACACACACTTTACTCTGATCACGTTTAGTGCATACGTGTCTGAAACATTGAGAGAGAGAGGGAGAGAGAAAAATGCAAAAATAACCTCTACCCTCTTTGCATGCAGTAATTGGGTCATTTGAAAGGCTAAGCTTATCTCAACACTAATCAAGCTCTAATTATACTCAGAAAACTTTGCCCACCCCTCCCTCCCATATACACACACTCTCCACATGCATAATCAGATGATGCAGGTCACAGCTTTCCCTATTTAACTCCTGCCTATTAGTGGAGGAAAGATGTGAGCGGGAGTACAGTAGTGCTGCTGCTGCTGCTGCTCTCCGTCTCGTCCTGCCTCACTGAAACCACGATGATAACACAGGCCGACAGGGTGACATGTGTCAATGGGAAACAGTGGCCATGTTCAGACTTCGATGAGGAGGTGTGGCACCTCCTCCTCCTCAGGCGTCGAACACTAATGTTTTCAGGCACGCAAGGGCACAGGGAGCTGAGACACACACACACTCCTGACTCGACACAGGGAGCATTATTTTGATCATGAAATAGGTGAAAACTGGAAAACAAGCTATGCAAAAAGAACATATGCAGGGGCAAAGCACTGTGTTTCAACTGCTTATTTTCCAAATTACTTAGAGGTGCATCGGTTCACAATCAGTTGCTTATTTGTGCCATTTCTCTCTTCACTTTTCATTCCCAGAGGTATTATATGAGCATCTGAGCCGCTAGTATTGAAAGAGAACCTTGTTTATTGTAAATTGATGCGATCAGAGTCCTCTTAGAGCTGAAAACATAATGTTTGGATGCGTGGGAACATAAAATCTGGGTGAAAGTATTTTGCTGAAAATCAGTAAAAAAACAAATTAAAAAAAAAAAAAGTGATAACGATGAGAAGTGCACTATTCCAAACAATAACTCACAAGCTTGCAGGCATAAATTCAGATGCAAAGTGACACTCATACACACACTAACACAGATGTAAACCCCCAATGGAGCTAATACACGGGAATTTCACAGCTGACTGACCCTGATTTTGCAGAAGGCATCTGTGTCTGCTGAGATGGTGTGTGTGAACCTATGTGTGCAGTTTATGTGTTGCAGCAGTTGTGGCTAGAGTGCTGATTGCTCTTCTGTGTCTTGCCATGACTGGATCTGGAACGCTTTTTGGCAGATCCTCTCAGTGGAGAGCTGGGAGAAATGAGCCTGTCCAACAAGCCAATGAGAAGAGGAAGGGAAAGTGCAGCATCGGGGCGAGCTGTTTCTTCTCTTTATGGCTGTTTGTCCAATTCCCCAAGCACGAGCAAAATCTCTCTTCCTCTTCTTGTGACTACATCATCCCCTGCTCTCTCCTCTATACACTGCAGGTATGAATCACCCTTTGTCACCCTCCTCCGCTCTCCTCCCTGTTGTTCGTTTAGTTTCCCATCTGTCTCTATTACAAAGACTGCTAAAAGTACATCAGGACTTATTATTGCATAAATCTTTCATGGCAATGACTGTCTGCGCTCTCTTGCACCTTGTTTCCACGGTATTTGTTTTTGAGGCTCTCGGAGCGAGAAAATTTCCGTCATGCTCGCGGATTACACTTGTAAATCAGACACGCACAGATTTGAGAAAAGAGAGAAGAAAAGAGGAAGGAGGCAGAAGAAGATGAAGGGTTACAAATCCAAATATCCAGAATGACAAGTTAAGTGAGCGATTTCAGCACACTGACATGTCCGAAGGATCATCTGTCACCGGGGTGTTTTATCGGATAACACGCTGTTACTGCACACTTGCCTGTGACTGAGCCAATCACAGGCAGGCATGGGCCATTTTTCAGACTGATTGGCCAAAACAGACGGGGGAGATCGTCATCAGGTCTCTCATTAAGCAGCCTCCCCACGGAGAGTGATTTTAAGCGCCATAGAACTGTCAGCGCTTGATGCGATCAGTTTCTTTCCAAAATGAGTTATCTAGCAGCTGACAAATGTGAGACCTACAGCAACAAAATGATTAATGACTTGAGAGCACAACTACATACAGTAAACTGCGCTGGAATGAAATTGCTGGATCAACCCCCTCTATCTAAATCCAGAGTGTCAGACTGAAATGTTTCTAATAGCTTACAACTGACAGCAATTTTAAGCATTCTCACAACACTATTAGCATGATATTAGCGTACCAAAGTGCTATGCTTCGGCCCCGCTTTCTCTTGTTGACATCATACCCTGGCGCTAGAGGAAAATACATTCAGGTGGCATGACAGAGAAATAGTGGAGAGAAGACATCAGTCAGGAAATATGAGAAGGGCAGTGGAAGGGAGAGGAAGGATGTATGACAGGCGAACAGGAGGAGGTGTCACAGCTTTGCCCCATCAGCTAAAGAGAGATGGATGAAGCGAGAAGAGCATGTCGGTTAAACTCCCTCAATCCGTCATCAGATCTGGCTAATCTGAAGGTTGCTGGTTAAACTCCGCCATCAGTCATGGCGTTCGGCTTCTGCGAAGGTTAGAATCATCTGGAAATGACTCGTCCTGTTCTGCTGTATAGTTTGTTTCTTCTGTGGTTCCTGTGAGGTTGCGCTCTGTTTACTTCTCAGCTACCCTTTTGATTTTGATCATGGACTTGTTTGCCCTCCCATTTTGGAGATCTTGTTTCTATTTAAAGAGAGAACTCCACTGAAAAACTGTCTCGCCGTCTGTAGGATTGAAAAGTGGCTCTGAAAAGTTTGCAGCCTGCTTCTCCGTGGAGGACGGCAGCTGTACAGCTTGCATTCACAGCAGTGACAATGGGCTCCAGTGATGACTCAGTCACGACATGATAATGTCTCTAAACATTGACAGAAACCTTTCAAACCACTCCTGCAGTGCAATCATCTGCTCTGCTGTTGAGCTATATGCTCTCCGTCCTCACTCTTTGTGTTTTACTGCTGATCTGAATTGTGACTTCCTTGAATTTTGCACCCTAAAAGAAGGCAGATAAAAATAGCGAGGCACACTGGCATTGATGTGATTGAAAATCTGATATTTCTAAAAATAAACTCGAGATTGGCTCTTTAAATAGCTTTTCTGTAGCGCAGTATGAGAGGGATTGAGAGAAGAAAAAAAAGGACAGTAGAGCTTTACATACATTAGACACTCGTTCTGCAACAGAAATATAGGTTTACATAAACCACACAGAGAGAGGTTCTCAGTTTAATTGTTTTGTTGCTGTCTCTAAAAGCCAAGAGTAATGTCTGTGAAGATCCAGGTAATAGGATACGAGTTAATGAAGTAGTGAAATGTGATCAAGACTAAAAATGAAGTACTGCCAATTATTTTAAAGGTATGTTTTACTCTATGGGTCCACACTTGTATGTACAACCTCATCTATAGACCAAATAACTGTGACATTAAGCTAACAACACGACTCACATCTGGGTAGACAACTGACAATTGTTTTGAAATGCAGAGATAATTGAAACCAGCAAACTTGTGTATTTCTGTGTTTTCAGTAACTGTGTGTTTAAAGATATGTAGTTAAACAGTCGGGCGGCACAGTGATGCAGTAGTTAGCAATGTCGTGTCACAGCAAGAGGGTTCCTGGTTCGGACCCAGGGTGGGGGAGCCCCTCTGTGTGGAGTTTGCATGTTCTCCTTGTGTCGGCATGGGTTTTCTCCAGGTACTCCAGCTTCCTCCCACAGTCCAAAGACATGCAGGTTAATTGGTGACTCCAAATTGGCCGTAGGTGTGAATGTGAGTGTGAAAGGCTGTTTGGCTCTATCTGTCAGCCCTGTGATAGTCTGGCGACCTGTCGGGGGTGTACCCCGCCCTTTGTCCAATGTCAGCTGGGATAGGCTCCAGCACACCTGTGACCCCCAACAGGATAAGCGGTTACAGAAAATGAATGAATCGGCGGTCAAGCCTATGTGACATTTCTAATTTTATGTACTTTATGTACTTTGCCAGCATCTTTGATAAACCAAATCAACCAGCATGGAAGCTAAGCAAAGTACTGCTGAGGACAGAGCCTCAGCAAACTGTATTTTAGACTGTCTGGAAGTTATTGTAGACAAACATTGTGATTCGGTCTATATTTGAGTTTGACTTGGAAAACACGAGGGCAAGAAAGCTACCACAAGTTTTAAAGTTTGAGTTTGATTTTGTTTTTTCTCAGTTGGATTTAACAAGAGCTGCAGAGTGGAGCGGAAAGCTTTTGGTTGCTTTGTGAGAGCGTCTGAATGGGTGCACTCCAGAAATGATGTGGCAGGGCATCAGTTCGCATGATTCAGGCAATACTTGAGATTTCTTGACAGTGAATATTACCACACTCAGTCATCATAATTCAACATTTCATCCCTCTTTATTCACTTTTTACTCTGTTCATTCACTTCCAACTTCCTGGGTTTTTTTTGCCTGAGTTTCTTCTCATCCTTCCTTGTTTCCTGCCTCTCTCTACTTCTTATTTATCTTCTTCGGGTGATTGCAGCAGCTCACAGTTCATTGCCGCTATCTGTATCGGTAGAGAGTAGTTTGAATGAAAACAGTTCACAGAGAGGTCTGTGGATTATCCAGGGTGACTGGGACACTGTTTCTGGGAAGACATGTCACTGTTGAGGTTTTCAGATGTCATTTTTTAGGCGCTTTGAACATCAGAAAATGAAATTCGATTCACCTCCATTGTATTGGGGTGGCAGTAGAGGTTGCTGAGACGGATGTATCAAAGCCTCCGCAAATAAAACTAAAACTATCTGCGTGGGGAGATACACGCAAGGGCCAAATGAAAAAATCTTTTTTCTAATTTGAGTGGAATGAAGGGTTAGGTTCATGACTGGGTTTGGGTCTAGGTCCAACTTGTTCACATAATGAGTGCCGCCTAAGAGGCTAAACTCCAAGAAATTTCCCGTGAACCTCCTTTTTGGCACACACATACACACAAGGACAAGGGCTCCTTAACAAGAGACATCTTCCCAATTCGTTATTTTTGAATTCAGCTGAAACATTTTATTCCAGACAGGGCGACTCCGTTCCCTTCCTCACCTGAGGCGAGTAACGAAGAGAGAAGCGTACCCTGAGTGCAGTGTGTCCCTGATCTTTTTTCAGCACACTGGCAACAGCACTCATCACAACTCCAAAAATGTTTTGATTTTTTTCCTCAAGGCCACACGTGTCGCACACAAACACACCTGCAAACGCGCACACACGTGGGCACCCATTAAAAGACAGGAACCTGCATTCACAAGCGCACACGAACACTCATCACTACGTTGGAATATACCACCTGCAAACACGGACATCGCTATACCCGCATTTATATTCTCAGTGGCATGCATGAAGACACACCTTTTTGCTCCCACAAACATGTGCTACTCGCATGGCATCACAAAAGCACGCCATCCCATGCACGCACACATTGTACTTCACACCAAAACCTCACATACAAATGCACACACCAGCTTGGAAATGAATTATGAATGCATATCTCTGACTCCATCCTCCCTCCCGATTCAAGTCCATCCACTCAATCCACCTTCACCTTGGCTGTATAATCCTCTCAATTTCTCACCAGTTTTGCACCACCTTCCTCTGACCCCTCTCTTCACTCTGTTTCCACTCCTCTGTTCCTTCTCCTCATCTTCCTCCTCCTCCACCTCCTGAATTTGTCTTTGTATCTGAATAGGGATTGACCTATCAGGCAGTGTGGCTCTGAATTCTGATGCTTCATTTGTGAAGTGCTGCAGTCAAGGATTTTTACAAAACCGGGTGGTGTAATGTGTGCGAGAGAATTAGAGACATAGATAAAAAAAGAACGTGTGTGAAAAGAGAGGTTTCTGCTCTTTGTGTGTTTCGGAGTCGACATTCATAATAAGCCGACAAAATTTTGGCAAGCTGTCTTTTTTTAAAGGGACTTTTCACCTCAAAATCCGATAAACAAGTGTTCCCTCTTCCCTGTAAGGCTTTTTATCAATGTTGATTGTTTTGGTGTGAGCTGCAGAGTGCTGGAGATACCGGCTGTAGAGATGTCTGCCTTCTCTCAAATATAATGGAATAAATGGCACTCAACTTGTGGTGCTCAAAGTGCCAAAAAAAGAAAGAAAAATCATTTAAGAAAATTCAACAGCAATGAGCAAAGAATCATGACCCAGTTACTCAACACAATCTGCAGATCATGTTGGGAGTAGTTTCACGTGGGAAATCGAGTCAGACTTGAGTCACAAATTTGATGACGTTAGACTCGACTTGATATAATCAAAAAAGACTTGCAACTTAAATTGGACTTTAACACCAGTGACTTGTGACTTCACTTGGGCTCAATCCTTTTCGACTTAAAAATACTTGACTTCCTAAACCAACTAATGTTACTGCTATTCTTTCCAAGCAAGTGGACACTTAATCCCCCAGATCCACTTTGTTTGAATTAATCCAACAGCAACCATTAAAGTTACAGGAGGGAGTCATGAAGAACTAACGTTACGTTACTGAGCGCTGGTTGGTTAAAATTACGGCAAAAATTATTTTGCTTGTGTACAAAAACAATGTGGCAGCCAACATGAAATTAATCGCAGAATGCAAAATGTGTAGGTTAAAAATTATGCACGAAAATGCAACAACTTCCAACTTCTTTCGACATTTGTAAGCCAAGGCAAATATCAAGAAAATGAGCTCTTGCTTAGCTAACGTTATCTCTCTGTTGTTAAAATGACATTAGATTTGGTGAAGTGAAGAGCAAATTATGACTTGAAAATCAAAGTTTAAGACTTGAGACCCCTTACTCCTGGGGACTCACCTGTCTTGACTTTGGACTTGAGTGCAAAAACTTGTGACTTACCTTCGACTTGCAAAACAATGAAAAAAACCCCCAAAAGAACTACACTCGCCAACCATAACGTCTTGCAGAAGGAAGTGTGCATCTACTCATGGACGAAGGCTCGTGCTTGTGACAGCGTGAGATGTAAACATTAATGGCATCCTCCTTGGCTGAGCTGTAATGTTAGCTAGCTCAGTGGTGCTAGCTGAGCTATCAGTAGATGCATGCTTCCTTCTGCATGGTGATACAATTGAGAAAAAGTCCCTGAAAACTGTCCCTCTCTGTTTGTTTTTCTGCCTCAACATTAGACAAACTGCTGAATCTTGTCTTGTTCTGCACCCTTTTTTGGTTGGCAACAAATAAAACATCAACATCACTCACAGCCTCAGTTGGTTAAAGCTCCTCTGTCTCCATTATCAGTTATACGGTTTCAATCCAGCTGAACTCACTGTGTAATTAGTCTCATAAATATCACCTGTTAACTGCCAGGCAGCCAGTATTTACTGTGCTACTGTACGAAGACACCAATCAAACCTCTATTTTATGATTGCAAATGAATGATAGCAGCTGCGCCGTGTAATCGGCTACATTATGGTTTAACATGAGTTATCACAGAGAAAGTTAGAGGAGACAAAGTCAAGTTTACTGCCACACAGCTCCTGACCCGGCACGATCACCAGACTACAAAGCCTTTGTTCCTTTGTCTGAACTAATATGAGAGGCCTCAGTTTTTATATTTAGCATAATTTGGGATGATTGATTAATCATTTCAATCAGTTTCTCAGCAAACACGTTCTGTGGCTTCTCAAATGTGAGGATTTGTTCCTTTTCTTTGGCATATATGATTTTAAACTAAATATTTTTGGGTTTTAGACTGTTATTTGGACAAAACAAGCAATCAGACTACATTGCCTCGGGCTGTGACAAATTATATTTTAATTTTTTTCTCCAGTTTTTTCTGACATTTAAATAGAATAAAACAACGAAATGGAAAATAATGAGCAGATTAATCAAAATAAAAATTATTGTTGGTTACATTATAGACAAGGCCAAAAACACAAATTTAGGCAGCTTAGTGTTGACACATTTTACATGTTTTTGTTATTTAAACAGAGTTGTCGTACTGCTTCATACAAAATGAAACACATTTATTTGAGGAGTTTGTTTTCATGAAGTCTTTTGTGCTTCTATTTTACACCACATTCATTTCAAGAGTTTGTCTCATGATGTTAAATAGAAACATTCATTTATTGTCCATATGCGCTTACACTGGTACAGAGTCAAGGGAGGACTGGAGCCCATCCCAGTTGACACTGGGCACCCTGGTCAGGTTGCCAGACTATCACAGGGCTGACACATAAAGACAGAAAACCATTTATGTTCACAGTCGCACCTACGGGCAATTTAGAGTCCCTAATGAAACTAAACTGCTCTTTGGACTGTGGGACAAAGCTGGAGAAAACCCACAAAGAGTACATGCAGGTTTGAACCTGCAACACACACTGCTGTGAGGTACAACAGTGCTAACCACTGCACCGACCTAAATAGATAGATAGAAACACGAAAGACAAAATGACACATTTATTTGAGGAATGAGTCTTAAAGTATTAAATAGAAACCTGCTGATATTTTTAAAAATAGGATATCTGGAAGAAAAAGTATATTTTTTGTGCTGACGCTAAGACTTTGGAATCGTACTGGCACCGGTATCGAAAATTATAAATTTTATCCAGTCCTGCTGAGCGGAATGAGCAAAAATTGTTGTGTGTTTGTGTGTATGAGAGAGAGAGGGAGTGCTGGTTGACATTTTCCCTCCAACTAGCAGAGGGCTGGTAGGCAATGGCAGTAACATAAGTCTGTGTGTTTATGTGTGTGCTTATGCATCTTACAAATACCACTTTCTCCTGCCAGCGTATGGCAGCTCTGAACACACACACACACACACACACACATACAGAGGGTTGTTACCGTTGTTCTCTGCTGCAGGGTTTTGCATGATGGTAAAGTGTCTCACTGCAGAGAGGTAACTGTATGCCAGCACTTCCCCCACCCCTTATACACACACACACACACACACACACACACTCACACACACACTCACACACTCTCAACCTCAAATTTCTTTCTCTCCCTCTCTCTCTTTATCTCTCTGTTTGTCTGTCTCTCCTTCAATTAGAGCCCATATGCTAGAAGGCCCCCAGCTCTCCATGTGCCCCTTTGAAGTGAAGTAGATTAAAAAAACAAACGTTTGGAAAACCATAAATGAGCATTTTCAGAGCTGAAAATAGGGGAACACGCTTATAGACACACAAACACGCACACACACAATGTCCCAGCAATACATTTATTAACATGCATAGACTAGACTTACAGTAACACGACATGTATGCATACAGAAACACGCTAAACTCCAACGAGACATGAATAAATTCAGCAGTCTGCTAGTGTTGTGTCATTCATGAACAATTTGTTCAAAAGAACAGATCTTTTGGTTGAAGTGAATCACTTTCTGAAACGATGGGCTAGTCAGTCATGAGCAAACGTGCAGGGAGTCACTAAGTGAGTGATTCAAGTCATTAAACAATCATAGACAAAATTGCTGCATCTTTACTTATTAGATTACAAACATTTTAAAATTATTATTATTTTTTTTTAAATCTCACCACCTTTCGTAGTTTACAACACGTGGTGAAACCTGCATTATAAAAAAAAAAAAAAAAGGCTGGCTGAGCCTGAAACTGTCTCAGATCCTTTTATGGTGAGGAAACGGTGCAGGTTCAGAAAGGTCCCAGTCACACAGAAAGCATTTTGCAGGTTGTAAAACACAACGCGCGCCGCTCTGCCCTTTTTTTTTTTTTTGTTAAATTGAATGCCAGGCACCCACAGACTCACCTCCTTATTCTAACCAGTGTAATCAATTTACTGTTTGTTTATTTATTTTACTTATTTCACAGTAATTAGTATCTAGTTCCTAAAGTAGACAGACGGACGGTACTTGCTGTAGCTCTGGTTGAGAGTGAGAGGCTGTCAGCAAACAGTTTTTTTGGCGCAGGGAAACGGAGATCTGTGTGGGTACATGAGACCCTAAAAAAGAATGTGGGTCATGGGGAGCACCACCAGTTGGTCCAGGAGCTTCACCTCAATGAAGGCCAGTTCCAGGCATATTTTAGGATGACTTGGGGGCAGTTTGACAACCTGCTCTGGGTATACAGCAACCGCTACCATCAGTTTCTCCTCCATTGTTTACCAGCTGTAAACAGTCACTGAGTCTTGAAGTCTTAAAGTAGTACCAAAAATTTTATTTAGTAATTACACGCTGCAAAAACATGGACTTTCGCTTTCCCTTTTCAAACTGTATTTTTATCTAACTAAATTCTCCATCCTCATTTTACTAGTTAGTCAGCTAAACTGAATGTTCAGCCATGTTTCAGTTCAGTGAGTGGGACTATGTGCAGTCGAAGCTCCGGTCAAGCTCTGCAAGTTTTGGTCAACGAATCTTTTGCACAAATTCTGTTAATAGATTCTAGTGATTTAGTACACTGAAAAGAACATTTGCCCATCACTGCAGTGTGTCTAAATGCACAAACAAACAAACTTATTAAAATTAAATTCAGTATTCCCTCTGACTGCTGCCTGTCACAGAGATGTGCAGTATGACACATGACATGGGTAGAAATGATAGAAAAAAAAATACTACAAGCCAAATGTCGTTTAAAAAATCTAAGTTATGCTGCATTTAGGAACAAGCACTCCCTGCTGAATGTAGAGCAGGTTTGGGAAATTGGATTTTGAAGCCATTTTGTTCACTTCTTTAACTCCATACATTTCTCTGCCTCACGTACTCACTGCACAGGGATTTGTTACCTGTAGTGCAGTGCATTATCTCTCTCTCTGGTTGGCTCCTTACAAAACATACACAGCGATTACACTCTGACTTTGCAAAATGCACATAACACTACACGGACACACTAAGGCACACACACACAAACACACACACTGTTGCTCGCCCACATGCACACAAACATCCTGCTGTGTTCAGCTCGTATTTACACCCCATCCCATAAGGCCTTGGGATCGCCCTCGCAACATTCAACAACTAAGTAATTAACAGCAATGCTTCTCAGCTGGGAGGATGAGACAGACCACATACACACAGTACCAAATACACACACACACACAAACACAAATATGCACAGGAATAAACTATGGAGAAAATTATGCAGTAACTACATTTTTACAAAAACAAACGATGTAATCTTTTAAAAGGATAATAACAGTTTATTAGAACTTTCAGAGTTTTGACCATAACTCCTATTAGTGATAAAAGATGATTATGATATAAGTAAGTCACTGATCCCTGCCCCCTTAGTTACTGTTGCTATGCCTGTTGAGCCTTCTGTGTGCTGCACATTGGCTGTTTACTATCAGTGCGTTTACATGTACATGAATAACCTGTGTATTAATGAGTTAGTGGAGTATCCCGTTGATATTTGAGCATGTAAACACCATATCCTGTTTACAGAAACCGGGATAAAGCCTTATTGTGTTTATGAGAAACCTGAATATCTGAGGTGGAATACACCTAAAGAAATCGTGATACTGTGGCATGTCTACACCTTATCCCGGTTATTGAGGGCTGCTGAATATCTGCGCAGGCACGGCTGTTACCTTGGTTACATGGTAACAGCAACGGCGGTGGTGAAAGCACCTCTCTTCTGGAGCGACCAGGAAACAGAGTTTTGTGTTTCTGTATTTAAAGAGTTAAATATAGTGAGGACTGGATGGTTTTTTGCGCCCCAAATTCATTGTTTTCAATGTAGACGTGCAGCAGACACGCTCAAACACCAGAGCAACACCGTTACGGCGTGCACATGTTCCCGATAGCTATTTTTCAGGGCACAACGGCTGTGCACCGAGATAAACTCAGTTCTACTTTTGGAATGTAGCAGTGTGCACCGCATGTCATGTGATGAGGATTAACCAATCACAGCCCCAGATATCTTTCCCTTCTTCTGTAAATATCAGTCTGTGATAAATATGGAAAATTTGATTGTTTTGGTGCAGGGCTGCCAGAGCTTTACATCTGTCCCACGGACGATAGGCCCACACACTTATAAACAGCGCCTGGAAGAAGATCAGCTCTGCAATCAGGATTTCAGGTAAATGGGCTATGGTACAGTGCTTGTTAAGGTTGCTTAGCAACCTCAGACGCAACCTGCCACCTTGGTCTTGAAAGCTGGCTCGAAAAAGTCACAAAAGTAGTGCCCAGTGCCCGACCTTGCATTTTCCGGGTGGTTAAAGATGCGGCATGTGTACAGCCCTCTATTCAAGCCTGTAGTGAAAATTTTCTCTCCACTGGGAATCAGTGAACTCCATCGTGACCAACAGTTATGGCTGCGGATCTTCATCCACTGCTCTCTTGTTCCGCACGGTGGCAGTTAAAGTGACAGGCAGACACCAGTCAAAGTCAAGGACTTGTGTAAAATTTTCTGTCGCTCTCATCTCCCATTGCCAGCGACCAGGTTGAGGAGCCAAGTCGGCAACACTCAGTTGGAAATTATTAGTGCTAAGCCCGGTAAATGTGAAAAAGGATTCCCTTTAAGCCACTGTCATTTTTTTTTTAAGTGTAACAGTTACAGGATGTGAGTGTCAGATTAAAGGTTACAAAAGTGCCAGTTTGTTTGGTAGACATCGCTGCACCTGCACAAATAGGACGCAGTAATCAATCAGTAACCGGGAACTAGTATTAATCATGTATACGGGGAATATAAATAACCTGATTTCTCTGTGCTCATGTAAACAACATATCCTGAATATGATCATAACTATGATTATAAAAGTGCAAGATATACCGACCAAAATTTGCAGCAACATTTTAAACAATGTATTTTAGATTTTGCAAAGATGTAATAAACAAAGTAAGTTTCTCATTTGTGGCTGATATATACAGATTTTATCAGCTGTAGCTAGCAGGTATGACTTCTAATGAACTGCTAATGCTTGCTCCATAACTTCAGTTGGTTAAGAACTCAATCTCCAAATGATGTTTCAATGTTTTCAGCTGATTGGTTTCAAAAGAATAAGCTTGTAAAAGGAGTCCTAAAGGTATATTATGGAGGATTTTTATAAACAACAGTGTATTGACATACATTGATATAAATCAATCTCAGTCATCATTTGACCCACTAGAAGTGTCTGCTGGTACCCTGGAAATCCAGGGTTCTCGCGAGAGCACAATTTGAATTTGCTCAGCGAGTCACTCTGGCAATCAGTAATGATGCTCATTACCCATGCCGTTGGAGCCGAGCTGCACCAATCACATCGGTGTATTTGATATAGGCGGGCCAGAGGCGAGCTAAACAGATGACGACAGCGCTGCGACGACGAAGTCCGGAATCAGTCAGTAAACATTGCAAGATGGCTACGGATGAACACCAGTTGTTTGAAACGGCTTTGGCCGCTACAATGAACGAGTTAGACTTGGCTTTTTCTCTAAAAGAGGAACAGAAGACGGCGCTCGAATCTTTCCTTTGCAAGAAGGACGTTTTTGCTGTTTTGCCGACCGGATACGGCAAGAGTCTAATCTACCAGTTAGCTCCGCTGGTAGCTAAGCTCTGGATACGTCACCCCGTGTATTGTTCTGATTGGTCGTAGTGTTATCCAATTGCGTGCAGTGATATTTTCAAATGCATGCTTGGTGCCGCCCCTCGAGTTGGGCCATTTTCATTACTCATAGCCAGACCCTAAATCTTTCTAGATTTGGGTCTGGATTTCCAGGCTAGTCTGCTTGTGTATTTATCCGCAAAGACTCAGCCCTCTGCCTGTATTTTCTTTTTTTCTTTTTTTTAAATTGAAGATCATTTTTTAAGGGCTTTTTTCCTTTATCATAAAACAACTGATGGGAAAGCGGGGAGAGACCATGGGGATGACATGCAGCAAAGGGCCACAGGTTGGAATCAAACCATGGCTGCTGCTCAGGAATCTGCCTACATGTGGCGCACACTCTACCTGGAGAGCTAGAGGTTGCTCCTTCCTGTATTTTCTTATTTTCATCTTATTTTGCCGTGGTGGGGATGTTCCTAGTCTGAGTGCACAGGTGAGGTCAGGTCTTTATAAAAAGGTAGCAACAGGCGCTAGACTGTAAGTAGCATGCAACCAAGAGGAAGCTACAAAAAACACGGACACAGCGCCGAAAAAAAGGTCAAGGGGTTGGCTTTCACTTTCGCTGGTGAGCACTGTGGAGCCCCTTTCCCATTGGACAGAAATCAATAGCATCCATTAACATCTAGCTTACTCGTCCACTGGGAGACATAGAGGCATACTCATCCACTGGCAATGGTAAGAGTCTATCACCTGTTTTTAGCAGGTGCTCCTGCATTTAAAAATCTTGCACGTATACACTAATTTCATTGTAACAGGGGTATAGGAGAGGAGTGAAGTTGGCCTGTGTTCTGTTGGACAGGTAGATGACTGGGTTAGCTTCGTTAGCTTTTTTATTACAACAATTGTAGCTGGCAGTGAATGGAGGAGGGGCCAAGTCTGAATGTTGCGTTTACAAGTAGTAACTGACAGTTCCTTGTAGTATACCTTTAGGTATGCACATAATGGCTACATACAAGATAACATGCAAAAAGACGACGGTTACAGCTCAGTATCCCAGGTAGAAAGTCAGCCAGCTGATGATCCATGTAGGAGAAAGGCATGTTCTTGTACAGTATTATAAATAAAACATGTAACTGACATGTTATGTATTCTAACATAACCCTGGGATGGTTTGAAAGCTCACTATAGAAATACTTGGACTTGGACAAAGCAACACAGTGGTTAGATTTATGCTTTAACCTTGGTAGTTTCTAACAGTGTGCTTTACTACTTACTTTAAAGGATTTGATGATGAAGGATGACTGAGATGTTTGGCAAATGTGATACTAACACAAGTTTGGCTTTAGCTGCTAAACTGTAGACTTCTCCAAAATAAACAAAGAGCACTCTTCTAATCTTATTTCATCTCAGAAAAATACCTGTTCATTTCTGAAGCATCCACTATGGTTACCTGTAACCCCACATGTTAATACTGACAGCACATAACAGTCCTTGCCTTTGGAAATAACACTTGGTTGCTACCTTTGTTGGTAGGTGAGCGGTCAATTGCTGAGATTTTGGAATGCAGCGCTATCTCCACAAATCTCTTTGACAGGGCCATGGATCATGTAGGTTTAAAACAAACCCTCAGGTTAGTCAAACTTGCTCAGAGGAGAGAACATCAGCAAACCGTAAAATTATTACCCAGACTGCCTGGTGTAAACATCCATCACACTTTATTTCTGTATCAACTGTGACCTGCCATTCTTACTCATGTTTGTGCACCCACACTTTACTGTAGGAAGTAATGTGGGATTATTACAGACATTTCTAGTTGTGCTAATTTTCAGTAGGGATGAATGATATATATCTGGGCAATAAATTATCGTCCAGTAATGGGACATTTTTATAATTATGCATTATTCTAATAATTAAAATTATAGCCAATAAATAGCGCTGATAATATGAAGCCAGACTGCTGTCATTGACTTTACAAGGCTAGCATCTATACACTCTGACACAGTGTGTGGCAGTACATGTACCTCTAAACTCGGTTTGTAAGCTGCCAAGAAACACAGAGAAGAAGAACAGAGCTAACTAGAGGGCAAAATGTGTCGCACTGCAGACGTCTTGTGTCCATAGTGTGGAGGGTCTGACCTTTGACCGCCGGACACAGGTTTGACATAGCGCTGAAGGACCGTCTCCAGAGTGTTAGCATGAGCTAATTAGCAGCAGCAGTGTGCATCCAACACCAAGTTTTTAAAAGGCTTGGGGCGTTGGTGGCTTAGTGGTTAGAGCACGTGCCCCATGGCTGTTGCCGCAGCAGCCCAGGCTCGACTCCAGCCCGTGGCCCTCTGCTGCATGTCACTCCCACTCTCTCTCCCCCTTTCACGCTTTTCTGTCCTATCAATTGATGGCTAAAATGCCCAAAAAAATATCTTTAAAAAAATGTTTTTAAAAGGCTTGACTTTGTTGTTAAACCTATGTGATGCTACAGTTAGCGATTATTTGTATTGTTACCTCTCTGGCTGCAGTAGTGAGACACAGCCGCTCGTTTGACTGAGTTGGGTGTTAATGTGTGTAAATCAATGGTGCATCGCTGTTCTACTCGGTTGTTGTAGGCTAGTCTGTGGTGGGATGATGAGATGGTGCCTGAGTGTGTTTATAAAAATGCAGTATGAAGAGTCAGAACTGTTCTTTGTTTTTGTTTTGTTAGCAATGGTGATGTAAGGTTGGTTGGGTTCGATCAGAACTATGGAATATTAAATCAGCCATATTTTCTCACTACATCTCAGCCTTTCTCACCCTCTGGTGCACATACACTACAGGTTATACACTTCTTTTTAAAATACAAAAATGTGAAATTATCAGTTATTGTATCGGCCAAGAGAAGCAGGTAATTATCAGTTATTGGTATCGGTTGAAAAAATCCATATTGGTGCATCCCTATTTTTATGTTTTACCTCCTTGCCATGTCAGACTTCTTTGAAGTGTCATCCAGAGCTCAGCAATGTCTATGGTAAGAACTACATTTTCACACAGTAACCAACAGAAATGATGACCAAGACTCTGAAAATTAAAGCTGTAATAAACCAGAACTGTCCTTTTTAAACTCCTGCTGGAAACAATGAATGATGACAAAGAACAGGCCTGAAAATGTTAGACCCAACTGCCACAAAGCAAACCTTTTGCTTCCATAAAAAGAAACCTGGACGACGCCCCCGCAACTCCAAATTCAAGAGCAACTTTTCTGCATTGTCTCCCGTGATAAAACAAAGTCTGACAGCACTTCAGGAGCAAAGAGCAGAGTGTTTTCTCTTGTTTCTTCTTCAGTCTCAAGAGGTTAAACTATTTGTTTGTTGCGTTTTAGTGGCGTCTAGTCTCACAGACGTTATGTAACTACTTTGACAGTGACAAGAAGGTGAGGAGGGAGCAGTGGGAAATGTTCAGTGCATGCGTGGGCAATGTGTGTCTGCATGCATGTGTCATGTGTCTAAGTATCTGCAGGCGTGTTCCTGTGTGTGTGTGTGTGTGTGTGTGTGTGTGTCAGTGATCCTCAAATCCAGTTCAGTCTCTGCATGCTTCCATGTAATTAACTGCAGTCACCTGTCGGCTCAGGTGTAAATCGGACCCTAATTAGACTGCTAGAATGAAAACTACCTGACACAAGAGAGAGAAATCCAGAATGAGAGGATTTTGGGGAACTCTGGTGCATATATTCCAACTGACATTGCAGAGCACTGAATCACACCCGCCTGTTGACAGGACTTCTCCTCAATGACTACATTTACATGCACACCAGAAACCAGATTAATGTGAGAAATCAGTCTAAGGAAGAAAACAGATGGCGTGCTTCATGTGCACAAGTAGGCTCATTACTGACAGAAACTACATTTAACATGTACTGATCATGTCAGTAATCAGATTTCTGTCTGACCAACCTACTGAACAAAGCAATACTTAGGCCCAATTCCATTTCTATCCCTTAAATCTTCTGCTTGGTATTGAGTGCCCTCGTTTGCGAGATAACCCTTGATGAGGGAAGTGAGAAATATTAGGGTAGAGATCTTTCCCTAAGAAATGAGACACCACTTCATGCAAATCGGCATGGCCGACGTGCAGGCATACGTCACATGTATTAGCGACGCAATGAAAATGCCGGCTCCAGCGCTTGTGTTGTGGCGCTATGTTTATTCTTCTCCGTCTGATGAATCAACGGAGAAGAAATGCTGAAAACAGGAGGCGCCTACGACGTCTTCTAGTTCTGATCGGTTTTGTTTGGGTAAGTTGATTTGTTTAAATATTTTGACGCTGTGTTCAACTGAGTTGCTGATGAGTTTATGCTAGTCCAACCATCTGTTGTTTGTATAGACATTCCGATCGTACAGTAACAAATTGTTTTCCAAAACTTTGCTGACTTTGCAAGGTGTTTCCACTTCGTTGAAAGTGTGGGTCGGGGCTCCCTTGGAATCTAGGACGGGTTTTAGGTGCTGGAAACCACTTCCACTACCTCATTTCTGGTTTGGGACACCACTAGCCTAAACGTGAATGTGCACAACCAAGTGCAAGTGGGTATTTCTAGGGGAAGTGTGGGTATTGGGACAGGCCCTTAACCTGTGCAGGGTCTTTGTCGTGCAGATGGTCAAACTATCAGAATACTCTTAAATCAGGTTTCTGTGTTGATCAGGTTTACTACTTTTTCTTAGAATCATTTATAGAGCTAAAGAAACTTGTTTAATTGCAACCCAGTGGCCAGAATAAATGTAGGCATTGCATATTTCTGCAAACCATGTGTATGTTGTTATGTAGCAGAGGTTGAAACCTTTAAGTTTCTTTGTTTTAACAACACTGTACTTAACTTGTGGTTATGTTTATGCTCAATGACTGGGAAAAGATCACGTTTTGTTGTTAAATACCCGGTTTTGGTGCCACAATCACAACAGGAAATGAAGCAATGTCTCGCTAAAAAACAACCGCTTTTGTTCTTTCTTTGTTTTGAACAGTGGTTTGAAGCCTTGCAACTGTCTTGCCTAGGTGTCCGTCTAACCACCATCTCCTACACCATTGGTTCCCAAATGGAACGCAGTTGTCAAGTTTGTAAAAAACACACTTTATCTTTAAGTACAGTGAATTTTCGGCCCAAAACTTTTCTTTTAAACGTGCAATATGTAATTTTCTGTCGCTAGGGGTCTCAAACCAAAACAATAACAGAAGACGGAGTTGGATGACATCACGAAGTAGCGTGGGATCATGGGAGTTGTAGTCATATAACAGATACAGATCTGACGTTCTTCACTCCGTGAAACCGAAACCGACCGTGGCTGGCCGGAGCGCTGGTGCCCCGGCGGGCGGCAGTGCTTGCAATACTCTGGTGGAAATGATTAATATTTCGATAACATCAGCCAGATGTTTGCTTGTCTAGTAGAACACACGCAAGGTCGGCGTTGAATTGTAGTCCTAGATTTTCACGAAGCTCTCTCCATCTCAGAAAGGCCACACCAATATTTTTCCTTGATTTAGCTCTCTTCTTATCCCAAATTCTTCTGGGATCGCTTGGTTGACCCGTACGTTTCCGTTTTACCGGCTTGTTTACCGGGACAGCTTCGGTGTCAGAAGGTGCAGCAACCGTCAATGCATAATCATGATCCATGACGAGTTAGCTTAGCCTAGCAACAGTAACGTTCATTCTCTGACGTCTCATCCGGTCTGCTTCTTCTTCTTCTCCTTCATTTAATGGCTATGGTAACTGGAGTTACGTCGCCATTGACATGCGACCTAATGACACGGTCCGTAACTTTTATTAATATTTCATATTTATCTGGGTTTGAAAAATTGTTGGAAACATTTCTGATAATCAAAGTACACAACTAAACAAAATATATAATATTGGTTTAGTCGTTTTTAGACATTTTTATGTGGAAAAACTACATATTATACCTTTGCTGTTTCCTGCTGTAGAGTGAGTAACTAACAGGCAGCTACGTGACAGGGACGCAAACTAGCTCGACCATAAGGCCAATCTCAAGTATGACACTGAATGTATATAACTGTGTGGACCTTGAACTAATGACTAAGGAGACATCTGGACCCCATAGCTGGACCAATTGAGGAAACACTGTCCTACACCTCTGGCTGAAAAAGTCAGCTCATATACATGTAATCAGAGCTATGCCACTTGAGAAACATTGATACATATGAAACGCAGAAATGTGAGGAGTAAATCTGTGGTGTGCAGAAATGTACACTGCCAACATTTTCCTCAGGCTAAGGCTGTTACATTATGTTTCAAAAACCAGGATCTGCTGAGGCTGACAGTGAGGTGCCACATTTGAATCTTACACATGACAGAAGCTAATTCTCACTCTTACATATCTGAGGTGTTCCTGCTTCTGTTGAGTAAGAAAACATTTCCCAGCTCATTTTAATATGTGATGGTTAAATGTCGTAACTTTGCAGGTTGTTATTAGCCAGACATGCAAATGTTTATTTCCTGTATCATAAAAAGGAAGCTTTCAATGTTGCATCATCTTCTTACACATAAGAAGGTCTCAAAAACAAATGTGGAGCGTAGGTGAAATGCAGACATCCTTTACATCCTTGGCCAATGCAGTGTTATTTTACACCTAAGCATAATGTCTTCCATTAAACCCACACTGCATATGTCTAACTCCTGTTCTCCTGAGTAAGGTTAAAAATCTGTAAAATGTAAATTCTTGCCATCATGCGAGATGCTTGAATTTAGACCTTGTAGGTGTTTGTGACATTGCAGCAGGTCGGTATTGTGCGCTTCTCTCAGAGACAACTGTTGCACTAACAGCTATTTGGGTTTCTAAAGCATTCACCACCAACTCTCTCCTCTGACCTTCTGAAGCTATTTTATGGCAACAACACAGCATCAAACTGTTTACTGAGCAGCTCCTGAGCATGTTAACATGAATAGCATCTCTGGTATCCTGTGGAGCAGTGCAGTGCTGTGATTGACCAAGTGGTGAGCCACCTGTGAGAGCTGGCTTATTTACAGTGGTTGTTGCCGTGAAAGGAACACCAAAGGTTATTCCAGAACGGGTGGTGTTGATGCGATGCACACATGGCTGTGTGCTGCTTTCTTTTAACCTTTTAAACCTTTTCATGAGCCAGCGGTGTGTCGGTCATCACAAATGTTGTTAAAACTCACTTAACTTTTATTTTGACAACAAGCCAGGATCTCGGCATTTCCAAAGACACTGCATATTGAGGCAGGCAGGAAATTGCTATACAGAATAATGCTCAGAAAATATCTTGGGCACTCCGGGCGAGCAGGACCAACTGAGCATTCAGAGTACTTTATTAATAACCGACCAAAACATTGCACAAATACTGTCTTCAACCTTTTCTGTCTCTCTCTTAAATGCACACATACACACACACACATTGAGAGTTCGGTGGTGCTTGTCATTGACCTCGGTCCTGACAGTTGTGCTACTATATCGTTTCCAGTTTGCTGGTCAGGTGGTTGATTAACATGTATTTTTAGTGTCCTATGCACCTCTCTGCAACTGATGCTACTGAATATAACAGCTTGTTTGGCGTTCACATCCTATAGAGGTACCTCCACAGCAGAACTACTGGAATTTTTTTGTTTGTAGTCCTGTGCTCCACCCTCTTTAGACTTTTGTTTTGGCAGTCTTGACTTAACCAACTGGTGCAGGGAGAAGTCCTATAACCCAGAAATGAGCATTTTAGCATTCCCTTGTCTTGCAGTTAGTGGGTTTTTTGAATGGGTTTTGCAAGCAGCAACCTCCAGAGCTGAGAAATGAAGCCAGCAAGTAAGTGCCAAAACCTGCAATTCCTTGAATGGCTACTTTTGTCTCTAACAGCCAGTCAATCACCATAGGCCCCCATGTTAAAATGGCCAGCTGAAATAAATATAGAAATAAGTACAAAAAAAAGTTTTTGGTCTCTATAGTGTGTGACATTAATTGCTTAAAGTTAGTAGCTTAGTAGCTAGTAGCTTACAGTTGAGCAGGCTGCTTTGAGTGACAAGCTGTCTCGAGGCTTCAGAGCGGAAGTCCACAAACCAGTAGGTGTCATCACAGTAGCTACACCCTGTATTTTAAAGTCTGTAGGTTTTAGGTTAGACACTGGAAATAAGGTCTGTGGTTCACACAAGCTTTCATGTTTTGTTCTACGATATAAAACTTGTGAATTTTGAAGCTCTTGTGTGTCTTAAAAAAGGCAGTTGCTAACAAGTGACTACTTGAGACTTCAGAACATCATCATGCTGAACACAGCTTTACAGACTTGTTGTTGTGGAGACGTTATGACATGCAACTGTAGTGTAGTCCGTTTATAGCCAAATGTTAGCTTTTTACTTCTAGCGATTGCATTTATGCATCAAAATTCCAAAAAGTGGTGTTTATTTGTGAAGATTATCTTCCATCCATCCATCCATCCATCCATCCATCCATCCATCCATCCATCCACCCATCCATTTCCATCCGCTTATCCGGGGCCGGGTCGCAGGAGCAGCAGGCCGAGCAAAGCACCCCAGACATCCCTTTCCCCGGCAACGCTTTCCAGCTCCTCCTGGGGGACCCCAAGGCCAGACGAGGTATGTAATCCCTCCAGCGTGTTCTGGTTCTGCCCCGGGGCCTCCTACCAGTGGGACGTGCCTGGGACACCTCCAGCGGGAGGCGCCCAGGAGGCATCCTAGTCAGATGCCCCCACCACCTCACCTGACCCCTTTCGACGCGAAGGAGCAGCGGCTCTACTCCGAGCTCCCTCCAGATGTCCAAGCTCCTTACCCTATCTCTAAGGCTGAGCCCAGCCACCCCACGGAGTAAAGTCATTTCCACCATCCGTGATCTCATTCTTTAGGTCACTACCCAGAGTTCATGACCATAGATGAGAGATTATCTTGCTAAACAAAACCTAACCTAAACTTTTGTTTGCCAAAAAGCTTATTTTCTGCAATAATCCAAAATTCAATAGAAAAATCCTATTGGCTTCTTTACAAGGAAACCAAACCAGTCATCCCTGCAGCATTTTATTCCTTCTGTACTTCTTCGTCTTCTTCTTCTTCAGTGTATGCACATGGCTCTGCAGTCTTGTGCCCTTTTAAGGGGATTGGTGGGGCGTTTACCTGTGTTAATTAAGATGAACTAGCATACGCTTTCAGCTTTCAAGGACGATGGGATTCATCATTATAAGAACACAGGTGTGGGCTATTCCCAGTTCAAGAACATGCCTTTTCTTAGGACCTTCCTCAAAAACAAATCAAGATAAAAAACTCAGGAAGATACAGTTCAATGAGGCCCGGTGTGTGTATAATAATCTTTTAAAAACAAAGTGCTGTACAATATGGCAGGTATAGGCTCCATCGCCTTTATTTCTGAATCAGTCGATACGTGTAGTAAAATGATTTCACTGCACAGACAAATCTACTGTCGGAGCAGTGAAGTTTTTTCTTGACTTCATTGTGAGTTCAGTAGGTAGGTTGTTTGTTCTTTTGTTGTGTGCCATGTCTTTTTGTGATCGATATGTTTTGAATGTGTGTGTGTTGTAAGAAGTGCACAGCCCTACACTTTACTGTACACGTCAGAGCTGCCCTTATGGAGATCCTAAAATACTGCACAGTGTGTTTTCTGCCTAGAGACAGATACAGACATGCAGAAAGATTGAGTAAGAGAGCAGAGATGAAAGCGGGAGAACAGCACAGCACAAGGCGAGTTGGGCCTGAATGAATAATAGGCAATCTATAATGGATGACAAGTTGACCAAGTTCTTTCTCTCTCTGTCTTTCTCTTTCTCTGTCTCTTTCTGTCTCTCTTCCACCCCTTTGCTTTTTTCACTTTCTCCTCTCCTCCTCTGTGCTCCTCTTTCACTATGACACCATGTCACTGCTTTGAGGCACATGTTCTGGAAGAAGACGGCGACTGCCATCCTCCCCTGAGCCTCTTAGCTGCCTTTGGAAGAGAGCCGCTTTACTTTATGGGCTTCTCAAATCTCCTGGAGACGTTCTCTCTTCTCTCTACTTCTCAAAAAAGTCCGATTAAAGGACAAGGGATGTAAAACAGGGAGAGAGGGAAAAAAAGGAAGGGGAGCTGAGGGAGAAGGAAAAGTGAGAAATGAAGTAAACACTCAGATTTTCAGAATGTAAAAGAGGAAGGGTGTAAATGGGGAGAGACACTCTAGGGTGCAACATTTGGCACCTGTTTATGCTCTCTTGCACTTTACGCAGAGCAGTGCCATTATCCAACCAAAAAATGGATAAATTGATGCATTTGAAACATGCAGGGAATCATTAAATGTGTGAGAGCGTTGACACAGTTGTAAAAAGTCATTTATTACTGCCTCCAGTCTTCACAGTGGTAAAACATCTCCAATATGACTGCAGGAACAGACACCTAGAGTTTTTGAGTCAAGTTTGAACTCACTGCACCATATTTTCCCACAGTTTGTTTATTTCTTTATTTATTCATTGTCGGTCATAAACATTTGCACCTGTTAGGAGAAAGCGGCGCTGCATGATTTGCCATGCTTGGCAGCAAGCAGGATGTAGAATGGTGCAGCTCAGTGTTGTTTTGTCTATAACAGCTGTGTTGGTTGTCCATAAGCTCCTAAGCTGCCTTCCCTACCGCGCCACTCCCAGTGTTGCACAGACCTCCTGCAGTGTTCCTCTGATAAGTTTATTGTACACATCAAAACAGAGCGCTGAGCGTATTACGGCATGGAGAGAGCTGGAAATAATAGCCGGGAAAACATCTACGGCTCTTCTTCGCTTTGTGTGTCGGTATTTCAGACAGAATCCACCTTGTTGCTGAGACAGAGACAGGAAAGAGGCGGGCCGAGATGAGAAAGAGTCCTTCTTCAAAGATCAGATTTGTTGCTTGTTATTGGATTTTAATGGCGGGGTTTCATAAAGATGCATATTCTGGTAGAGGCCAGTTCAGTGACCGAGATGGTGAGAGCAGACACAGCAAAGAAAGGAAAAGATAAGACAAAGGACATGATGGGGCGGCAGTAGCTCAGTCCATAGGAACTTGGGTTGGGAACCAGAGGTCGCCTGTTCAAGTCCAAATATGGAGCGTGGACTGGTAGTTGGAGAGGTGCCAGTTCACCTCCTGGGCACTGCCAAGGTGCCCTGGAGCAAGGCACCGAACACCTGACTCACTCTGATATCTCTCCACTTAGTGCATGTATAGGTCCTGATTGTGCATGTGTGTATTTCGGACCTGTGTGTAATTGATAACAGAGTGAAAAAATTGAATTTCCCCTCAGGGGGATTAATAAAGTAAAGATTTAAAGATTTTGGTCTGTTTAATGAATTTCCCAGTTCATGACAACTGTTAGTGCTGTCACGATACTGGAATGTGTTACTGCAATACAATACTTAAAATATCGATAATCTATACCATTTTCAATAACACAGGGAAACTTTGACATGAAGGGCGTAAATAAATTATTTTTTTATCCTAAGATAAATATAACAAGGCTATAACATGACAACAAGGACTTATAA
Organism: Epinephelus moara; assembly: GCF_006386435.1. Lineage (NCBI taxonomy): Eukaryota > Metazoa > Chordata > Actinopteri > Perciformes > Serranidae > Epinephelus > Epinephelus moara. The sequence goes on along the minus strand of NC_065508.1, from coordinate 12,722,681 downwards.
TTTCTTGTTTAGAAGCAGAGAACAGCAGAATGACTGTAGTAAATACTGACAATACTTAAAACTTTTTTATATTAATGAAAACGTTATTCATTGCAGGAGTGGAGTGTGTCCAAAAGCCTCTGCGATTGTAACACATTAAAGAGATAATGAAGTACAAGTAAAAATCAGAACAAATCTGTGCAGCAGAAGCCTGTATGCAACCAGAGTGAATGAGACAGACTGAGCGTTCCAGCACCCATACTACCATACTATATAGTATGCCAGAAAAAGATTTAGTATGTCCCAATGCATAGTATGTCAAATGCAGAATGCCAAAAATACCAGGATGTTCTACTACATCCGGTCCGATTTTGCAGTATGCAAGCAAACATCATTTTCTGGCTATTCTGACCCACAATCCTCTGCACAGTGGACGATACGTCGCATCGACTGAGCTGCAGAAAGATGACAGCTGTTTGACATCTGATTGACAGCTGTCAGAAGTCCTAACGATGGATGACAGCACATTAAAGTAACTGATGACCAGTTGAACAGTAATAATAGGAATATTAATTGTTTATAAAATGAGAAATGCAGATGTAATTTCACTGTTGCAAATATACAATGTTAGAATCTACAATCTGTGCAGTTATAAACATTGCAAAGTAACAGCAGCAGATCTTTCTGGGTTGATCTTCGTCTCTGGCGAACTCGGTGAGTGGCGTTTGTTTATCTCCAAGGTAACGGACATAAAAGCAAGAGGGTTAAGGCTCAGGGCGTAATATTGTGAGAAAGCAGTATGTCTTGATTGTGTGCATACTGAGAGTGAGTAAGAAGAGGCAGGGCTATTGTGGCACCACGGCGGTGCGTGTCGACTCATTGTCAAAACAAGAGAGATGCAGAAGATGAGTATTGTAACTCAAATATTCAGAATCAGTATTGATAACTTGATTTTTTGGACGACACTATGGGAGGTGAGTTTTTATATAACTCACTGGTTTAAATGTTATCAAGGCTCAAAGTTATGCATATTTAAGGGCGTGACCTTGAGTGACTGTCTGCGAGAGGTCACCACAGTCTATGACACAGATCCACTCCTCGCTCCTCCATAGCTCCACCCTCTCGTCCAAATATGGTCACTTCTAGCTCCACAAATCCAAGATGGCGACGGCCAAAATGCCAAACTTAAGAGTCTACAAATTAGTGGATGACATCACGGCGGCTACGTTCATTATTTTTTTTACAGTCTGTGCTTTTTCCACATTAACTCTTCCCTGTTGGTGTAACAGTTGTGCAGCTGGGATCCAAATCTCACAGCACTCTGGGACCCGCTCAGTTTTTCCATCACTCCATCTCAGCCAGAGTTTTTCCAGCTCACGTTTTCACTTCCAATGGTACTCTAAACTGCAGTAATGTTACAGTGAAAAACAAAGATGATAAACTGTTATTGCCTTGTTGTTATTGCTACTTTAGTATGATCTATCCTCATCCATCTTTCAGCTGTTAACCACATCAATAGTCTCTCCCTCCGAGTACAGCAAATGCCTGCGAGGACATCAGCTGAAATATTTAACACAGCTCTCCCTGAATCCTCACTCGGCATACAAGCGGCACCATGTTAGCAGCATTAACTGCACTCCAAACAATGTGTTGTCTCCACTGTACTGCGCTCACTACCCATCACTAATTGGCATGCTTCAAGGTTTACGAGGTCGAAAGTGGATTTAAAATGAATTTGACTTTGTTTTCCAATTACTGAGACCAGGATGCTGCAACAAACACACGATAGCACACATTTGGTACATGATACAATCAAGATAGATATATTCCAGTGAAAGCACACGCAGCCAACAAAAAAAATGAGGCGCTTGTCACATCTGGAGACTGTTGCCAGATGAAAACATAATTGGTTATTGGTTTGTTTTGCACTTGTATTCACTGGAATTTCTCTTTTTTCACGCCAAACAACATGGAAGCGATATTTTAACAATTTCATACTTTGCATGATAGGCATTTCCAGTGACTGACAGGGTATTTTCACAATCTGTTTAAAAACGGGAGTGGAGGGTTTTAATTTTCATTGTTTATTTTCCCATTTACTGCTGCCATACCCCAAAGATGTCTCTCTGTGTAAAATCCTGCACACCATTAGGCTAATACTAAATCCCTGGCCTACAGATATTTTGTTTTATACTGTAGTACGCCCACCACTATCCCCGCACAGCCTTATAGAGAAATTCCTTCAAAAACATCAGCCAGACCCCCTCTAATTAGCTCAGTATTTTTCTGATGTCTGAAGGTTTCCTCAAGCAACGCAATCACATGCAGAACGGGAATCGAAGAAGATGACCTTTGGTGACCCTCAAGAATCTTGCTCATGAGTCAGCAGAGACAAAACTGCCCCACGGAAACTTGAGCACCCTTAGAAAAACTAAAGAAATCAAGCATATACATGCATACAGACAAACAGGAACACAAATATTAACACGCATTAAACACCGGATAATTCTTCCTTTTAGTTACTCATACTGTAAGTCAGCCTTTGTTGGCACCAGAAGTGGAACTCACAGCAGGATGCTGGGCAGCAGCAGCAGCAGTTATTCACTGTATTCTTACATAAAGTAAAGGAGCCAGACGTACAATTACAGTCCCACTGACTTCACAAGAGACCTTATATATATGTGTGTGTGTGTGAGTGTGTGTGTGTGTGTGGATGCATTGCTGTTTGACTGACAGCTGAGGTAATTATAGTTCCACAGTGGCAGTAACCCCCGCGCAACCTCTCAGGCTGAGTCCTCGCACCCCGGCACTGATGAACCCCAGCACGGAGGCTAATGCCAAAACGTACGCTTCCTCTGCTGAAAATATACCTGCTAAATGACCGGGAGAGGAGAGACGGACAGAGTGAGGAGGAGGGAGAGAGAAGATAAACAAGAGGAAGAAGGTGCACAGCGTTGGCCGAGACTGAACCGACCAGCCACGACGGGAGAAAAAGTGATCATAAGCGAAAGGAGGAGATGAAGATTACCAGCATGAAAATTATTTAGGGCAGTGTAAAGAGGAGGGAGGGGAAGAGTGAGGGGTGGGTAGCAAAGGGGTGGTGGATAAGGGTGACAACCGCCCTGCGCTGCTAACAGGCACAGGACCAAAATAAACTGAGGAGAGGTGAGAAGAGGAAACCACTTTTGATATAGAGCGAGGAAGAAGAAAAGAGGAGAGGAGGTAAAGAGAGAGGCTGAGGGGAAGGAGAAAATAGTAAGTGATTGTAAGAGCAGGGGGAAAGTCAGTGTGGTAGAAAACAAGGCATGGAGAGGATATAAAAGAGAGGAAAGGAAAGGACTGTGTTGCACTTGCTATTTGTAAGTTCTTTCCTAAGTTCTCAGTCGCTTCCAGCTACTTTCAAACTACATCAGGTTACACCATTAAAACTTAGAGCTGCAGATCAATATTTGTACATTAACAATGGATGAAATGAGTGTAATATGAAAGGGTACTGTTCATACTGATGAACCCACAGACTTATCACCTTAGAGTGCAGTTAAATGTCCTTCAGCTTATAATCTTACAAAACACAACTTCACTTCTTTGGTTCACTCTCACAGTGTTATTTTCAGCAGAAGCTGTTTTCAGTAAAAAAAAAAAGAAAAAAAAAAAAAGCTGTGATAAACCAGCTATATGCTACCTGCCCTGCATCAATAGCCAGACAGACAAAGTTAGCTGGTGAACACAGTGCAGCATTTAGCAGATACATAGCCAGATATTTCCCTCAGGAGCTGGTGGAACCCAAAAACAGAGCTAATAGGGAGGAAACAAATGCGACTTCGAAAGACTTCCGATGTTTCTCCATGTCTGTTTGCATACTAGTTTGCCATATCAAATTTTTAAGGTGACAATATGTCAAGGTTGCATTGACAGCTTGCTACTCTGCACACCAGTGGCTAAAAAAATTGATTAATACAGGATTCAGAAATGTCTCAACTAGTAGCCTTATGACTTTTGTGTAATTCAGCTGTAAGGCGACGTTAACACAGATACATTTTCATTTTTAAGCACATAACTTTTGGTACATTAACCCCCAGCGTTGACACTCATGCATTTTTAAAACCCCTTAAACATGGACCTTTGAAAATGTTCATGAACTTGTTTTGGTTTGAACATCCTGGGATTGCATTTTAGTCTGGATGGGCAGAAAGAGAGACTTTGACAACAGTGATGCAGACACCCCCGTTCACGTTCACTAGTCCTTCCCACAGACACTACCAGTCTGTGTTTTCCGCCACCTTGATCGCCTTATACTTATGTGTTACTTTAAGTAAAAGTTCCACCTGCAACTAAATAACCAACTGCAGAGTACACAATCTGCTTTCTGTTACACCAGCACAGCAAACAGGAAAGTCGAAGAAACATCTTCAGCACAGTCCAATCAAAAGCAATGTAAGCAGAAAGTCACATGAGCTGTAACAAAACCTCCAAAATTACAGTTTTAGGAGGTGATGTATTAAACATATCAGATTTACCTTTGTTGTATGGTGAGAGGGAAGTGACAAACTCAAACTAGGCAGTGCTGATCAAAAATAAACCAAGATTCTGTTACTGCACTGCCTATTTCTCACCTAAAATGTTCTTTAGAAACACATTTTAGTGCCCTGTTTAGCTGTAATAGCGAGAGTTTGTGAACAGGAAGTGGGTGCCATACTGTTTCCTGCATAGTTAAAACAGTGGCTGTTAAAATGGAGATTGAGCGTTAAAATTAAAAAATAAGCAGCGATGATCAAAAGTAAACCAAGATTCTGCTATTAAAATCCCTATTTCTCTCCTCAGATGTTTTCAGAAACACGTTTTAGCGTACTGTTTAACAAGCTCGCTGTCACCAGCCAGTTGCCACTGTGTCTGCAAGACAGTTTATTGGTCCACTGAGGTGCAGTGCATTCTGGTAGTTGTAGGTTTTCTTACCTTTTGAGCAAAAGTGAATGCCACAGTCCTTTTATTAAAAGTGTTTGGGTCTTTAATTGCATACACATTTCAGTTTTATGACAGGACTATCTTTCCAGCAGTAAAATATGTCTTTAAGTGTTCAGTGTCTTCAGGTAGAGCGTTGGTTAACTGTTGATACTTATGGCCATAGTTGGAGCCTGCATACTTCAGTATGACCTGCGTACTCAGTGGTGAAGTGGAGGGTATACACAGATATAAGGGGTATACCCACTTCTTTTTCTGGCCATGGGCCGCTGCAAAGGACTCCGTCTGTATGGGGCATACAAGCTACCAGGTGAGCTAAAGGTTGCTTCGTTTCAAAACATATTTAATTATAGTGATGCATAAGTCCCCACTACTTGTATTACTAACGGTAATACAAGCGGCAACCTCCGGGGCTGAGAAATAAAGCCAACATGGAGGTGCCAAAAACTGCAGTTCCTCCAATGGCCACTTGAGGCTGAGAAGTGAGTCAATCCTCTTTGACTCCCATGTTAAAATGCCCAACCTTATAGCAGAAAAAAACATGTTTACAGCCTGATATGAAAAACGCTTTTGGTCTCTATATCTAATTTCATCATTCATGACAACTGTTCAGGGGGTAAACTCACCCATTTGCATTTTATTATTCTTAAAATGATATGTATTTGAGGGCGGGGCTGCTTGAGTGAGTCTACAAGTCATATCTATCCCTCGCTCCCGGCTCCAGCCTCTCGCCCATATGGTCACCTCTGACTCCAAAAAGCCAAGATGGCCAAAATGCCAATTCAAGGCTTCAAAACAGCAGTCCACAAACCATGGGTGATGTCACCATAGCGACGTCCATTATTTTATTCACTCTATGGGTATAACTGCACTTTGAACTTGATGAACAGCTGGTACCGCTGGCTCCAGATGTAAATGTCCTTCTCTTGTTCTTTCTCTCTATTTTTGCCCTCACTCTCCCCACCTCGCCCCCCCTTCTCTCTCTGTGTGTTCCAGGTCTTCACAAGTTTGATGAAATATTCATCCTTTCCTGATGTAGCCCTTGCTCTCTTTCCCTCCCTTCTCTCCACCCCTTCCCCTCCGCTTCATCTGGCATTAAAATCCAAATCACAGTTATCTTCTCTTTCCTCATCCTGACCTGAACCCATCTGTGTATCCCCTCATCTTTCATCACTCTTTCAATCACTCACGTCATCTCCTCCCACCTCTCTCTTATGTCTCTTGTCTTCTTCCTGTCATTCTTTTTTTAAACATCTAACTATGCACAAGTAATCCATGGGTTTATTCCTTGGCATGATTGTACTGGCAATGTTAATGTAAAGGATGGCAGAGCCGGGGATTATATGAATTAATGTGATGTACAGTAACAGAAGAGCTCAGAGGATCTGATATACAGCTGAGTGAAACATGCTCCACTAAGCCTCATGGGACTCCAGTGATAGATGATAAGTCGAGTAAATTCAATAGGGCAAATTATCTGGAAGAAGAAATAATTCATAATTTCACATTTCATATAATTCTCTTCCCAAGTTGCTGATCTACTGTATATTTCTATATTATATATGAAGAAAATATATCTCTATGCCCACAATGAGTAAGTCACGATTCAGCTGAAATGATGCCTCCAGCATCGTTGCATTTGACATGTCAAGGTCAGGTTCTGATTATGTTTTAGGATGTGAGCTTAAAGTTCTACACAGTCGAATTCTGTTTGCTTTGGTTCCTGCTCAGTTATTTTATGCTGTGTCTGTAAATTTGCTAAGCAGAGAGGCCTTATACAGTTGCAAACCAGTGCCAGTTTTCAAAGTAGAAAGCACTCAGAGAATGCATACCTCTGCCAAGGCTGTCCAATCCTCTTAAACTGTTGTTTTGTTACTGTTTGTTTTTTGACACATAGTTATAGACAGGGATACGTGTACTAGATGCATACATGTACTGTTGGCTGAATAGCATCACGTGAGATGATTTACAAAGCATGCAATTGGTCTGTGAGTCTTCTAGGCCACAAAATACTAGAAATGCTGCACCGGTAAAACAAACGCTGCGTTCAAATTTAATAATCCTCAGTAAGTTGATGGTTAAAGGTCTGGGTCCAGATAGGACTGTTCCAAGGTCTGGACCCAGATCGCAGGCCGCCTATTTGTGAACTCATAATGGAGGGGTGTGGCAAGTTAAGAAGGGGGATTCATTTTGGTCATTGAGCTAACAAGGGGGACGGGACCCCCCTCATCCCTGCTATCCACAAAAGTACTGCATCAGTTGAAGGAATAGTTTCTGATTATGGGAAGTATTCATGTCCTGCTGAGAGTTGGATACATAGATCAGTATAAATCTCATGTCTGTGGGGTAAGTGAGGATAGAAGCTGCAGACAGTTAGCTTAGCATAAAAAATGAGAACATGGCAACATTGGAATCCATTGGCTATTGTTTGGTGACAAAGTCTCTGGGGGAAAGGCCAATTCTTTGGAGGATCTGGTGTAGCTAGTGAATACCTCTATGTTTTATTACAAATGCAAAGTCACTTAGTCATCACTGCGTTCTTTATGATTTGGTGGCTTGGACGTCACTGACCTCTCAGTTGTTTTTTTTTTGTCTATAAAGCAATATTGGGCAAACTTCCGGCCTAACTCTGCAACCTTCTGTGTGTCAGCTCTGGTAGTTACCAGCTACGCTCCTCCATGTGATTGGGTTTTAACAGATCTGGGGAAAACTGCATTCTCCTACTCTGCACCATGGACATGGAACAATCGTCTGAAAGATCTAAAATTTGAAACACTTATATCCATCGATGAATTTCAGGGCATCATACAGAATGTGGTGACAGAGACATGTCCTTTTTTTCTTTAGAGGCCACTATGTTTGAATGGATGTTTTCTTTATTCTGGATGTTTGTATTATATGTTGTATTTGTTGCATTTCAATGTGTCTGCTACCTTGGCCAGGTCTCTCTTGTAAAAGAGATTTTCAATCTCAGTGGGACTTCCTGGTTAAATAAAGGTTGAATAAAAACATTAATAAATAAATCTAGGGCAAGACCTTCTCCTCTGTGTGCTGGCCATTTTGGCTAATCTCAATAGACAGATATCTGTGTATGAATGCAGATAAATTAAAATTAAATAAATAAAAATAAATTTAAAAAAAATAAATAAAGAAAAAAGCTAAAAATAGCTGAATCACTGTCAGGTGATTGAGTTTCGGCCGATGCATTCTGCCTCTCCACATGGACTATTTGTTTACCAGCTGCTCAAACTGCTCAACATTACTCAGACTACAAGACCAGAACACTTCCAATACCAACATCTTGTTCCGTTGCCCACAGATTCTGCATACATATGCAAATATCTGTCAATATAAATTAGAAACAGGGGGACACAGCTAGCCTCGCTCTGTGTAGGTGTAAATATGACAAATAGTGTTTTCTTGGGGGTCATGTGCAGGAGTATTTTTGTTGCCTCTTAATATAAAAACAACCAGGACTGGAGACATAATGTGCTTTTGGTATGTAATAATATTGCACCAGACATGATCTCTATTAAGGCATCACCATGCAAAGCTGTGACAGTAGTAACACCTACATACCATGCTCAACACGACTGCAGACATGTGTTTAATAATGAACAAGAACACTGAAAGAGGAGCAGAGATTGACTGTGCTCTGACAGGGATTTTTAGGGGGGTGGAAGTCAAGATCATCAGATCATTCCTTGAAAAATAAATTTCATGCCTCCATGTGCTTTTAGTCTACTTTTTTTCCCCCTAGCGATTTCAATTCCACCCAAAGAATCACAACATTATTGTGAAATGATCTGAGCGACTAAATAATGTCTTGACTCGTGTGTTTGCTGTGCTGAGGGATACCATCGAATTTAAACTTTTACGGCTTGTAGGAAATGAAATGGAATGAACAAGATGACTAACATGATGACATGATGGGGCTGATGCGCACAGTCTCCGTCTCTGCTTCACATAATTACTTTGGGGAATAGTGTGCAGATAGGACTCCATTTCAATTATTTAGATTCAATATCATAACATTGGAGTGTTTGGGTGAAAAGTGGAGGAAAAATTAGCCTGGGTGTGCGAGTCTGCACGCATGCACATTTGTGTGTGCATCTCCACGAGCGTCTGAAATAGAGACGCCTCAGCCTTGTCTCCGTATGACACAGAGACTGCACGACAAGGCTCTCTGAGCCTCTGAGCCAATCAAAATCTCCAGTAAGGGAGATTGTCCAATCAAGGAAGAGGTGGAATATGAGGTGGAGGGAAAAAAAGAACTTGAAAGATGCAAGGAGAGGAGGCAGGAAGCAGAGAGAAAGAGAGCTGTTTGTGCTCTAAAGATATGAGGCTTAAAATGTCCATTTTTACATTCTCTTTTCTCATTGAAGCATTCTAATTATTTAAATAAAAAACTGTCCACAATTATCCCCAGTAACTGTGGATATTAATTAAAACCTTCAGTTACCCTTTAGTCCCTCCATGCTGGTAACTCTGTCTTGTAATTGGCTGTTTTTGAGCTGATTGCATTGTTTGTATTGAACTGTTGTTTTCCTGTCTGTCCATGTTGCAGGAGTTTTAGATGTGTGAGTGTGCAGTATAATGTGTAAATAAACCATTAGCACCACAGAGAACTGCAAAGTTTTCTGATTCACATTCACGGCGGACAACACGAGACATTTCACGTTCTCCCTGATAAATACATGTATTGATTTGCGGATAGGAAGTCAGCCTTTCAGCAGAGCACGCACTGCTCAGGTGATGCTTGTCTCTGTACATGTGTGACTTTAAATAACACCCCATGCAGGTCTCTCTCTCAGTCTCACACACACACACACACACATGCACACGTATGCACTCAGGCAGAACTGCTGACAACAGTCTCTGGATTATCTCTGAGCTTCTCCATCCTTCTTTACGATTCACACAACCATCGCTGGCTCTCTCTGTCCATTTCTCTATTCTCTTTGTCTCCCTTGCTTATTTTGCATTCGGCCTCCCACATCCATGTTTTGACAATATGGTGTGTGTGTGTGTGTGTGTCGGTATAGTCTGTGTGATATAAGATGGACTTTTCAGTCAGCTAGTATCTTCCTTTAAAATACTTCTCACACCTCCAGATTGATTTTAACCCGCCACCCTTCATGCAGCCACACATACAGGAAGCAATGTATGTGCTTTTATTTATGTACATTTCCGCATTAAAGACAAATAAATAAAGATGCAGAATATGAGAGAAGCAGTCGTCTGTTTTTCATAACCTGACTTGGAGTGAGTCCGAATGTGATGAGAATCGTCACCCATGAAGTGGCAGCAGCGCTGAAATATGTGTGTCATTGCCATGACTGTCAGGTGCATTAGTCATACTGTTGACTAGGGGCTGAGGCTGCACTGGAAAAGCCAAACCACTGCAACCAGTGGTTAATGAGGTGTGTTCAGCACACTGGCAACTCTAACTATTATCTAGCATGCAGGGGAACAAAGCCACGGGAGGCTATTGATTATCTATTTGACATGCTGCTGAAGCCGGGAGGGCAGGACGGGACAAGGATGGAAGGGGAAAAAAAAAAAAAAAGTCTGTCTGAAAATAATGGATGGAGACCGACAGATAAGAATCAAACACATCAGGCATAAGCTTTGATAAAATTAGCGGTGTTTGCGTGTGTTCAGGAAAATCAGACACAAGGGAGACATGAAAAATGGACGCTCTTGCAAGATGACTGTAATTTCCATCTCTTGTAATGATTAGTTTGAGGCAGGGTTTACTTTTATTTTGACAAGATCTGCGCAGTTCATCAAGGTAATGTTAAAAGGGATCGTGGTGGATGATGAGCAGTTTGGAAGGAATAAGCAGCCACACTGCTGTCATGTTCATACTGGAAACACTGTCAACTGCTGTAAATACAGTACTTTATACCAAATGTAAACATGTATTATCTTGAAAGAGTGCAGTAAAATGTAAGATTTAAGACTGTATTTTCTTCTTCTGCTTGTTTTTCCCTTGTGGTATACAGGCTTTTTATAGTCACGTTCTTTATACCAATCAGTCATATGTCATCGACAGTAACACTAGGCAGATCATGCACTCATTCGATTTGTATACACCAATGCTTAGTGTGGAAAATAAAATTATCCAATTTACTTTAACACATGCCTTTTCTGCGTCTAATGGCACTATGGCTGTTGGTGAGTTTGTGTGTGATGTGTAATATATTAGGTTGACTCGTCCGCATAGGTTGTTAGTTGAGAGTCTTCCTTCCATAAAGCCAGTTTGGTCTGATTGGATAATAGATGGAGTAACTATTTTGATTCGTAGTGCTAGGGCTTGGCTGATGATTTATATATCTGTGTTGAGGAGAGATAGGGGATGGTAGCTTGATGGGGAAGCGGGGTCTTTGTCAGGTTTTAATAGAAGAGTGATTGTAGCAGTGAAAGTCTGGATTTTTGTTTACCTTCAGCTGTTAATCTATTAAAAACGTGGGCTATTATTTATACACCAATGATGAGTACATCCTTGACGCCACAGCAGCTCGATAGTATATCATTGTCAGTGTTGCGCATGTTCACACTTCACATGAGCTAACCCGAAGTTTAGTTAATTTTTTGAGATCAAATCATGTGATCATCATTCGCTCCCAGGTATTTTCCAGACTCGTCAGATGCTTCAACTCGATGTGTCGTTTCAGATTTGTTGTTGGTGTGGCTGATGTTTGAACTTATCCTTTAAGACCTAGCAAACACAGTTGGCATATAATGTGAGTGTGTGTGTTGGAATCTGAACTGACTGGACATAAAATCCTTTAAATATCCATATGAGCTGGCTTCAGCAGTACCGGTAGCTATGTTGTCTGAAGTGCCACTAGCACTAGCCATGCCAGTGTTATGTTGTGTCAGCCAGTTGTCGGTAACTGTCTGGAGAGAGAACGATGCTCAGGTTTAAGCTCATGAGTTGCAAACTGATAGGTTAGCACATTCAATGAACATGTTTTTTAACACATTCATGCACAACATTGATTATTGCCATATGTTGCTGAAACTTAAGGTGAGTGTCCTGACTGAAACAAGTATTCTCACTAGGAAATATGTTACATTATTTTTATTGTCAATACTTTATTCTGTAGTGTGAGGGAGTGCAATTTAAAAAAGGTCTTTCCCCACAGCAGATACTTTGACTTGTGAGGTAGTACAGTAAAAGCACAGGTATTAGTAATCCATTCTATTGAAGTGTCCCATTAAGCCGTGACAGTGTGACAGTGAGCAGCACACACAATACCAAAACCCTACAACTGAAGCAGCTAAATGGAATTCAGCCGTCATTCATTTTATTATTTACACCTGTGCTTTTACTACAGTAACATGTCAAAATGTCAAGGAAATAAAGGCATTTAGTAATTACATGACTAACTAATATCAGAAGCTCTCTGTTACTAAAACATTTCAGGGGTCGGCTTGTTGGCTGTGTTACCAGGAGCTGGATGGGACAGCTGGTAACAGTTTAGTCTGTGTGCGCTCAGTGGACAGACTGGATCAGGAAGTGTTAGTTTGGCATAGAGGGTAGAGGTGGTGAGAGGCTGCTGCTCTGTCAGAAGAAGAAACTGATTTGGCTGTTATCAGGCCATTAAATGGCTGTGATAAGCGTTGTATGGGTGAGTAGGGGCCTCCTACAGCTACTTACGTTGAGAAGGTTATTATCAGGCCATGGAATTAAACTTTCTGCCAGAAATGGCTTCAATGGGACTTTCTCCCTGTATAAGGATGGGAGGCAGTGGTGGATGGGTGAAACGCAGGACTTTTACTCAGGAGAACAGAGTGGGAGTCCCATGTGAGACCAATATTTACACCCAACTATTATCCAAACCAAACCATGTCATTGTGGTGCCTGAACTTGTGAAACCTAATAAGCTGGTATCTGCCATTAAATGGGCTGATAACAGGCTACTGAAACTACCAGTAGGTGTAGCAGGCCTCTACTGACCCATATCTGTGAGGCTTATACCCACAGATAATGGGCATTTAATGGGCTGACAATACCCTAATTGGGTGCAAGAGGAAGAATATGCTGCTGACTGGAGATGCTAAATGAAAAGATGCTCGATGAATGTTTGAGGCTGCAGTCAAAAAAAACGTTATTCCTGCTGTAAAACATTTCTGTCCTCAAAACTCTGCCAATGTTGTTACCTTGAGAGGAGAATGACAGACACGGTCCTCGCCCACAGATGATTATTAATACAGCGGTGCTCAGTTTGCTGGCTACTGGCAGAAATAAAGGCGGTTTATGAAATGGTAATGATCAAAGCCAACCCCAGTGTGGATGTAAGAAAAAGTAAAAAGAGCATCACTCCAAAGTCTACATAACAACGATAATGATCACACAGATGTGTCATTTCAAGGCTAACAGTGCTCAGAGAGTGTGATATTTTTTCTTAAGTAGGACATCACCATTAGCTGTGTGTGTGTTTGAGTGTGTGTGTGTGCGTATCTCTCTCCCACAGCTGGAAACCAGAAAATTAAGACTTTAGTCTGTGATGTTATGCTGATTCGCATCCTGGTGCCGCTCAGTTCACAGTTAATCAGGGACTAAATTTGAGGATTTGTGATTGTTTTTTTTGTTTTTTTACATCTTATTCAAATTATTTAAAATGCATTATAATAATTGGTTCTGAACCAGGGCCGTCAACTCTGAATATAGACACGAATTCCATCTTAAAATTTGCCTGCAAATAATTGACACTTCTCAGGAACAGCTGTCACGAATGACATTTTCCACGTGACTGAGAGATGAGAGGACTATATTTTCGCAGCATAACACAAGCAGAGACGAGAGTAGAAACAGGTGGTAATTTGACTTTTAAATAGACAGAATTACAAAGTGTGGTGGGTGGACGTATCTCACTTCGTGAACAATGAATCGTTTTTATTGTCTGTTGTTTAAAGGTACCCAGTTTCAGGCGGTTTAAGTGCTCAATGTATGATACACATTTTCAGAGCAGTCAAGCTCATATTATTTTCAGTGGTGCAGCAGTTTCAGGACTAGTTTATTTGTCACTCCAGCAAGTGTGAAAATGATAATGTCATTTAATGAGTCTGACCGTGACCAATTTTTGTTAAGTTTATTACCAAACCTTTAGCCTAAACTTGCCTTACATGTAAGCATCTTCAACACTGTCTTATCTGTTTTATTTGAAGGCATGCACTTCCAATTTTGATTACATCTATTTCTTGCTCCCACAGAACAGTGTTCACATTGCATTGTCGAGCTACACACTTTCAGGGGGTTCCAGCCATAAAAAGAAATGTGTCAGAGCCACGGACAGCTCCAGGAGGAGAGGGAAGACAATATTTTGTTTTTGTGGCTGTGGTTGGGAATAGTAGGTTTACACTTATTGGTTACACTGGCAGAAGTTGGCAGCGGGCGGAGAGTGTGTAACAGAGAGAAGAGTTCATTCTTGTCAACAGTTCTGCAGATCTGAAGTTAACACTGCATGGACTGGTACCAGTTAGCGGGCCAGTCGCTGCTAATTACTGACTTGTCAGACATCAAAGCCGCATTATGCATAGCAGAGATGCACTATATGTATACATATATATAAAATTTGTATACATATCACCATCGCAATGTCAATTTGTGCAATAAACACAGTGTNGTCATGAAAATAAAGAAAACGCATTGAATGAGAAGGTGTGTCCAAACTTTTGGCCTGTACTGTATATATAAAATTTGTATACATATCACCATCGCAATGTCAATTTGTGCAATAAACACAGTGTTAGACTAGGGCTGAATAACTTATTGGTTGAAAGAGGAACCAGTGACAGGATGAGCGCTGCCCCAGACTGAGAAATTTCCTCGTCGACCAATAGTCGTCATTAAGGGCCATTATTTGACTAGTCACCCGCATGTTTGCGATATTAATTTAATTATAAAATAATATATTTTGGGCGGGGGCAACACAATGGTTTGAGTTGGTATTTTCCGTATATCGTGCAGTCCTAACGTGTAGGTGCACAACAAAGTTATGAATCTTTTTTTCCCAACTCCCTCATTATTTTTTAAAAGCTGTAATATTTTGCACTGTAAAAAAATTCTACAAGATGCTATGGTTCATAATTTATCAAATATTCAAATATATATATATATATATATATATATATACATATAAATATCAAATATACTATGCTGTTTTGGAGGTGTTGTGATTCCAAGAAAGGAGGGTGCGAGGCATTAGTGGAGAGGTCAATGGGTTGCCATTACTAAAACTGTTGTGTTTCTGCCCAACGCAGCACAATGTGACACACCATCCATTCCCTCTCAGAATAACTGCTCCCACAGGGATGAAGCCCCCCCCCCCACACACACACTCAAAGTCTTCTTCGCACAGGCCCTCCATTATCAAAGTCATCTGCTAAGACCGACATCAATACGTACAATTGAGCGGTGATGTCAAAGATTCCACGTGTTACTTCAGGGTCACAGGATCATCTTCATGTTAAATGGTCAGTCTTAAAGCCATCCAGGTGTAGAGGTCGGTGCTTGTATCTGTGTGTGTGTGAGTGACTGAGGGCGTGTGTGTGTCTCTGGGCCCTTATGAATGTTAGTGTGCAGGGATCTGTAAAAAAGCATCAAATAACTGGCTTCATGTTTCATTTCCCAGAGGGCTTTTCTCTGGCTTAGCCAAGGTCAGAGGTTATCAAGGATAGAGAAAAATAGGATTTAGTATTGGATGTTTTCTACCTTTGGTGAGGTGAAGACAGAAATTAGAGCAGGATTAAAACGTGGCAAGAGGAGTCGTCAGAAGTGCAGATTATTACACGCACAGAAACAAATGCAAAACAAACGGAGCCATCGTGAATGGAGAAAATTCATCTGGAACTTTTTAAAATCTCGAAATGCTCAAGAAGCAAATACTCCGCTGCTGTGCTACACACATTCACAAAATAACTTCTGCACACATCTGAAAAAACATCTTGCTTTCCTCACTCTCATCTCCAATGGCTCTTTCATTTTAATTGTGAGGAAGAAATTCACTCGCAATGGCATCAAAAGCTCGCCACGTCATGTGAGTGCAGCATGTTACCTGTGCTTTGACCTTCACTAGCTTCAGGCCCAGCACACAGGAACATGTAAATACCTGCTCTTTGAAATCAAAGGCGAGCTCAGCGCTGTGTTGTTTGTAAGGTGATTTTTGTTCTGCTGAGAGAAGAGAAGTTAAAAAAAAAAAAAGCTTTGATAGAGCCATAAGCCTTAAATACACTAGGATATAATAGTTGACGCATGTGGGTATTAGTGGAGTAAGATTAACTGCTATGATAAAATATTAGATAATGCTTCATAAATAAGCCTGCCTGCCTGCCTGCCAACATGGAAAGTCCCCCTTGACGGCGCAGAACAGTGCAGCTGAGGGACATCATGTCCTGTTAACTGGGCTGCTGGTTCTGTGTGCAGACATTACTGATTAAGTGAAATCTGTTCCTTGAAAGCAGCAATTCTCTACAAAACCCATAAAATAGTGCAATTTTTCCATACATCATACTTCCTTGAGTTATTAGTACACCCTGACATGTACTCTGAGAGCACTAGGAAGTATTTGAAAACACTGTAGTACAACAGTGCACATGTGAAAATCATATTGTTAAAAAAAAATCTGCCTCTCATTCTGCACACATGAGATTAAAACAGTGGTAAATGCTCGAGACAGTAGAGGTCAAAACTAACGATGCCAGGAAGAACAGGAGATGTTTCTCCACACACTCAAATGGTCACTTAATGAAGCGTGGCACTGGTTATTGGATGGTCATGCAGCAAGGAGGTGAGAGGTGAAGAGAGACGGGAGATGGAAAATACAAGATGGAGAGCAGGACATATTTTTGACACGATGTCAAGCGGGTCAGCTTCAGAGTATCAAACCCACCGTGCACATAGAGTCACATACACTGACCCTTAGAGTGTCACTCTTTATGTCTTTATGCATGTACATGTTGGTGGTGTAGTGCCTTGAGGAAACCTGCTAGAATACGCATTAAAGTCACTGCACACGATGCGCTGGGCTGCAAAACGCACATACAGTACCAGCATAATCAAAAGTTTCGACCTACACTCAGCGACGTGGAAACAGAATATGATAATTGTGCATCGCTGTGGGGATTTAAGAAACATGTGTTCTATAATGGCGTTGCTCAACTGTCAGCTCAGCTCCGCAGTAAAGATGTTGAGACTAGATGAACTGTATCCATGTGCCAGATGTTGGCGCATAAACCCCCAGAACTTTCCCTATACAGAAGATTTATGTGTAACAAACAAGTAACAGGAATAATTAGCAGCTTCTACAGTGTTAAGCAAATCAGGCTGCTGTACTGGATTCAGTGCTGTTTCTGTGGTTTGTTCACCATTTGTAGATGACACTAAGTTTTTAATTTGATAAGATAGAGCAGGAACTGTGACCACGTTAATGGCCCTGAGGCTGCACTCCGCTCTGTTAACATGCTGATGTTTAGCAGGTGTAATGTTAACCAGGTTCATTATCTTGATTTAACATGTTAGCATGCTAACATCTGTTATTTAGCGCTCAACATCTTTATCTGAAGACGGGTTTATACTTGTGTGTCAGCTCTATGCCGTAGCCTGCACACGTGGCCTACGCCGGTGTGAGTATTTATACTTGTGCAGTGGTGATGTCTGTCACTCTGCAGCTACACCTCCAAATCACCAGTCCGCAGCGGGGTTTCTGTGAAGTGGTGTAAGGTTGAGCTGATTCAAAACACACACTAAACATGGCTTAATAGCGACAATTTCAAACAGGAAGTTAGGGCAATGAGTCAACGCATAAGTGTGAATTCTTCTTTAGGCGTATTGTAATGTCATTAGTTTTGCAAATATAGGGTAAGAAGGTAAAATATTATGGAAGATGAACTTTTGATCTGATAGCAGCACAAGAGTAAAATTTATGGGATTACCAAAGTTATTTCGGTTCATCCTCTGTGGACCATGACTGTATGAAATTTATTGGCAATCCATTGAACATTTGTTGAGATATTTCAGATTGGACCAAAATGGTGGACCCTGCACAAAGCAATGTGAAGACACAGCATCTAAAATCTGAGTTATATTAGCAGGATGGCATCTGTTCAGTCCAATGGAATTGCTCTCCTAGCTCATACGGCAAAAAGTTTCTACCTTCCGGCTTTGCTTCCAGGGTGTGCAGCCCACTGAATATGCGCAGCAGTGTTTCTCCTGCTGGTCCCGTCAGTGAGTTTCCGCTTGGCTGATGGACTTTACATTGTGATGACATGAAGGATTTTTAAATCACTTTTCTCAGCTTGAGAAAGGTTTTACAAATATGAAACCTCCATAATTTGACGTGTTCGATAGTTTGACGTGTCCCGTTAACAGTTTTACAGACATCTCTTTTATAATAGTGTTCTCGGAGGGAAATGCTTTTGGGCAGCAGGGGATTTTTTTTTTGTTGCAGTTACCGTGAGTGGCCACTGGGAAAAATTGGAAGCAAGGCTGAGCAGCGTTCCTGAGGGTCTGGTTAAAATGCAAAAAAAGGAAAAATTCTTCTACACAGAATTACTACATACATTTTCTCTCAACTGTTTTTTGTTTCTTGTGAATTACTTGGGAGCTTCTACCTCTTCAGGCTTCCTAATTATTAACCAACTAAAACAAGGAAAGTGGGTCACAAGTAAACATTTCTTCATTTTAAGGCGTCACAAGTCTAAAAGGTTGGGAACCCTGAGCATGTGTCCCGAGGCCGAGCTGAGGAAGCTAACAGTGACAGACTGGAACCAGCAGTGATGTGACTCATCCACACTGAGTATCAAACTCCATCGCTGAACTACAACTGGTCCTGACTGTACATCATAAAAATGTACAAGAGGAACAAGCACAGATATATATGCGGACCGACTCTTGTGGGTCAGACATGATGTAAGAGGCGTATAGGCCAAAGCAGTGAAGCATGTGCATGAATATAGCACACTTACAGAATAACACATAAAAACCAAATATGTGCATACTATTACAGTGTGTCGTCATTTCAACACGACTGTCCACTTACTGTACTTACAGTGCTTTGTGTAGTACTGCAGTGCTGCAGGCAGATCCCAATGGCATGAATATTGACAAGGGAATATGTTACTGTACATAAGTCATAATTATGGAAACATGAGAATAAGAGTGGGGATATGAATATGGAAATAACCATGGGAAACAATGCAAATGTGTCATTGTATAAGAGTAAAGTTGAAGAATTGCTGTGCTCCCATTCGAGACAGGTTTTAGGGAAAATTAATTCAAGTGCAAAATGAAGGCAAGCTTGAACCAGAATAACTATGTTTTATGCAGGAAATAAGCACTTGATTCCCAGAAGAGCATTTGCATACTGTTTTAAACTGAAAGACAGCATCTGTACCGCTGGAAGTTAAAGCATACAGGCAGTTGGAGGAATCAAAGCGTTGACTCTTGCATTATGCAACAGTGCATGTTCTGAACAGTAATAATTCTATAATACCCCTCTCTTAACAATTCCCTGCTCTGTCTCTATTACAGCACTCCCATCAAATGCACAGGCTCTGGTTTTACTCACTTGTGTCACTTGACTGTCCCACAGTCGAATTGTGGGCTCATTCTTTATAAAATGTTTTGATTTTATCGTTGAGTGCAGCTTAAAAATATTTCACAAACGAGGCCTTTTGGTTTCAGACCCCTCACTGAGAATATCTTGGTTGGGAAAGTGAATGGGTAATTTTATTGATGATTAATGATCCGCGTCTGCCTCTTTATGCATGTTTTAAGGTTTCTACTAGAACAGGGGTCGGCAACTTTTACTATCAGAAGAGCCATTTCTGGCCAAAAATGAAAAATAAATCTGTGTGGAGCCGCGAAACCTAGGCTATTTGAGCCTCATATTAAAGGTAACACAGCCTTTTAAGTCGAATTCACCCCATCAGCATTACTAACAGATCTAAATAAGCATTCATTAATATGTTTTAGTACAAGGTCAACGCCTGTCTCTTCAAGCCCCGCTCCCGAAAAAGCCCAGTCTGCATCTCATTGGTCAGTGTTTCTCTGTGATGTCATTGCAGCTCGGAAATGACTTTCACAGTGAATAGTGGTGCTTTTTTTAACGTGAAAGATCACCAATAAAAGCTCCTAAACCAAAGGAGACATATTCCAGCAGGAATATGATCCAAAACTGGGGAGAAATTAACATCAGCAACCAAGATTATTGTTTCCCTGACATTAGCATTTAGCTACATGTATGTTAGCAGTGTACTTGCAGACAGGAAATGACTGTAACACAGATAGTAGCTCATATTACCCTGAGAAATCACCAATAGGAGCTTCTAAACCTAAATCTGGGAGAAATTTACAGCATATGCGACCGAGTTTACATGTTTCTCTAACATTAGCATGTAGCTTCATTAAGCTAGTGTTTACAATGGTAGGAAACTTGAGGTTTTGTGGTCACAGGATTGTTTTTACATATGTTTACCTCATTATTTGAAACATCGGCCATGTTTAATATGGACATCCTTCATTGTAGCATTATATATAAGACACAGATTACATTTTTTAAAACACAAACTCTGCCATCTATCTATCTAATCTACCACATACCCTTGTGAAATGTCAGAGAGGTGTGAAGGTATGAAAAAATAGATACCATCCAAGCCTGGCTGTGACACCTCATAACCTTGCAGTATCAACCTACAGCTACCAGACCATTGTTTGTTTTTACCAGTGTGAGTTTTTCAAACTATCCCCTCTGGGAACGGAACAAAAGTGCAGCAACAGCTCAGCAGGCAGCCATTTAAAAGGAGAACTTTTGGCGTTTTGCGAAAAAGTAAAGTCAGGAAATTGGCAAATTTTCCAATTCAGTAGTAAGCAGCATGAATCACTGCTTTGACTGGAGCTGTTTTGGGAATCACAAAATGTGTGTGTGTGTGGGGGTGTGTGTGTGTGTGTGTGTGTGTGAGAATCTGAAATGAGGCCCCTGGATCTGTTGAGGGTTTTTTCCTCTACACTGAAGAGCATATTGTATGTAGTACCACTATTCCCAAACTGGGGTAAGTGTACCTTCAGGAGTTTTGAAGCTCTCCAGAGGGGTAAGAGGGGAGATTCTAAATTCGGCATCAAATTATTAACGATGAACCTCATTAACTTTGAGAGCCTTCTGCTTATCATTGCCTCCATTAAATGTGAGCACTTGTTACTAGAAAATATGTTCCATTAATACAGAATAAGTTTGAAACATTGAGTACAATTGTGTGTTTTCCCTCCCCGATGGTCTCAAATTTTTAGGACTCAACATCTATATTTCAAACATATTTCAGTATTTTTGTATTGCATGTTTGCTCTATTTTTGTCCTGCACCTGCTGTGTCAATCATATTCTCTCGCTATCTTTCAGTATATCATCCTGCTCTGAATGCATTTCTGGCTCCCGCTCTGTCATAAGGTGATGGTATTTTATCAAGGAGTCCAAATGAGAAGTCGTGAACAATCTTGTTTAAAATCTTGTTGCAACATTGCACATTAGCTTACTCTTTGATCTGCACTGTTTCTGTGTGTGCCCAAGGCAACAGAAGGATGCAAAGCAGCAGGCAAACAGTAGATCAGTCAGGCACGGCAAAGAGATTTGGTATTCCTGAATTTCATCTGCTCCTAGCCCAGCCAGTGACAGTGCAGAGTTATTTTCTTATCGCCATGCAGCTTGTCCGTTCCATCTCCTCTCACATGGACATTCTGTACGTTGTCTGCTTCCAGGCCAGACTGAGTAACTCTGGGTTCACAGCAACAAATTCTGCAGCTGCCAAACTGTTTCCAAACCACAGTGTGTCTTGTCAAAGTGCCCCAGAGTAAGATTGAACCCCTAACTGCTCACTCATTGAAAGCTACTGAAGATTAAAGGGTGGTTATACATAAAAGCACCAGCTAATGCTTCAACACTGTCAGTCACTTTGACTTCAGCTAAGTCGTCTAATCTGGAAACTAAAGCTGAGAGGAACTTTTTGCTAAACTGCGAAGATATTGATCAACTTGTTTTACTGGAAAACATCCAGTACCAATCAGTCGATTACTTTAAATGCACTTAGAGTGCACAGCATCACCAATGCTAATCAACCCTCAAATGGATGTCACACCAAAGAGCATCTTTACTGTCAGTTACATTTTAGGTGACATTGATCATTTTTAACCCTCTGGATACTAAACATTCAGTATTTTCCATTTTCCCACTTGCAGTAATATCACCCTCTAGTTCATCCTGGGATTGTTGTTATCCTCTGTCAAGGATACTTTTAATTGTCCCAACATTAACATATTGCATAAAAACAAAAAGAAACTCCAAATTTGAAGCTCCAAATTAACAGCATGTAGACAACTTTGAATAAAAATCTAACAACCATGTGCTTGACTGGCATCTTGGACTATAAATAAATAATAAACAAAGCAAAACAAAACATTATTTCTGATCACAACATTGTTTTTCCCTCTTAAAGTTTGAGTTTAATGGAAACCCAATTAAAAGTTTTTGAGAAAACTTAGATTAGACAGACAAAATAAAAGTCACACTGCTGCTAATGCTATTACTGGTAGCACTATTATTGTTACAATAATAATAATACATTTTAATACTGAATAAATTCTTCAAGTTACAGCACAAAAAATATTTTTGAATGTTGGCTTAACTAAAATAGAATCCGATATAATTCATTAAGATTAAATCAGGTCATTCTCAAATTACTAGCACTGAAGATATTTGGTCAAGGAAGTATATTTTTTTCCAAAAAGATATTAAGTTGAAACTTTTCCTCTCATGTTTCAGACATGTCTCTCAAAGCTCCAGAGCTCTGACAGCAAAAACCTGGTCACCTTTTGCCTTTGACTTTAGAAAGTAGGTAGTCGAGGCTGCATACTGGCTCATAGGGGATTAAAGGTCTAATATGCAGCAGGAGGTTAAAACCATGCAGCTACATGGTATCGGTACAGTCAGAGACACTGGTTTTTAAACTTACTGGAAACCAGTGTGCAGAGGCCTGTCCCATTTCTACCCCTTAAATCTTGCACTTAGTATTGAGTGCCCTCGTTTGCAAGATAACCCTTGATGAGGGAAGTGAGAAATATTAGGGTAGAGATCTTTCCCAAAGAAATGGGACACCACTTCATGCAAATCGGCGTGACCAACGTGCAGGCATACGTCACGCGTAGCAGCGACGCAATGAAAATGCCGGCTCCAGCCATGTGTTGTGGCGCTATGTTTCTTCTTCTCCATCTGATGAATCAACGGAGAAGAAATGCTGAAAACAGGAGGCGCCTACGACGTCTTCTAGTTCTGATCGATTTTGTTCGAGTAAGTCGATTTGTTTAAATATTTTGACGCCGTGGTCAAACAAGTTGCCGATGAGTTTACGCTAGTCCAACCATCTGTTGTTTGTTTAGCCTACATTCCGATCGTACTGTAACAAATCGTTTTCCAAATCTCGCCAAAGTTGCTGACTTCATCTTCCACTTCTTTGAAAGTGTGGGTCGGGGCTCCCTTGGAATCTAGGGCGGGTTTTAACTTCCACTACCTCAATTCTGTTTTGGGATACCACTAGCCTAAACGTGAACGCACGCAACCAAGTGCAAGTGGGTATTTCTAGGGGAAGTGTGAGTATTGGGACAAGCCTACAGTGTCCATTACTGAGGACAATTGTTGGGAAACGCAGTGCCAAAGTTTAGGTGACGATATAAAGTCTGAACAGACGAGTGGGGAAACATTACAAATGCAGATGCTTCCATACAGGGCACGGGTGAAGTATGAAAATGAAGTGAATCATATGCTATGGTCCTCACAGTCAGCATATCTCAACACAGGTAAACATCAGTGTGTTAAACCCTTTTCTACCAAAATTAACGCCTATATGCAGGTTTCATATAGAGAATAGACTCCGTTCCCATTGCCTGTAGACCAGAGCTGTCTACAAGGCTCTGCAGTAGATGTGTGTGCCTTTCTGTTTTTTGTTGTTGTTGTTTTACCGTTCTGTCATGTTCAGCGTACTAATGTGCCAGAAAACAGGGTTAGTAAACAGTAGAAAGCAGCATGGAAGCTAGTTACAGTGTTTCAATGGTTATTTCTCTTTTTATATCTGTTACTTACTCAATCTCTCTGGTGTCATTGCATCAAGCTGGAAAATGGACGAAATTTAGCACATGCATATGGAGGAATGTGCCTAGTTTTCCTTTCAGGCAGAAATGTAATCATTTCAACCCAAACCCCAATGTATTTGTCCAACCTTTATCCAAGAAATCTCTTCCTGGCAAAAAGCCTTCTAGGCAAACTTCTCCCAACAGCTTAGTGTGTCCACCTGCGTGTCATATTTCCATCTCTGCCAATCGCTGCTGATCCAAGCCTGAGCCGATAAATACCCCTGACTACTGCAGAGTCATTTGTCCCAGGAGTGAATAACGATTGCAGCCTCTCCTACTAAAGACAAAAGCCAGATGTCAGCAGGTGTTAGTGGAGTTTTTGCCCGGTGGGAAAGGGGCTTTAGACGGCACCTACACCAAGGTACATCAAAGCTGATCTGGGAAATATCATGGTTTGAGTTAAGATAAGTACTTCTTTAAGGTTAGGAGACCTTTATTGTTATGGTTGCAATAATAAGTACGTAGTGAAGGTTAGGGAATGATTTTCAGTCAGCGCAGTTGACTGTTGAAATAAGGGAAATGAACAGAGGTCTCACTTTGACTCTTATCAACCCCGGCCACCTCCCTATGTGGACTTCATTGCTCTATAACATCACCTGCCTTTCTTTCTGCTCCATCATCGGCGGCAATGTCTCAATCATCATTATTAAATGTCAGGAAGATAATAAAAGATTAATTTATAGTGCTCATTTTGGAACAAGATTTACAAAGTGCTTCACAGTGGAGCATAAATCATCAAAAGATCCTGAACACAGGGAGATGATGGCTCCAAAGTAAATAAAAAGAATGATGAAATTCATCAAGCATAAATCAGTACAACAAAGTGTATGCTGGTAAATGTCCTTTGGTTGGCATTATACTGTACAGATCGCTGTGTAAAAAAATGCGTTTGCCAGTGTATCATACTGTATGTGTAAATCTGGTCCGCAGTGAGTGCGATGTACGCAATTCCTCATCCTACATTCTGCTTTTATAAATACCAGCTTATGTGTAGGGAAATGGCATGAACAATGTATTCGCACAAAAAAACATGCAGACACATTGTTCATACATCTGGCCCCAGATCTCTGGTGTTGAAGGCAAACACACTAACACTAAATCCCTCTCCCCAGCCTCCATACTGGCTTTGTTGCAATGGAACTGAGCGCTGTGGCTGTATTGTGTTTTAGCATAATTCACAGGAATTATTTGGTCCAGTTGAGAAGAAAAGAGAAAACAACACACATATAGTCAGGCCACATGACTAAGGGATTAGGCCTCAGCGGAAAGGGTGAAGAAAGCCAGGGAGGAGTATTAAACGGCAGTACCACGTAAAGAATCTGTCACTAAGACCCCAATACCAAATTGATTTGTTTGATTTTCCATCCAGCTGTACGTTTCAAAGGTGTTAAGGCTATTTTATTTGCCTAAGGTTCGGAATCTGCTGCTTTTGTGGGCTGCTTAGTATCATGCGGTATTATTAAATAAAACGGAGTCTGGGGTTAGAATATCAAAGGTTCAGTTTTCTTTTGATTTTCTTTGTGAGAAATCTGTCTCTGCGTGACGGAAATCGATCAAATACACCCTCCATTAATCTTACTTTCACTTGTGTGAGAAAAAAGCATTTAAAAAAAAAAAAAAAAAAAAAAAAACTGCTTCTCTCCCTGCTCAGCCTCTCCGGGCTCCCAGGAGTGGTGCTCAGTGGGCAGCCTGTGCTAACACACGCATACGCACTGACCGTATACGCCTGCAAACACGCACATACACAGCCCGATGCGCACCCACATAAACACAGAGGCGCACACGCCGAGCGGGTAATCTGTCTGATTGAAAGAGCTTTCAGACGGGTAATTAAATTTCCCAATGATCCGCTGCGGTGGCTACACACGAATCCGGCTTTCAGAGGTGAGCAGACGACCGAGGCCCACAGCAATAACACACAGCTACCGCCACACAGAGAGAGAGAGGGAGGTTATATTTCATGTTGACAAGGACAAGATAAACACTGGGGCCTTTAACGACCATTAGCTCAACCCTAACCTTCATCTTCAGCACTTCTGCCATCCCACCGTAATCCAAAAACAAGCACACATGTACACACATACACGCATGCACACAAACCCGTATCGGTGCTACCTGCCACCAGTAGTGACAGTAATGCTAAAGACAGCCTAAATCATAAATAAAACATTTTATAATACCATTTCTGAAGATAAAACACACACACATGATGACACACCTCCTCCTATCACGCACAAGGGTAATCCAGCTGCAGCTTCAGGAACAGAGGGCTCATCAATGTTCATATTTTTACTGAAAAATAAACAGATTTTTGAAAAAAAAATTGCATAATGGTTTAAAGGAATAGTTCAATATTTTGGGAAATGGCGTCCTTCATGCCCACCATACACTAGAGGACTTTGAAAGGACTTTTTAAAGACTAAAGTCAGACACCTTCTCACATCTAAAGACAATGTGAGCTTTCACTCACAGACTGTAAGAGTTGGGGATGTTGCAAGGTCCCTATTTGCAAGCCTACAACTGAATTCCTTTTGAAATGATTTCCCATCCTGCTTCTGGTGAAAAACATTATGCCAAACTCCCTTTCTAAAAAAAAACACAAGTTGTCATATGTTGACAGTATTCTTGTAAATTCGACGTCAATATAATCATTAAAGATAAACAGTATTTTACATTTTGGATTTTGGCGCCTCAACTCGCCACTGCACTGCACTATTTTATTGGGAGGAGACTGGGGAATAAGAGGCAAACCTTTAAAAAAAAAAAAAGACTTCTTACTAAAATAAACGCTGTTTGGTGGATCAGGTACGCGCCAAATTAAACGCTGACTCTTGTTCCCTCCACCAGTTTCTCTTTACTGTTTACTGTCTACCTGGATGCTTCTTGTTTGGTGCTGGCGGGAGCACTCCTATTCTTAACTATTTGCATGAGCCAAGAATAAAAACTTACAATAATATTAAACATGTTTGATTTTGTCTTTTAAGAGGAGAAAAAAATGACTTAAGACAGCTCAGGCTGAGTTTTATGACCACCTTACGCTAAAAGATCAAGATCAGAGAAGCATGCACCAACTGAGGTAAAACAATCTTGATTTTATTCCACCATTAGAATATCTGTCAGTAAAATTGCTTGAACTGAACCGCACCAGAGTTCGTTTGTAGCTGGACAGAGACCCTCCCTCCAAGAAGATCTCAGGTGTGCAACTGAGAGTGATTGCTGTGTTCACACCTGCCCAAACGAACCGCACTTAGGGGGCAAACCGAACCAAACAGGGCAGGTGTGAAAGCATGCATCTGGAGGCCAAACACAGTATTCTAAGTTTTCTACCACTGTATCTCTAAAGAAGCCAAAAACAAAACCTGTCCCCACTTACTGTGTCTGACTGCACCATATCCAGATCAATAAACTGTCATTAGGAAATAGATCCTCTTGCAATCACAAATTGTCATCACATCTGTCTTATTTTCTAAAAGAAAGTATTCCCTTAAAGTGTTTTTTACCTGGATTTTATGGCCACACATGAATCAAAAATTACTTGCTGCTGGAAGAAGACACTGTTCACAGCACACTGTTCACACTAAAGTGGGCCCTCTCAACAGCTCACAACACACTGCACGCTTTCAAAAAGAAAGACAAATGATGAAAAAAGGCAAATAAGTTGCTGATTGTGCGCCAAGATGCCTCATTAAAAAAGTAACAGACTGAACTAAACAGTTAAACTCCTATCCAATTTCCGCACTGATAATTTGTTTTGGAAAAATGAAATGCAGAAATAATGAGCTCACAATTAGCTTATCGATGATCGCAACTGTGGTTTTAGGGGGAGAAGAATCACTCGTTTTCATCTTGCCTCTTCCCTCTTAGCTGGTGGCTGGTTTCACTTACAGTATTTGTCCTCCCAGGTGAAAATAAATGAGCGGCATTACAAGCAGAACATGTTGTCTGTTCAAAGCAAATAGAGGCCGGGAAACACAATAACAGCCGCCCGTTGGGCTAAATGTAGCGCATCGGTAGCAATGAAAAGAACAGAGGTCATAAAAGCACTGGTGTGATTTGATCACCAATTGGCATGGCAACCAGCCCTGGCCAAGCAGCCTAAATTAATTGAGGTCTCCCATGTGAGACAAAGGCCAAGCTAATCGAGCCGCTCAGACTCAGTCTGTTAAACTCAAAAGGCAACAAGAGCGCCGACAAACATCTGGATCTGTCATCGAACATGAATCAGCTTCAGTAACTTATGTTGTTGTGTGAGAGCTGCTTCACTCCTGCAGGGAGACTCTCTTCACTTTTCAATGTCTCCTCTGCACAGCAAGGTCAGAGTGGAAAGCTCAGGACAGAACAGGACCTGCTGGACCCTGGAGCTCACAGAGAGGCAGTGTGTTGCTCAAGGACACTTCAATAGCTGTGTGAATCTGTGCATTTTAGATAATTTTGCTGCATTTTCTAATTTGTTCGTTTGCCTGTGGTTTACAAAGGGTCGAAGCCTTGTGTGAGAACAACACACACACACACACACACACACACACACACACAAACACACTTAGACAAACAACACTTCCATCATTGCTTTTCCTTTCTTTTTTTTAATAGGCAGTTATTCAAATCTGCTGATGACACCAGCTCACGTCTTCAGCTGCCTCGCCCATCTGGACAATATGTGAACAGCGTACAACTCAACGTGTGTTTGCATTTAACTCTGTGTGTGTGTGTGTGTGTGTGTGTGTGTGTGTGTGTGTGTGTGTGTGTGTGTGTGTGTGTGTTTGTGTGTGTGTGTGTGAAGACGAGAGGTTGAGAGGGGAAAAAAACCGAATAAAATGAAAGAAAGCACAGAGAGAACAAGAGAAAGAAGGCTCGGAGGGGTGGAGAGAGGGATGTGTCTTGTTCTTTCTTGTTCTGTCTTTTTTTTTTCTTTCCTCTTTCCACTGTAATTAGACAGGTCTGTGTGAGCGGCATAGCAAGCAGAATGATAGAGGAGCACCAGGGAGGTGGGGTGGGGGTTAGTCAGGGGAGACATGATGAAGCCAAATACTGGAACAGTGCAGGGCGATAAGATTAGATGAGATTGAAAAAGAAAGGTGGCCAAATAAACAGTGTCAGGAGGCTCGGATGAGACAAGCGAAAATGTGACATGATATGATACTGCGGATGTGATGAAACATCCCTCCTCTGTTTTTAATTGCAGATGCACAAAGGTAGAATGCTAATCGAAACAATCAGAAGAGGATGCGGAGTGCTGGGGCTCAGGCACTACAGCTACTCCATCTGTGGTGTTTATCTGATATCTGATTTCAGCTGTAATGTGAAATTGGGACACAAGAGAGAGAGACCAGGACAAGAGAAAGACGGTGAAGCTGAAGGGGAGGGTGGAGGGTTGGGCGGGGGGGCTGGTGAGAGAAAGAAAGAGATGAAGAGGGGTGGGACTGGGAGCAATTCACAAGCTTGTTAAAATATCACTAATTACCAGCTGGCCTTGCAATATAATGAGTCTACCTGAGTGCTAAGAGCTGAGGGGCAACGGTGAGACGGATTATAACAGCAGGACAGGAGGAGAGCGGAGAGAGAGAAAAGGAATGATCGGAGGGAAAGATAAAAAGGAAGGACGCCACAAACAGGGGTCAATGAGGTGCAGTGTTCGTGTAAACAGACGCACTGTCACATAAACAAAAGGGGGATGTAATTGTGATGTGATAGAAAGATGCACATTGTGAGGCAGAGAGGAAAACAGAGCCGAGACTATAATCACAGCAGGAAAACTGATCAAGCCGTGCACTGCCGAAACCAGGGCTGCAGCTAATGATAAATGTCTCTCTTCATTCTGTTAATTCATAAATGAATCATTGAGTCTATGGGATGTCAGAAAATAGTAAATGGCTATGTGAGTCTGTCCTTGGGGCAATGGTGCGTTTAGCTAAATGTTAATACCAGCATGTTAACATGCTAACAAGTAATGTCCACTGCTTTTACCATCTTAGTTTAGCATGCTAACATCTGATAATCAGCATCAAAAGCAATCACGTCTGAGGCGGGGATGTCATGGGTTTTGCAAGAATTTGGTCATAAACCATAGTGTAGGACAAGCCATTGTCCCGATGGCCCAAAAATGTCCCACTGGACCAAAAGCCAAATTCTGCAACAACCCGCTATCCCAAAGTCTGAAGGCCATTGCTCCAAAATACCGTTTCTCCAACAGTACACCCTCTCTACTGGTAAAGTTTCAGTTTCCCAGCAGCGTTTGAGCCATCAATCCCAGGTGTTTTTACCGACCTTTCGTGGCGTTTCTTAGCAGCAAGTGTTTGTAACCGACCTGTCTATCCTTTTTCAATGACTTCTGTGCTATCTAATGTTGGTGTTTTAAGCCAAATCATGATATTTTCCTAATTATAACCAAGTGGTTTTTGTGCCTAAACTGGGGATGCACGATATTTGATTTTTGCCGATATCTGATGTGTCAATATATAACAACTTATTTGGCCGATAACCGATACCAATATCGATATATCCACTTTTTTCCTCACCTAATTTTAGTGATCATCAAGTCTCTTATCATATTACACATGCATACTCTTATGGTGATGGCCCACCATCAGTTGGAGACATGAAATAAAATGCTTTTCAATGTACGTAACATTCATTCATTCATTCAATTAAAAAAAAGGATGTTGGCCAACTCTGATCATTTTAAAGACGATATCGGCCGATACCGATGACATGCCGATTCTATCATGCATCCCTGGCCTTAACCCAACCACACATTCACCACAGCATTGACAAACGACAAACGTGGTATACAGAAATGTACAATGCCACTTTTGTCTTTTTTTTGGCGACTGTGTTGTCGAACTGCAGCGAGTATGTATTTTTAGAGAAACAAGACTTTGAAGCAATGGTTTTTGGGATAACAGGCTGTCAGAGAAATAGGCTTTCGGTCCAATGGGACATTTTTTGGACTAACAGGGCTTTGAGATTTTGGGCCATCGGAACAATGGACAGTCCCTCAGGACCACATGGTGCCACCAAAGTTGTTACAATTCATCCTGAAGGAGATGTGAATGTCTGAACCAAATTTCATGGCAATCCATTCAATAGTTGTTGAGACATTTCACTCTGAACCACACAGTAGCCTTGTGGTGACACTAGAGGAGAGGTCATGGGATCACCAAATTCTCCAAAAGTCAGTAGAATTCATCCTTTGGGGACCATGAATGTCTGAACCATTTTTTTTTGGCATTTAACACATGCTGAGATATTTCAATTTGGAGTGGTAGACCAACTGACCGACATTACCATCCCTAGAGCGACGCTAAAAATACCCATTATAAGTTCCCGGAGTCCCACATCTTCAAAGCAAGAGGCCAAAACTCAAAGATATTTAATTTACAATGATGTAAATCTGAGAAAATCCTCACACTTGGTAAGCTGCAACCAGAAAATAAATGACTTATGATCTAAAGGCACACCAAAGTGAACATAAATCAGCCAAATGTCCAACTGTTTGAGACCAGACATCATAAAGTGCGCAGTAAACACAATCACGAGATAACCGTTCTCTGCTTTATTGGGGAATAGTTTCTGCTCCACGAGGCGTGCGCTAACCACAGAAGATACAGATCCACGGGATGGAAATAGACTTAAAAAGGTCAGTGCTTACAGCAGCATTGACAGTACTAAATGCAGTGTTTTTGTGGAGCATGACAGTAATAGAGAGGAGAAGAGAAAAGACTGCAGTACCTTGTTGGAGGCACAGTGATTCCAAAAGCTAGTTTCCTAAGTCCCGTGTGTTGACTGAATGTTGTAGTGCAGATGTAACACAAAAACACAAAAAGACCATTTTTACAGATTATTTATGGCCTTTTTTCTTCTTTTTTTTGACACTCTACAATAGAGTGAGACAGAAAAAAGGGGGACTGGGTGTTGACATGAGACAAATGTCACAGACATGAAACCAGGACATCACTGGTACATGGTAACTGCTGAGCCAACTGAGCCACCAGGATGCCCTGAGGACTTCATGTGTGACAGTTTTTACAATGAGGAGCATTTGAAAGGGGAAAATATGCACATGCAGGACAGTTGCTTCACATCTTATTAAAACATTTGGGAGATTTGGTCTCTAGCTCAAGGACATGTTTCCGTTTTATATCATGTACTCAATGATGGAGCTACAGTAGATGAAAATAAATTGTGCCGAAAGCAATAACAGCGAATTTGTAGTCCAGTGTCACATTAGAAGAGATGTAGAGCCGATCTGAGTTTGTAACTCTATTTTTGCAGCTTCATTCGATTACATTTTAGCATTTTTATAGGCCGATGTGTTTATGCTACATCACACACATACATATTTAAAGATCCTTGTAGACATGGGAAAGGGAAACTTTGATATTCTCAACGTGGACCTTATTCCCCCATGTTTTTGTGTCTAATGACTAATGGAGACAACAATTTTGAAACTGGTCCAGTAGTGAGAAAGAGCGCTGCAGCCACATCTGCAATGTAATATCTGTAAGCAATTTACATCTGATAACAGTGCCTTTACAGAGAAATTTAGGGCTGCCCTCTAATAGTCGACCAAGCATTAGTCAACCATAAAGGTCATTAGTCTGCAATATTTCGTTGGTTGCTTAGTCTAAAAAAAAAAGAACAAGTGTGCAGCTCTATTAGGAGCTGCGCCTTGTCAAAATAAATCAAAACCTGTATGACTGGACCATGTGGGAATTTAGTTTAAATGGACAGACACAGGAAGAGGCCACACTCGGTAATCAGACAGGAGTCACGTCACAAACCACTCACAGCTGACAGATATCTTTCCCTTCTTCTGTAAATATTCAGTCTGATAAATAGAGAAAAGTTGATCATTTTAGTGCAGGGCTACCTCAGACACAACCGCCGTGCTCTTTAAAGCTAGCACTAATAAGGCAAAAGCACCCAGCGCCTGACCTCCAGCCGGTTAAAGACCCAGCTTGTGTACGGCCCCTAATTTACTGCGGTTATTCCACGGGCTAGTTAATAACATGTCGCGCAGGAAATCCAAAGTGTGGGATCATTTTGAGAAGGTGAAGGAAGAACCCAAGGTGACATGTAAACTCATCTTCACTGGTCGACTACAAACATGACGTATCATCTGAAACATGGAAATAGCTACATGCCAATTAGCCACTTAGCACAATCATTACTGCTTTGCCCACAGCGTCATTAACAGGCGGCTCGCTCAGTGTGTGACGTGCACTTGTAGATAAAATATAGGCCTATATTAATGAAGGTTCATTAGTACGGTTTTGTATTTCTCTGTAATGTAGCACAGTGTTAACAGTGTTACTGATACTATTCTTTCTCACATCTTGAACTCAAATCATTGTGTTGCCCTGTCCAGAATATATAATTTAATAGTCAAAGTAATATGGTAAACATGCCGGCGACTAGTCGACTAATGGCCCTAAATGAAGACTATTGGTCGACTGGGAAAACTCTTAGTTGGGGACAGCCATAGAGAAGTTACACATTTGTTGTGGAGCCTAGCATGATCTCAAAGATTTCCAATGTCATGACTGAATGTTTAGCTAATTTTGACAATGTGGAAAAGTCAGCAAGATTTCAGAACAAGACTTCTTCTTCAGTGAGACTTGGTTACCAACACTAACAGACAGACCAGATCAACAAAAAGTAAGGAAAATAATTTTATTTCTCTGTCAGGTCTTTTTGCAGTGTTGTCATAAACCTATAATAACAATGTGAGCCTGTCAGTGACAAAACCAAGAACTTTTAATGGACATAAATTGTGCACAATAACCTGAACGCGCAGCCTGTTAAGCTGCAGCGGTCTCTCTCAATACTGGACCAATTTCAAAAACTGTTGTTTCTATTAATCACTTAAAAAATATGGCTTAACATGGGTTAAAAAATACCAAAGTTTGCTTTTAAGACATAAAAATACAGTACTTTGCTTGAAATAATAATTGGTGTCCATGTGTTTTCCATAATTACCTTGTTAACTCTAAAAAAGGCATCGGCTATTCCCATCCCCAATCCAGGATCTATGATGTGCAAATATTGTTTATTTCATAAGTTTAACTGATGGACACAAGATGTCTCCTAGTTCACTGAAAGGTCGCCTCTCAGTGTATGTGTACTGGAGGCTTTGGACTGGACCCTGACTGGTAAACTAGCTGTGATGTCACAGAATGATGCTCACATGCACATGTGTTAAACTGAGATTTCAGGTGAACACTCAGAAACCTTGCCCCTTCAGCCCATGAGTACAAACAGCCTTCTAGTGTAAAAACACATACATCAAAGTGAAGCTCAAACACTCAGGTGAAGTAACAACAAGCAAAACCCATTTCTGAGCGGAGGAGTACTTTAAAATAGACGAAACAATAAATTACAGTGTGCAGCACTTACAAATGCACGTCAGCCAAGTATGTAGGTGTTTTAAAGAAAGGACAGACTTTGAAAATTCTCCATCAGCAAGTAACATCAAGGCGAACAACAGCAGAGGGCTGCATTTATGCTGCGCACATCTCTGACCTGAATATACACAAACCAAAACTTTTTGAAGAAGAACATGTTGCCTCACAATTGTTTAAAAAAACCTGTCATAGTGTATGTTAATGACTGGCTTGACAAAAAAAAGCTAGTTACAAAACACACATGATTCATAAGCAACATTCTGCTGCCATGTTGATGAGTAATTACGGTCCTGCTTTCATCAGTAGAATGTGCATAATGGATTATTCTGGATTATTTTGGTGCATGCAGCTCGCATTGTGCGAGAAAGACAATGCTGAGTAAGCATTTACACCTGAACCAAAGTACTGCTGGACTATGGACAGAGATTTAAAGGAGCATGTTCACATATGGAGCACTGTGGTCTCTGATTGCGGAGTCTGATTTCTAACTCTCACACAGAAATCATTTTCGCACCAGATTCGCTGGAAAGACTGATTCAGACTGAACCAATTGTTGATGAATCACCCGTTATTAGAGGAGATGAGAATGCGTGAGCACAAGCGCATGCAAATGTATCAGATGAGATTTTCTTTTTTAAATTATATCACAAGGCATGATTGTGTGTGTTGTGCATGTAGGTGTGTGGGAACCTCTACTTTGAGCATTATGCGGCATGCATGATTTCAAAAGCCCATTGGGATGTACTGACTACTCTTCTTTTTCACTGTTCAATCATCCAACTCAGCAGGAGAGGCTGTAAACAAAATGGGACTGCGCTTTGTACTTTGTAATCATCTCTGTCACAAAGGGTTTGTATTCAGCCAGGATTTTGCCACGCTGGGAAACAGATCAACACTTTGGGGTTAAGTAGAATCTATAGGACGTTCTCCAACTGTTTGGCATTCTGCATCATGAACGCAGGATCAAGGGAGCTCGTGCGTCTGAAAGCAGTACACATCAGAGCAGCTCTCTCAATCAACTTTTCACTGGCAGTCAGGGAGAGGCACTCCGTCTTCATCTACTTAAAAGCTCAGCTGGTTTTCCTGGTGATTTTATGATACTGTATCTATAGCTTGCTTTAATGTGAATACTGTCTTTTATGGCTTCATCACCGTGTTTTTCAAGCTGTTCCAACTTCACTGTTTTGAGTATTTTTTTCAGTCTACCAGAGATAATAGGATGCCCCCCTCTAAAGTGTTCCAGTTCCTTTAACCAAAAGGCCACCACTGGGGCATCTATCTGAAATTTCAGAAATGTTTTAGCTGCACTGCAACAAAGGAAAAAACTGTGGCTCTGCCTCAAAGGGATGTGCACTTGGGGGGGCTGCTGTCATGCCACTCATGTGCATAAGCAACAGTGGCCTTTTGCAAAGTACTGTAGGATGCTGATGAGGTGCCTGGATGAGGGCACTTTGACATCTTCTGCTTTGCAAGTTGTATTTTTCTCTGACTGTGAATCTATTCCTGCACGCTCTTCAACTGTTAAATTTTTCAGCCATCCTCTGACACAAAACTTTGAAGAAAATTTGAAAGGAAATAGTGGTGCGCAAAAACATCTAGTGGTGTATTAGGGAAAAGTTGCCCGAGTGGCTTTCGGGGCTCTCACTGTCTCTGGTTGTTTGAACGGTCTTATGAAAGTGTTGCTCTCATCCATCTGAACTGACCTACATCTCGGGTCCTAGTGCAACCTCACTGTGCTGTGGCATGCACGGGCTACATTTTAATTATAAGTAACAGCAATTGCAATGCTTTTTTTAAGTTGTTAGTAACACCTGTGTTTAAAATAGGAACAGCAATTGGAGTTTAACACTAAAACACTAGCTGAGCAGCTACTTTGTCATGAATACAACAGAAGAGCAACTGGAGTCAGTATTTACAGTGCAGCAAAATAAACTCATGTTGTTTTAATTAACTACTTGGTGAAAAAAAATAGCTGCACTAAAAAGACTGATGCCACACGTGGTGCAAATAGCTTTCCACATAGTACAGTTAGTGAGCTTGCTGAGAACGTGCAAGAATTAAAACTGACATGCTGATAAAATAAAAAATCACAAAATTATACATTTCTTGATGAACATTTAATGGTTGGAACTGTGCCGTTTGCATGAGCAATAACTCCCTTAATACAGTTCTAATATGGTGTAAAGATTGCAAACAAGGCTGATATCACCGATGCTGAATTACATGCATGCATCTTGTTTCCTTAGAGTCCTTAGTCCAGTGCGGGTGTGGCGGACCCTGCCACTAACAATGAAAACTAACACAATGGGAGATAATTACTGAGTGCAATGAATTATTATTGCAGAAAAAAAGGTTGATTTAATGAAAATCTATCTTTAAATATTAAGAAATATTTGATCTCTACAGATGTGATCACTGACATATTTCTACATTAACTTTTTGAAATGGATGATGTTGTGACTGTGTGCGGTTTCCTCCATGTGTTTGTACTCCAGATGCAAGTAAATGGCAGCAACAGCTTGAGTACATTTGGGCATTATGTCTTCCAGTTTCCCATCTCGGTCTCTCTCCACTGTTGATGAAAACTGCCATACACTGTGGACCGCAGCTGCCAAGACTGATCAACTCTGACTCGTCTGGGTTTTGTGGGGCTTCTGTGCTGTTAGAATATCTTTAAAAAGTTCCAGATAGAGATTAGAGAATTTGAAGAAGGTCATTTCAGAAATGTTCAAAAAATTGTATTCATAGTTTATAACATATCTGCAAGGTCTGAAGCCAGGTAAAACACAACAGCCTCTCCCTCTTTAACACTCCAGCACTGTAAAACTATGTTTTCAGACAGTGTCACTTTGTTTAAACCTTCTTCAAAAGATATGACATCGCTCTTTGACAACCTTATATAGCTGAGTGCCTATCTTCTGAAGCTAGATGACAGACCAAAACATGAAAGGGAAGCTGTTTTTGTTGCACAACATGAATATAACTTTGCAAGTTCAGCGTCTGGAAACATTTGCTCATAAATGTTGGACAAGCCTGAGCATGAGTTGAATAACAAGTTTGATATTAGTCTGACGTGTTGACTACTGGACATCAGCTACACTGTGGTGTCGAGTGGATACTTCTTTCGATTGTGCTGCAAACATATCGAGGTTCTTTTGTCTACACTGGCCGTGGTAAATGTTGAGCTTCCCTGGTCTGCCTACTTTTCATTGTCCACTTTAGGCTTTGTGCTTCACTAGCTTTCATTTTTTTTCTACAGTAGATGAAACTCTCTTTGTGTGATGTAAAGGTCATTTTGAAATTGTCTGAGACCCTCAGATGGGTTTGGCCTTGTGCATAACCCTCGAGTGCTGAAAGATCTATCATCATCATTATCAACATCAAAGAATTTTCTTCACAATGTTTGCAATATGCTCTTTTTGTATCCAGAAACCTCTTTCGTCCTCATTCTTAACCGCAAGTCCATGATTTGAATGCATTATACGGTTACTGCACACTCAGACAGCCATGCACTTGAAAATAATACAGTTGTAGTGTGCTGCTACCAGCTAGCATCAATGAGCTACCACATCATAGGCTGATAGCATCAACATTTTAATTGACAGCTGCGTCTATCAACACTGCACAATGAGCTTATGCTACATATTTTACATTTAATTTCATCTTGTTGAGTGCATAGAAGTGAAATAAAATTGCCTGTCGCCTCAGTTGAGGCTTTAAAGAACCAGCGCAGAGCGTTAAGATATTTATGAGCTCTAAATGTTTTAGTGTTTTTCAGCAGAACTGTCTCAGCTGTTAAAAAAGTTAAGCCAGAGACTTTACACCTCCCACACTTCAACCAACCACAGCCGAGCAAAACTGCAGCCCCATTGTTTGTGCCTGAAAGGTATTTTTTTTTTTTAACTTAGCAGACAAAAGATCATGCATTCATTGTTTGTTTTGTCTAAATGAAGTGTTTACAACAACAGTACTCCAGCTCCAAGTGCTTTTGACTCATTGATGCGTGTATCATTTGGTCATGTTCAATTGGGAATCCAAATTTGGAAAATTAAAAATAAAAATTATCACTTTGTTGTCAATCATTTATGAATCCAATGCCAAAAAAACAAAAACAAACAAAATATTATAATAATGGCTTGTTTTTCATACTTAGATGTCATACTCTTGTCAAATAAAAAAAACAAGCATGGACTGAATTTGATTTTCATATGTAATGTGTCCAATTTGTGTGACCAGGAGGTTACTGACCTCTTTGTTACACTTGATAACCTAGCCAATATAAGTCGACTGTGCAAGCAGCTTATCATGACCCATACTTACGTTATTATAAGGCAGTGCCCTCTAGTGGCCTTAGTAATTATTATCGTGGCAAAAGTGGAAGTAAAGTGACTCAGTATAAAAAGCGTTCAAGTCCATGTAACGTTGTTTGAAGATGGAAGAAGTCCTAAAGAGTGGGTGGGAGGGGTGGTGGATGTTGTCAAACAAGCACAGGACTTTCACCCATGGAGACCCCTGTTTGTGACCCAAAGTCAACATTGACTTCTTTTAATAACATTTTGTAGTATGTCTGTGTAGTGATGTAGGTGATGTGACAAACCGACGTTTTTCTAAACCTTACCACCTAGTTTTGTTGTTTAAACCTATTCACAAAGTTTAATATTGTAACGGCTGTCATTTTATGATGTTAAGGACATATTTAAAACTGCGACTATTAGAACAGAAATAAATGTTGTTTTGAGGATGGTCACATCTGTCATTTTGGAAGTCAGTAGAAATTGACCTATTCTGTCGTTTAGGTATGAGAGTGTTGTCCAGAATATTCCGTTTATCAAATGGAACACATGAAGAAGTCAGTAACTTCCTGATCACATTAATCAAAACATTAAATATCAAAATCAAAGTAGGTCCATTTGCTATTTTTGACGCATAAAATTGAAAATATGCATGGCAAGTTGTTAATTATTTTTTGTGTTGGATTCATACATGAATAATGAAATAATAAATTGTATTTTAATTTTGTGATAGTGAATTCCGTATTTCACGAAATAACGAATGATAGACAATGATGATTCTCATTGCTGCTGTGACTTCCAACATCAGTGTACACAGTAAACTGAAAGCTTTAATTAGTTACTTAATGAGATCACTTTGGGCGATATGTTTAACTGTCAAAGTGGATCAGCAGAATCTGTCAAAGTGAGTAGACTTAGCTCAAGTCAAGGTAAGTTTATAGCTGTGGTGGAACAACATGTTTAACAGCTTTTGGAAATAGGTCTGTGTTTACTTAAGTTGCAAATTGCTTGAGGGTATGCGTGACAGCAAAAAGTTTGGGATGGAAGAACTTGGCCAGTCACATCAAGGCTGAATTTGCAATTTCTCGCAATTTTCTTCTGCAGTTTCTTCAGAGCAGTGCTGCGACTCAGGTGGCTGAGGTCACGACTGTATTGGGCATCCTCTCACGTCCACAGCAACCAGTCTGGCGTGGTCAGTGGCTGAGATCTCACAGATCTGAGAACAGGAGAGGTTTGTCACAGAGGTGAAAACTGACAGGGGTAGAGAAGATGAAGGAGAAAAGCGAATGGCTCCAGGAACTGGGCCTGTTTTGGTGTGGGGGAAATCTTGACATGAGTTACATTTGTCGGTGGTAATGGAGAGGATTTCCAGAGTGTGATTCGGTGATGTACGAAAATGGACAGAGCTGCCACAGCTGACGGGATCCTGGTATATTTCTCCAGTCACAGTGGGTATGGAGCTGTGCACTGGATGTGCAACACATTAGGGATGGTAGCGGTTTCCATCAAGTACCCTGATGAGGTGAATCCAGGCAAAAGCCATTATCTGTTATGGAGTCCCCTTATTAAATATCAATCACAAAGTTAAACAGAACATGCAAACACTCTGATAAACAGAAACTGATGAGTTCTGGTAAAAAGCTTGTGATAATTAAAATGTGACTGCAACCGGAAATCAGGAAGATGTCCCTGATGCTTTGTACTTTGAGCGTAGTTCCTCAGTGGGGAAAACACTGCAGTGAAATTGAAATTTGACACAAAATTTGACTTGATTGTACCTGACTGCACACTGTCATCTCTCCCTTTAATTGCTTTGTTTTCCACATTGAAAAGGGTTTTGTTGCTGCAGACCTTTTCAGCCTATTGTAATACATTTTAATCAATGAATGTTTGCCTCCTTGAGTCACACAACACACCTGTGTACATGCATATTCTACATCCAAGCAGACTTCACACACTTCCTCGAGTCTCTGCAGGCTACTTACAAATGAACGTGCTGCGGCGCTGTGATGTGCTGCCACAGCTGTCTTATCATTTCCAGTCTGGACAGATTTCTATTGCTGCTACCTCTCATAGTTTGTCAGCGTTGATGTGCCTGTGTGCTTGAGTGTGTCTGACTGTGGCGCTGGTGCATGTATGTGACAAAAACAGAGAGACAGGCAAAAAGCAAATTATTCTTTGATGGGGAAGGCGTTTATTTCAAACAAGTTTGAAATTTGCATACAGAGATGGCTATGAAATCTCCTGTAAAACTACTGTAATAATTGGCACCTTTTCATCTGGGACACAACTGGAGAGAAAGAGCTTGTGTGTGTGTCTGTGTGTGTGGGGGGATATGAACATATGTGTGAATGTGCTTGTCTGTGTATCTCCATATTAGTGCACTGGGCCTTTTTTTGCATAAATGCCTTCCTCCTGCGGCCCTGTGAAAGGAGATGTGGATTGGGACAATAAAGGAGGATTAGATTGTGTTCGGAGTGTGTGTGTGTATGTGTGTGTGTTTTGGCAGTTGTCTGAGGCATATGGGAAAACGATTTAATGTGAACCTCCAGGCGATGGAGAAAGCATCTCACACAAAGGCATTAAATAGCCAATATTACTGTATTGGAGAAGTGCTGTTTTTGATTTGGACGATGACGCTAACATGTGAAATAAGATGTGAGTCCATTCTGTTCTATTACACAAAATACATTTGATTTAAACACTGGGATACTTGTGTTTATAAACAGAGAGAGATTATTGTGAGATTATGTTCCCGGGGCGTTGATCCCCGCAAATGGGATCAGACTCTGATGAATATGACAGCTGAACAATATTCGCTGAGGGTTTGAATGTTACGCCTCTTCCTGCTAGTGTCTTTATAGGATTACAGGCATGACGTCACATCACGTAGACAACTTTTTTTTCACTTAAAACGCCTAAAGACCCGGCACAAATCATTTTAGCATGTAAATATTAGCATTCGGTTTAACCTCGCCAGATGTGTGGGGTTTAAACCGTCAGGTCAAATCAGGTTAGTAGTCAGTCATGGAAAAGTATGCTGAAATGCTTTTCAAATGCTTCCCTCGGAGTGGCAAAATCTCTAAATTTGGCATCTCGGAAAGTCATGGCAAACTATGAAAAGTTTCTGTAAATGCTGTTTCATTTAGTCACTTCAGCCCACTCCCATGTCTGCTGTCTGCTCCTGCTTCTTTCACCCTCTTTCTCCCTTCCCTCCTTTTATTTCCTCAACATGTCTGTCACATCTCACACATTTCTTTGCCTCATATCTACGAAGCCGCCAATGTCAGGCGGAGGGGCTGAAATAGAAGACTATGAAATATGAAACAGAGTTACATAAGGAGGAATCAGTCAGCTGCTGAAAGTTGAGCTGAGTTAAACATCCGTGTACAAGAAAACACGCTCTCTCACACACACAAATACACACAGTGTTCACACCAAAACACATTGTGTGTGTCCTTGAGGTCTAAGAAACATGCTCAACACATTTCCTTCCTCAAGACATTTGCAAAGACGCTTTTTTTGGAAAATTCTAAGACCTAGCCGTCTTCTTGTTTCTGTTCGCCTGTGTATCACAGTGGCTTCTGACGTATTACCTCCACCTGTTGTTCAGTGTAATAATATGAAATCACTGACAGGAATGTGCATCGTGTCACAGGCATGTCATAAGGCACACAAAATGGAGAATCACTAGTAACAGTTAGGAATGGGAATCACCAGAGGACCTGCGATACAATATTATCATGATATTTAGGTCACGATACGATATTATTGCGATATTGTGATATGCTAAACCTAAACCTAACCAGACCTTAACCACAGGGCATCATGATGATTTCGGAACGGACTTCGGAACAATGGGTTTAATATGGTCGGACCAATGGGCAGTTCCCGAAAATCCGAGCTTCGAATTGTCAGTCAGAGACTGCTTGGAAGTGGACAATCTAAATCTCACAGATTTGTAACATGTCGCAGTCTCTGGCTTTCGGTAAATACCTAGTGTCGGCAACAAATGCTGCACATTTCTGATCGATTTCTGTTAGCGCCGTTAGCTTGTTTCCTATATTGCATGAAAGCCACCCCTGCGCTGAGCCCTGTTCAAACTTTCAAACTTTATATGGAGGGAAAAAATATTTGCATTTAACTTACAAATCTGGTTCGACTGATGTAATTCTGAGTCGGGTACAGCCCTAGATTTGCTCAACACAGGAGCAGCTGGTCTACTGCTGCCTCCATCATGTATTTTGTGTGTGTCATTGTGTGACTTTGGTGTTCAGAAGTGTTAGTTCGAATTCACCAAAGTCACACAATGACACAAACTGACTGATCTAGGCAGCAGTGGACCAGCAGCTCCTGTGTTCAGCGAGCCAAAATTACTACTTTTGACAATGGAGAGTGCTGGCTTTGACGAGAGCAAAGATGGGAACTAAGCTGTTAACAAAAACTGTTTTTTAGGTAGCCTGAATCCATTTTGCTGCTGTCCCCCATCCACAGCAGTATATGGCTTGGACTCCATGTTGGCACCCCAGCCTGCTTCTCCAAACTGTGGGCGTGCCAACGGACATCTACTGTAGCTAATACACTGACTGTGGACAGGTACCTCATACAGCCTCACTTCAGAAAACCCTTTAAGGTCACATTGATGCAAAAATCCCTGAAATCCAATATTGACATAATGTCTTGAATTAAGTGACAAAGTGTTTTGAATTTAATTGAATAAAGCAGCCGTGCTCATTGATTTCCAACATTGCCCGCATAAATATCTCCAACCCTTATTCAAGTCTGACCTCTGCTGAGTTTCACAGACAAATATGCAATCCTAACCTTTGAACCTGAGACATATTTAGTACAATGTAGGTATCAAGATACTTATTTTTCTAAACACAGAAAGAAACAGGGGGGATTCTATTTCTTGTTTATCCCACTCCTCGGTCCTTATTACAGAACATAAGCTCCACAGACTCTGTGTCTAATTCTTTATACTCTGGCACTGGACAGTGTTATGAAACCTCCTCCCGGTAATCAGCAGCCTGTCCTCTTTGACCTCCATAGGTCTGCGTGTGTCTGTGTGTGGAGACAGAAATGGTTTGTTTTCATTCTTCTGTCTACCTGTTGGTGTGTGTGTGCCTTCTCTCTTACACATACTTATCTACGTGTGTATTTCAGCTGTGTGTGGAGGATTATTTGTTTGAGAGCATGTGTGTCTTTGTGACACTTTTAAAAGGAGGGCTGCAGGGTGAGTGTGATGAAGGAAAAATAAATTGTTAACAAAATAAAATCCACCAGGGAAAGGAATACTGTTGTCAAGCTGCTTTATATGTGGGGAGCCAGCTCTCTTTTAAAACGCTGTAAACAAATATTACTAAGAGTACTACACTACTCTGAACTGAACTGTTTGGATTTGGCTACACGGATGGAATACAGCATGTGTGAGTCACCTCTGCAGCCACTCAGGCTCAATCACATCCTGTCAATAGAAACCTCTAGAATCTACATTGAGGTCTGCTCGCTTTTACATGCTTGTTTTCTGTTTTCCTCCATGTTAGCTTGGTGCACTCTCCACATTCATGGCTTAAATAATGG
This sequence comes from Epinephelus moara, assembly GCF_006386435.1. NCBI lineage: Eukaryota > Metazoa > Chordata > Actinopteri > Perciformes > Serranidae > Epinephelus > Epinephelus moara. The sequence goes on along the minus strand of NC_065508.1, from coordinate 12,678,280 downwards.
GAAAATTTCTTAGTCCCATTGCAGCATGGCTGTCAGGGATGCTGTGTGAAAACATCAAAGCCACCGCAGCCCCATTTTCTTTTTACACCTCATCAATTCTGCTCCAAATTCCTCTTTTCTCTCTTCCCTCGCTGTGGTTTTTAATTCGCCGTCTACTTAGCCTCTGTGACAAAGATTGCTAGACTTGAATTTGATCTTACTGCACTCAAAGTGCCGGTACAATGATGTGCACAATGGCTGCGTTATGGCAAACACAATATGATCTGTATTTTATATTATTATCATTGTATTTTGAGCAGTGATTACAATGGCAGTAATGGCCACATATTATATCCAAAACTGTTTTAAATTGAAAAAAATGTCCAAAACAGCAAACCAAATCAGAATTCAGTAACAACCTATTCAGTGTGTTTCTCTTTCTTGTGCCAGGTGCATGCTGGTATGTATGTGCATGTGCCTGTGTGTGAGTTTGTAGGTGTGAAAGTCACAACATGACAACCTAACAGCATATTTTTTCCAAAGCTCACACTGTAAACAAAACTTGGCACAAACAAAACTGTCGCATTAACATGTTTTTGTTTTGCATCTAATTTGGTTTCAAACAGTAAGAACAAAAGTTCCACAAAATCCCTGGTGTGTTCGACTTCGACTCATCCCATGATGAATCATCGGCACTTGTATGTTATTTTTCAGTCCTATTTTGAAAGGATGGATGTGTCAGTCAGTCAGATCGTCTGCCCATCAAATACTGCTCCAGAACGTGATGTTTTCATAGCTACTGGTCATAGCCTATAGAGTGCTCCAGGGATGATGTTTTTCTGTAGGCTGACGTAGAAGTTAGCATCACACTGGTTCCCTCGTCAAGAAGCCTGTGGGATTTTCCACTGGATTTTGGATTATTGCCGAAAATAAGCTCTGTAGCAAACAAACGTTTATGATTCACAAATGAACACCACTTTCATGGTTATTGAAGTCTGAATGCAACCGCCAGAAGTAAAGAGCCAGTGTTAGGCTATAAATGAGCTACACCACGGTCGCATGACCTAATGTCACCACTGTAACAAGATTGTAAAGCTGTGTTCGGCGTGGCTCAGTGTGATCACATTCTGTTGTCGTCTCATTAGCCACTTGTTAGTAACCGCCTTTTTAAGACACATAAAAGCTTCAAAATTCAGGAGTGGGGTATTTACTGGTGTAAGTCTCTTCAGCCTGTGTTTACCACAGATCTTATTTCAGGATATCCAACCAAAAACCCATTCAAAAAGCCCATTGACTTTGAGACAAGGGAGCGTGTTGTGGTAACATGCTAACTTACTTATGGGTTTTAGGACTTATTCATGGGGCACTTGATCGACAGTAATATGGATAGAAGAGTCACAATACTGATTATGGTGACCCTGTGACATCCATGGCTTGGTATCTAAAGATAACTTATTTCCGTTTGTTTTGTTTTTTTGTTGCTGATATTCATTCATTCATTCATGGTCCCTAGAGGATCAATCCTGATGTTAGTTGTGGCCCACTTGCTTCTTTCCAGTGCCACCACTGGACAAAATTGTCCATGTGTATGGACTGCAGTGTTTTTCCCACAGAATTAGAATCTTTATGTGGTGGTATGTGACAAAGGGTGGAGAGTGTTTTTTTTTTTTTTCTGTGTGCCTGTAATCCTTTGAGATCATTCTGCATCCCCACTCTAAATTCAGTTTTTGTGGGTCTGTGAACACAGCGCAGGCATAACTCTTCATGATGTTTTTGAGTTTGAGTCACAGGGTGGAGAACTGATCAGTCATGCAGTTTGTGGTCGGATCGATCACAGCTGATCAGATCAGATCAGATCAGATCAGATCGATGGATAAGAGGAGCAGCTGCTGCAGAGGCGTATAAAAACTAAAACTTTTACACCCAGTGCTCAACCACAGGCAGTTTCTATGGGAACACAGTTTGTTTCATTTAAAGTAGTTTTGAAAAACAATAGACAACACTAAAATGAGAGCCCTGTTATTCTAAGAAACAGAGCACTCTATTTCTATATGAACTGATAATAAGTTTCACTTTCACGGTGCCTGGTGCTCTGGCGCTCTACTGCTTCGTCTGCGCCCACAGTATGCTCCACGCTTTGAGAGTGTGGTGCTCTGAATAACAGTGCTCCTAATCAATAGTTAAGTGCAGTGGTTCCCAACTGGTCCAACCACAGGGTCCAGATTTCTCCTTAGTTCAAGGTCCACACAGTTAAAAACATACAGCGTCATACTTGCGCTTTGCCATGTCGTCGAGCTAGTTTGCTGTCTCTGTGCAGTTGCTGTCCGTTAGTCACTCACTCTACAGCAGGTAACGGCACTTCAAAATAAAAGCTCTGTGCTGAAAATTTCACTGGACTTAAAATAAAGTGTATTCTCTACAAACTTTACACATTTGTGATATGTCTGATATCAGATATGGTGGTGGGCCACCACATATAGATGAATGAACCCTGGGACAGAGAGCTTGAAATAGACTAAGCTTGTTCAAGCACCTTAAAGGAGGAGATCTTGTCATTCTGGACTCATGATCTCAAAATGTCCCCTTCTTACATACTGAAAGTTAATTCCATTAAATGTTCTCTTGATTTGCGCAGTACCCATAGTAGGTGTTTTGGATGGCCTCCAAACTTTCCTCTTGTGTCACCTTCAGGTCAAACTGTCAGTTATGTACACAAAACTGAACGTCCAGAGTTATATGAAATTTACTGATGACATTCAGGGTCCCCGGAGGATAACTTCTTAGGTTCAGATACTCAACCTTTCCTCTAATACCACCCTCAGGCAAGAATATCAAGATGGCACTAAAGAAATGTCTCCTGATTGGCAGAGTACAAGGACGGCTGCTGAGCACATTCATGGTGTCATGGGGATAAACCTTTTTAGATTTTAATGACCACTTGGCCTCTCCTCAGGCTGCACTCAGAGTGAGAGCAATTTCCTGGAAAGACTCTAAATCATTAGAATCTTGGTCATTTCAACACTTTTGTATCCTGGAGCATAATGACTCTGTTTTTTAGACTTTAAGCCTCTGTGTTTCAATTTTTACATTCAAAGCAGCCATTAAATTTAATAACTGAAATTATTGTCCTGTAAAATATATTCATTATAGGAAACATAACCATGATTAATACATGAAAAAATTTACTTTGGATCCGTTTTGCTTTTAAACTTACTTAAAAGGTTTTGTTCAGCCAAGGCTACATGAATGGCCCTGCACATACGAGTGAGCCCATTAACTGTGTATTTCTTGCATTTCTTTGATGTCCTTCTCTCGCAGTCTTTGCAGAGACTAGCCTTCAATCTGACTTCAATCCCTGCTGTACTTCAAGCTTCCTCTTTGCTCCCTCTTGATCCTCCTTCTCACGGTAGCGTTGCCCTGTCCTACCCAAACAAGCTCCTAATGAGGCCAAACCTCTGTTTTCACACACAAGACATGCGTGCACGCTCACACCCGACCAGTTATCAGGGTGGTGCTGCATACCCTTGTGGCTTTGGTGCAAAAATCTCCCCTCCATCTGTCAATGTTTTACACATTTCACCCTCCCCCTCCCCGTCTCTTGCTCCCTTCGTTTCCACCTCTGCAAAGTGGGACAACGACCGAGATCACAAGAAGAGGTGACACAGATAGGATGGACACCGTGACGCGGCGTAAAGGACCCCTGCCCTGCTCCAAGCCTTGTCTTTAATTCCTCTCTCTACGGTATTTTCCAGCGGTCTCCTCTCCGCGGCTCGGGAGCAGCAGATGTTACAGAGTTGAGCTGTAATCGTTCTGCTTTAGCTGTAGGCGACAGCTGTGCTTATATATTCTAAAACAGTGGCATCTACTCTGCTCTACCATCTCCTCTCCTGCTGGATGAGTGATTGTTATTGGATGGAGCTTATATCACTGCGAAAACCCACTTTCTGCTCCAATACACTCTCGACTTTAACGTTGTTCATTTGCATCGATCTCTTTCTGTTGGCTTGATGAGTGTCTTTCTTTTTCATCCATTCAGATCATTCTTTTCCCATCTCTTCTTTGTTCAACACCATCAATCTGACTTTATGCACAGTCTCTCGGCGTAGACGTCTTCCCACATTTCAGTATTTTTGCCTGAGTGTCTCATCTCCATCCGGAGTTCTGTCTCCCTTTCTTAATTGGTCTGTCCATAATGCATAATGCCGCTCCATAGACAGGCTTAGTGCCTCTCTAGCTTCCTTGTAGATGAAGGAGAATTGATCGGTTTATCCCGGATACCATGGTGACATTGTCAATGAACATAGTCAGTAGAATGAACTTCATTCAATATGGTCAATGCTCTGTCGTGAGTGTGTGTGTGTGTGTGTTTGTGTTTGTGTGAGAGAGAGACAGAGGGAGAAGGAGACTGACACAGACAGAGTACTGCAGTGGAGTTTGAAAGACTAAAAATAATGTACTTTTTTAGGTCCCGCCTGTTCTATAATAGAAACCAGCACAGTGAACTGCTCTTTCCTGAAAATACTTCAGTACATTTAATATTTAGTATGATGATGCTCTTACACTGAGTACTCAGCAATTAGCACCACTGCAGACTAAGATTTCAATTATGCATCACCAGCGGTACAAGAAACCAAAGGTGAAACTATTTCAGTGTATTAACCGCAATAAGCACATGTGGGTCATCGAAAACCTCAACGTCAACTATTACATGACCTATTACTGCACCACCCAGTTGGAACTATTTATCCCTCCTCCCACAGTGATATATGACCTCTCACTCCACTCAGGTCAGCTGTGTCTTTCTCCTAACTCTTGTCATAACCTACAAACTTACTTACTTCCAATGTCATTTAAAATAAATAAAATTCATAGTGGGGCGTCAGTGGCTTAGTGGTAGAGTAGGCGCCCCATGTACAAGGCTGTTGCCGCAGCGGCCCGGGTTCGAGTCCAGCCTGTGGCCCTTTGCTGCATGTCATCCCCTCTCTCTCTGGGGCGGCATGGTGGTGTGGTGGTTAGCACTCTCGCNGTCCAGGGTGTACCCTGCCTCTCGCCCGATGTCAGCTGGGATAGGCTCCAGCCCCCCCACGACCCTCAAGAGGATGAAGCGGTTAGACGATGAATGAATGAATGAATGAATGAATGAAAATTCATAGTTCACGAGTTATATATTTAGGTTACTAAATAAATGTCATTGTAATTCATTTCAGTTACTGAGGAAAAAATACGTAATTAAATTACAGTTACTAATCAAAATATTAATAGTTACAAAGGGGTTACATTCTCTTCAGTATAAAGCATATATGTAGAATATAACCTTCATTCTGTTGCTTTGCATCTTAACCCCGTGCAGGAATGCCTTCTTACGGCATATCTCCATGAAAACGTGGGCCAATAAAGCTGTTGGGACAAATCTGAGTGCATCTCTTGCAATTATGTATTTAGGAGCAATGACCTTTATTTTACCAGGAAGTTCCGATTGAGGTTCAAAACCTCTTTTGCAAGAAGTCCTGGCTAAGACAGCAGCATGAAGAGTTTCACATAAAAGAACAAACAAACTAAAAAAGACAGTGCAGGTGCAAGAAATGATGTACATACACTGCCCCACATGACTGAAGGTTGTGGCTACGGATAGTTTTAGGAGTCAGTGGAGAACATAGATAAAGGGGCAGTTTGTGTCATATGACCTTATGGAGAAAAATGTACCAGTGTTTAATACTATGGTTGTATAAAGAAGACTTTCTCATACAGTCTGTAATAATGTGTGCAGGAACCTGAATCAGAGACAAATGACAGCACAGAGAGGTACACTGAATCTAACATTTTTAAGCAAAAAGGACACAAAGATGCTCGTCATCTGTCCTTCAATATGAGGACTTCTTCTTATCTTCTCTGTTTCATGTCACTGTGAACTGTGAATCTGTGGATTTTGGACTGACATCACCTTCCACTCTGGGAAACTGTGAGAGGCTGTTTTCTTCTGCTATTTTCTGACGTTCTATAAACCAAAAAACTGATCAATTAACTAAGAAAACAGTCATCACATTAATCAGTAATGAACACAATGGTTCGTTGCAGTCATAATATATACTCCATATTTCCTGGTATCCTGTCAGTACAAGTACAGCGCTGTGTTTATAATACATAGTAAGGAACTTTTACAGTTCTGGCCCTGTGGGCTGATGTCCAGCATCCACTAAACACTAATGGCTAACCACGCATATGCACTCTGTATTATGTTACAGAGCAGTCTGTTGATGCTTCTATTAATGGATAAACTTGCATCTACGCCTCTTTTACAACTCACTTTTTGTCCTGCATGATAAATGAATGTTGGTCAGAGTAGCAGCTCTAATAGGAAGCGCCTGCCCTTTGACTGAAACTTCATGTAATTAAAGTTTTTGGTGGCTGAAACTTTTTTTGGAAATAACGTAATGTGACATGAAGTCATCTATGAAAGGTCATTTATCTGTGAAGAGTGATGTTATTGGTGATGGAATATGCATTGTCAATGCCTGTGTTAATCTAATTATGTGGTGAAATATTCAAACACGTGACACTGACTCATGGCTTATGACAGATGATGTGGAAAGACACAGACGTACACTATGACCACAATGATAACTGTGCTGCGTGTGTGTGTAAGTATTGGAGAAGGAGCTCATGTCCTTGTCTCTCTGACGATAGACTATGGGAATGTTTAAACTGGCAGTAAACATCTTGCATGTGTTCAATAGAGCAATGTGTTGACGTGTTAACATCACAAACACAATCTGTGTCTGTTTCCCCCTGAAATATATTAAAGCCCCTGAAAACTTTGGCTGTGTTAGAAATTGCATACTAATATACTGCATGCTAAATACTCAATCAGTATGTGCTGCATACTGCCTACTAAACTAATGATTAAGGATGCCATTACCAGCAGACTGTTCACACTGAAGTAAACTCAGGCAATATGTCTTCTCTGCATCACATGACTGTATTGATCATGATGTTACCGGTCTGAGCTGCTGTTGAATGAAAAATGTAAATCAACTTTATCTCCTCCGCTCAATTTAATATTTGCGGTGGGACTTTCTGGGTTTTTTGTTTTTATCTACAGCAGCAGTTTAAGTCGTGGGTGGAGAATATATCATCTGAACAGTTTAAGGTCCGCTGATCAGAGCAGAGCAGATCAGATCAGATCGATGGATTAGATCAGAGGAGCTGCTGCAGAGGCAAGTGAAAGCAAACTTTTAGACCCACCACTGCACCACGGGGTGTGCAGTTTCCATGGGAATGCAGCCTATTTAATCTGAAGTAGTTTTGAAAACAATGGACAAGACTAAAATGTGTGTTGTTCCAAGAAATAGTGATGTATTTCTATATGAATTAATTAACAGTTAAGTTTCACTTTCACTGCGCTTGGCGTTCTGCTGCTCCGTCTGTGCCCAGAGTACGCTCTGCACTCCAAGACTGTGGTGCTCTGAATAACCAAATAGTGTATATATTTTCCAACAGCATCCCTAATGAAATGTACAGCTCAGAAAATTGGACATGAACACGTGGTGGTAAAAGTTGGTATTGTGGCAGGCCGCCACGAATAAATTAATGTGCGGGAAACTCGGCTTATCGTCACTCACCATGATTTGCGATCCGTTTATCCAACTGGTTAATAATTCTAACCATTTGCCTTACAGTCCACCACACAACTCTCTGGAAAAAACTTTTGCCAGCATCATTTTGTGAAAACAGGTTTGGCAGTTTGTTTTTTTCTGTCAGGATCATTTTGTTTCTGTTTGTTAAACTTATTCTTTCAACCCATTCAGTCAGAAGTGCACCACTACCCCATGGTCTAAATAGGACTTAAAGCAATTCAACATATTATTTTTTACTCGCTATCGCAGGCTAATGGTTTATATCAGTATAGCTAATGCTAACAGCAGATTAGCAGTGAGTGTATTATAGAGTATTAGGATTCCCATTAGCTAACAGCCTGATGTCAGCTAGTCTTTCTGGCGTCTGATACATAAATCATACAATTTAACAATCAATTATGTACATCACATTTTGTGTTTACTTGACCCTTACACTTCATTCTACTTAACTTTGACCTGTTGTCCACGTTCATGGACACTTTTTGTGCCATCTAGTGGTAGTAAGAGCACAATACACTAATCCATGTAAAAACAAGATGGCAGCCATATCTGCCAAGTCAGTCTGCAGACAATCTTAAAAATTCTCATTTATTTATTATTAATAATGTTCATAGTTTGATGGCAACAACCAATTTTAGCAATAGTAACAAGCTACTGTAAGACACTGTTAATTAGAAAGTACTCATTTGAGGACAGTGGGACTTTATTGTCACCTCTCATTTGACAATGTTGAGTTTTTTATTCATAATTATTGGGTTCCACTGATCCCAAATAGACAAATTAAAAATGCATACCAAAGAAAAGCTCGGGTCTCAAAAGGGTAAGTATGATTAGTGACCAGTAAAATGCATTTTCAGCCAAAAGAAAGACATGGCAGTAATGTTAAAGAGCTTGATAACACAATATATGTAGCTGGCCTGGAAGAAAACATGAATGCTTTTAGTCCTATTTAGACTTGTCAGAAACGCAGGAGAAAACAATTTAGATCAGACTTAGAAAATGGATCACCAGACTTTTTTTCTCACTTGCCTCACAGGCTTTCATACATGTGAGATAACCTTGACATGAATTAGTGTCTCCATGTAGGACTTACTGATAGTAACCTGATTGAGACTTTTAAATAGTCCGTATTTTTGCATTTGTTCATAATTCTTAAGAGTAATGGCTACATAGTATAAGGTGGTGTATATGTGTGATGTGTGTCTGTGTGTCTGTGTGTGCTGGTCACACTTTGCGGGCATGCACATGCCTGGGTTTTGGATATCAGTGGCTCATTTAGAAATAAACTGATGCTCACAGTCAGATAAGAGGCTTATTGTGTAGTGAGACCATATCATAATTAAAACAGAGTATGAATAATCTCCAGAGAACATGTTTCACTAATGCAACGTAACTGGAGCGTCTACTCAAACGTTTGTGTACGACACGTAACGGCGCCCACGCCATCTTGTGATAATATCTCTGTCAGGGTATGAAAACAACCGCCTGAGTACGCAAATCTGATAATCCGTCCATAAAACATCACGAGAGCATCGAAAAGTAGTTGTAGTGCTGATATGTTTTCCAAGGACGCTCGTGTTGAAATGACACAGCTGATATCCAAGAAAAGAGAAACAACCTGCAACACAACCCCCAAAATGAATTGATTAATTGATTTTTTTTTTTCCCCTGCCCTCTCGGAGAAGCGTTCAATTAAAAATGCAGGTCTGAGTGGAAGGCAGCGGTGGGTGCATGAATCAGCTCGTACAAAGCGGGATTGATAAACAATAAGCTGTCAGGATGATAAAATATGCCTTTAAAGTAAAGAAAGGTAAGGTTGGCACAAATGGGCCAAAACACACAAACACAACCACGCACACACACACTCTGCACACACACCTTGGGAAGTGATGAGACAGCTCTACTTTTGAATTGAAGCTGCCCATCTTTGGTCAGCCCATAAAACTCCTCTCAGAATCACAGGTCTGAGCCATAAAATTCCCCGTGATAAAGGGAATATATGACAGCCCCCCCTCCTCCTCTCTGTCTCTCCCCTCCATCCTCCCTCTCTCTCAGGGAGATGGCTGCGGATGGCCCGTCCCCTTTGATGTGAGTAGAGTGAGGGCTTAACGCTGCTCTGGCCTGGCTGACTGACTCCTATTCCAGCAGGTATTAGGATGCTAACTCTTTAAAGTAAGCCTGTGCTCAGTCGCCTCTGGAGCACAGGGGGCTCATGGGTTAACGCGGAGGGATTGTGGTATGAAGGGAAACCTGGGATGTAGGAGGTGTGGTGTGGTGGGGGTGTAAACAGGGGCAGAAAATGATGATGCCACAGAGTCTGTCTGTGCAGTGTGTGCTTACAGATTTAGTATCTGATCTACACATTTAATCCAATTTATCTACCTTTGCTGAAGCATCCTTGTCATTATTAAACCACCAAACTAGCATCCAAACAACTGGCAGCAATAGGATTGAAGACATGGATTACATGATATTACCATCTCTTCTGGTGGCATCTCTGAATGATTTAGGATGAATTAAATCCCTCTAACAACTTTATTTACCTCACATCCTACCTATCTATTTAGCACACACTCATGACATACACACAAGACACGAGTGGTTATTACACCGGCTGATGAGGACAAAAATATGGCGTGTTTGGAAGCAGACTTAACTCCCACGTAACCCATGTGCACATGTGACTACATGAAAAACCTCTTCCATGAACGCGTCTGGGGGAATGCTTGTGAAATGACATTTGGAGAAGATGTAGCTTGTCTTGATCTGTTGCCGAGCGGAGCGTGTAAGGTCCCCAAGACTAGCAGAGGAGACGGATGGGAAGAGACGGAGCAGGTAGGAGCAGGCAGAAGGAAATGCGGACCAGAACACATCCTGAGACCCTGGCACTCTGTATTAGTGTCATAGTTTTAATGGTTTCACTTCTTTTTTTTTTATACCTATGATAAAATACAAAAATCTATTATTCAATTTGATTATATTTTTCATGTTTCATTTCATCGTTCATTTATTCTGCTCTTTGTATAAACCTGCTTTTTTCACAATAAAAAAAACGATTAGTCTTCTTTTTTTTAAAACACAAAAAATAGGTTTATTTTGTTATTAGCCCAAAAAATCAATATTTTTTTCTTGCAGCCCTCATGGCCCCAGGTAACTCTCCATGTAAATAAATTAAACTGGGCTTTGCAGCACTACAGCAGTTCCTGGGAGTTGTCCATATCAATTAGTTTTTCCAAGTTCTGAGTCGATGAATGCGAGCGTTGCTGCTTCTGCTCAATACAAACCTGCAGCTTTCCAGGATTGCATGTGCTCAGATCAATGGCCGCTGACTGATCAGGTTAGGGTGAAAGACTCACTTTAACTCACGGGATGTATTTATCTTGGCAGTGAAAATATGTTTATGTTAGCAGCCAAGTTTAATATCCACGTGTAAGTGATCCTCCCTTCAGCATCAACTCATCGTCAGTCAGCGTGAAGATAAAGCATAACCTGTCTTTACAATATAGACAAATGTACTCATCTCGGTCGCCCTAAATCTTGAGCGGTGAAGCACAAATCTGCCCTGGGGACGGATGATTTGCTCTGAGAGTCGTTGCCTGACATGATGTTAGTCACACATATTCAGAGAGGGGAGAGAGAAAAAGGCATTAGAGGAGCAGCATAGATGGTTAGATAGTTAGATGGGTCGGTCGGCAACAGAGAGAGAAAGACAAATTGTTTTGTTTAAAAGGTCGACTTCAGTTTAATGTTTACTGCAGCATTTGGTCTAGTTCATTAAGAGATGTTAACTGCAGTCAGATCCCAAGGCCTAGCGTTTGTATCAAGTGCTAAAAGTCTGTGAGAAGTTACTGCTAAATATAGTGTACTGCACTTTGTGTGGTTGCATATCTCTCTTGCTATTACAAGACTGATTGCAGAGGTATTGATCTGCCCGGCTGAGAAATCGACCTAAAACATGTTTGACATCATCGCCTCCTCCATCCTGCTCCATCTCTTTCACACACACACACCCTTTTCATCATTTGACAGTATAAGGCCGTTTGCCTTCACCTCAGCTCCCTCCCACCTTTTACAAATCACTCTCTCACCTTTCCCTTCCTCATGTTGTCACTCTCACTGCCATCACTCTTCCCCCAACACTTACCTTCCACCCCACCCTCATCTGTCTCGACTTTTCCTCGCTTCACTTCTTGCTCCACTTTTTCCTGCTTCTTACACCTCTGTGTTTCCCCCTCATACATCCGTTCCTCCTTCTTTGTATCCTTTGCTTCTCAAATCCATCAGCTTTTCCTTCCTGCTTAAGCATCTGCATCCCCACTCCTCCCCCTTCTCCACTTCCTCACTCGCTCCCCCTCAATGTTGTGCCTACTCCATTGTTCCCTTCTGCAGTTTTCCTTCAACTCTCTTCTTCTGAACTTCCTCACCCTCGCCACTTGCTCTTTCTTTTTTTAACCCTGCAACTCATCCTCCCTTCCCGCTCCCTCCCTCCTTCCCTCCCAGGGTGATTAAGTGATGGTCGGGCTGGCACAGCTGGTGTAGTTGGGCAGACAGCCCATCTTCATGACAGCTGTGCTGCAGTGTAGCCAGATCCTTATTGGGGCAGTAGCACGGTAGTAATCATAACAACAACACAGGTCATACAGGCTTTTTGGGATTGATTGTATTATTAGGTAGGCATCTGTTGCGTTGTGATTATCTCTTAGGTCATTATATCACTAAATAACAGGTGCAAGCAAAGGTGTAAAAAATCAGTCCTGTGCAGCTCATGAATGTTGTTGTCCCTGCCCACCCTCCTCATCCTCCGTCACATTTTCCTTTCCTCGCTATTTCACACATCCTTGCAGTGTTACAGCATTTGCTTCACACCGCTCCTGCATGCACACCTTTCATTAACTCGCACCTGCATAACCACACGGATGTCTCACGTCATGCGGGTGAGCTGACATTAACTTGTGAGCCAGCGGTGCCATCTGTTAATTTGCACACCTGGAAGAAAAAAAGGTCTCGAAAGTCGCTGTTCTCAAGCCCGCCCTGGTTCACAGGAAGGTCACACACACACCAGGCAGAGTGTTGGACTGACTTATGAGTGAGCAGAAACATCTGAGGTAAGCACCTTTCTCAAAGCAGTAATTGAATTGTGCCAAGGTGCTGGTGCTACAACTCAGTTATGAGCTTGGTGAGCTGCGCTAAACTCACTATTAGTCACAAGCTGTTGTCTACTTGGCGGGAGTTTTTCTCTCTTCTCTGCGCACTTGTGCATCATCAGTTTTAGGTCATGCTGACAGCTTAAGAAGATTAATGCGGTATTGGTTAAAGGGGGAAGAGGGAGTTCGGAGGGTGCACTGTGGATGGCTTCACCCTTCTCTCCCTCTCACCGCTGTAACACTTCAACAGCGAGCCACCCCGCATCAGTTCAGCGTTGTAGTAATCATCCTCTAACACACCCTAACCCTCACCATTAACTGTGCTGACACAGATGCTGCAGGGACACGTCTCCCATAAACACCACTTACATGGGACAACAGCATCCCCATAAACCAGCTCTGTCAACAATAGCTATACCGTCTTGACACTTTTATTTAAAGCTCACTACATTTAACGTTGTCTCCCTCGGCACATACGGAAGCTCTGGGTGAACATTCTGCTCCATTCTTATGATATCAACCTGTGATAATCTCTCCATAATTCAAAGGCAAATGTTCTTTACAATTGTTAAACATGCCATAAATGAGATGTTTCATCGCCGCCACTTTGAATGATTGCTGACATAAAATCAAAGCTCGCTACATTAAAGGGAAAACTCAGTGTGGATTATAGCAGCCGGTACCTTGAGCCCATCATGTACACATTATTTCTAATTTGCGGAACATGGTGTCAGTGTTGGTTTAGGGATTTAAATGTATTCCCTTGATTTGATATTCCCCCTGTTTAGTCATTCCATCAACAAGATACAGTACTTTATTTATTGTAATTTATAATCAAGCTACAAAAATAGCATTTCCAGGCATGAATTCAATATGGCAGGACGAGAAACGCTAAAAACAAGATATGTAAAAGCCCATCTAAAGTGTTCTGACTCACTCATTCTGGGAAAGAGCATCAGCAGTGCCTAAAATATAAATGTAATGTCATAAAAATGACTGTGGGTTTGTGCAGCGATGTATGATAATGATGCTGATTTACTGGAATATTAGAGTGAGTACACATTTATGACTTTTCCAGCTCTGTAAAAGTTCGTCTCTGATTACTTTTTTAGTTGTGTTCCAGAAAACCTCCACACTCGATCCAATAAAAGGGGCGTCCTGGGATTCATCGGTATAGTGTCCCCAGCTGAGCATCAGATTGTTATGTAAGGCTAACTGTGACACACACACACACACACGTGAACACACACCGTGCTCACATGCACACACAAGTGCCTCCGTGTTATAATGAGACTCAGACTGAAGACACAAACAAGCTGTGGCAGCAGACAAACAACACTTTCTCACACGTCCCTCATCTCCTGTTCTCTCACATCACTCCATCTTTACTTCCTGTCATCACTCTGAAGCACGCATCAAACACGGACTGCCACAAAATAGAAGCTGCTTCTACAGTAATTTCAGCCATTTCATGCGTCAGTGTCTTTGTGTGGTATGCCGGTGCACCTATGCGTGGGCTTTGCAATGTGAAGTCATTTTTGGCTTCTCCCTATTTGTTCTCGGGCTAATTTAGGAATTTAGTCAGGACTTGGATTTAGCATCAGTAAAAATGGAACAGGATGAGCATCATTAAACTCACTAGTGGGTCCTGGCAAATGTCTGTGTGTTTGTGTTTGGATGTGTGTGTGTGTTTCTGTGTGTGTTGGGAGTGAAGGAATCTGCTGTACGATCCAGATTCCCAAAAACAGAACAGTTGAATGGTATACACGTTGCAGAGTTAGGGCTTCATGTAATGATTTTAATCAGTTAATTTGTCAATCATTTACTGATGAATAACTCAGCTGGTAAAACATCATAGAACTGTGAAAAATACACACCGCAAGTTCCCAGAGCCAAACTTGCTGGGACCAGGAAATATTTGCCATTTTTCTTAGTAAATGACTTACACAATTATTCAATTATTATAAAATTCGCTTAGTTATTTTCTGCCAGTAAATTAATCCTCTGATTGTGTTAGCACTAGACAGGGAGAAGAAAGGAAGCAGTGCAAAGAAAAGACAAGAGCATAAGATGAAGGACACGGTTATCTACACTCGGTTGACAGTTTATTAGGTACATCGACCTAAAACTAACACAGTTTAATACAACAGTGCTCATTTTTGTTGAAATTGTTTTGAAGGTGCAGTTGAATTGTAATTGGTTATACTGAGAGGTGTTTCTGATATTTTGTCTGTCACTTTTGGGTCAGTGAGAGCAAACAAAATATTAGAACCCTTGTCAAACAGTCAACATTATAAAAATCAAGAAGGCAGGATTCATTACAGGACTGCTGTACTAGACTGAAATAATTGTAGCTATGTTTACCTAATAAACTGACAACCGAGTGTGTATGTCAACAGCATTTTGCCTTGATTGTAACTTAAAAGTTAAAAACTAGCAACATAACTACATATCATGTGTCATTTAAGTGTCATGTACAAGTGTCAACCTACAGGGCTGAAAAATAAAGCCAACGCTGAAGTGCCAAAAACTGCAGTTCCTCTAATGGCCACTTGAGGCTCCAGCAGCGAGTCAATCCCAATAGACCCTCCCCATGTCAATATGCCCACAAAAAAGTTTTGGGCTCTATCACTAGTTTCCCATTTACGACAACTGTACAGGGGGGTTAATTTTTATACAACTCACTTTAAGTTTTATTAAGGCTTAAAGTTACGCATAATTTAGGGCGTGGCTGCGATAAGTGACAGGTGGGTTGACAAGTCGCTATCAATGGCAACAATGTTTGGTAGGTAACATAAACATGGCCTAACCCAAGATTCACAGAGTATGGATGTAGCTGTCACTGTTTCGGTGTGTTTTTCAGTTCCTGGAAATTAATTGTCATGTTTTGGTCGTCTAAAAAAGTTTGACATTTGGTTGTGCTAAAAGACCCGTTCAGTTTTTCTCGTTATACATTTTGTTTTAATGGATTTGTCCCTGTTTTTTGCTAGCAAAAATTACCATTAGCATTATTATAGTTAACCATAGTTGTAAGTGCATTGTGCTAACCAAGCTAGCAGCTAGCGTTAGGCTTAGCTCCACCCTCTCATCCAAATATCGTCACATCTTGCTCCAAAAATCCAAGATGGTGATGTCCAAAATGCTAAACTCGACGCTTCACAACGAAGGGTCCACAAACCAGTGGGTGTTGAGTGAATGTTTACACAGTCTATGGCAGTGGTTCCCAGCTGGTCCAGCCACAGGGCCCGGATTACTTTTTTGTCATTAGTTCAAGGTCCACACAGTTTAATACATTTAGCGTCATACTTGCGTTTTGCCGAGTCATCGAGCTAGTTTGTTGTCTCTGTCCAGTATCTTTCAGTTAGTCACTCAATCTGCAACAGGAAATGGCACTTCAAAATGAAAGCTCTGTGCCGGAAATTCACAGTACTTTAAAATAAAATGTGTTTTTTACAAACATGACAAGTTTGCGAGTTACTTGTGGTCCATTCAGAATGGACCCGCGACCCACTTTTGGACCACGACCCACCACTTGGGAACCACTGGTCTATGGTCATATATAAGGAGTATATGTCCTTTTAAAAAATGAAAATGTGCTCAGTAAAGACAAGCAGTAGGTACATATATGAGTCTGTATCACTTGGTCAGCCTGCTTGTAGGGACACTGCAGGTGGACCCTATACCTTGTGCACTTGCATTAGGTGTGTTTCATTTGAACAGAGCTCTAACTCTAAGTGTAAGCACCAGTCAGAGGCAGATGGGCTCGTTAATGCAGTGATGTAGTTATGTAAGAGCTGCTACTGCTGCCGCTCCTGTCTGTCTATACTGCAGTACAGAGAGAGAGAGGGGGAAATGTAAAAGGGAGCTTGTGAGTAAGTCAGCACGTGTGTGTGTGTCTGTTGGAGCGATTATGTATGTGCAGACACACACGTGTTTTGTTGTGTGTGTGCGTATAGGAACAGTGCGGGACAGATGGGGATTGATGTGGTAAATCAGGAGGAATTGACTTGTTGTCCTGGGTTTGATGAACTCTTCTCCCTCTTTAACCCATCTCCTTCAATTCCCCACATGCTGAGTAACAGCCAATACAGGGCTCTAAACACTTTACTGCACAGAGGTAGCAGAAAGGGAGTGAGAGGCAGCAGAGAGAGAGACTCTCAGAGGCCAAGGGAACAAATAAAGAAAGGAGGTTGCAAGGCAGTTTCTGTACATACATATTAATACACAAATACTCAAGTGCTCCATATGCGATTTGCTGAACGGGGGCAGACAAAACAACATAAATAATAAATGAAAAATGACTTTTAACTATGAAATATCTGAAGTACAAACACTGCTTCAATGTGAATGGATCATATGAGGTTGAATTAATTTGTTAACTATAAAAGAGGTCTGGGGATCAGAATTCTGATATGAGCATTATGCAAAATCAGGACAACAGAGCTCAGTGGAGGCAAAATCATTTGCAGTCCAAACTGCAGGTTCATCAGTCAGAAATATCACAGCTCGATGATTGAATATATTAATGAAGACAGAAATGTTAACATTAGACAAACGCATTGCCGTCCACACAAACCAATATTAGAGTTTTCTATCTAACACCCCTGGCAGGACCACACCATCATCAGTACTTTCCAAATAACGAAGATTACTATTGCAAACATCAGCCACTTTTCACACACGCAGAGCAAACATGAAATTATCTAGACGTTACCCAGAGGAGCTGTATGTGAGAACGCAAATGTCCAAATCAGTTGGATCGGACATTAAACAGACTTTACTCTGCCAGCTCCCCAACGTCTGTGTAATGTCCGATTGAGCCCGTGTGTGAATAGAGCAGGTAATTGTTCGGAGTATTCACAGCAAGCGAGTGGGCGTTTTGATCATGTTTCTATCATACGGCTTTTATCATGCAAACCAGAAGGAAACAAACATCTGAGGGTAAAGAAGAAGGCTCATTTACACGAAGACAGCAACGAAAATGTCGAACTGGAGAGATGATGAGATATGGGAACTTCTGTTGATAAGGGCCGGAGCCAAAATCATCAGACAAATTCAAGAAACCGCAACAGACTGTGTTGTTTATGATCAAATTACAAACCAGGTACATGACCATGGCGTAATCCATGTGATGTCCTGCCATCTCTCGCCTAAAACCAAAGGGATCATTTCCAGTAGGTTAGAATGCTTCGGATGCGTGCAATCTCCTTATGTGTGCCACATGTGTGAAAGGGAAACCCCCGATAATGTCCAGACCTGATTCTTCAGACACTGTCCAGAGTTCATATGAGACAATGATTAGCTAAGGTATGGTTAGGCACAAAAACAAATTGATTAAGGTTTGGGAACAAGTGTTATGGTAAACAGATCCACTTTGCTTGCCAAATATTGCAGCCATGAATAAATAAATCAACATTATCTGTAATTAAGAAATGATCAGCAGTGTCAAAATCACACGCTTTGCTGACCTAACCATCCAACTCGACCTTGGAGTATAAGGTGTTGGGAGGCTGGCGTGTCCCATGTGAGAACAAAAGTCAACATAGTTACGTGATTTTACGGGCTTTAAGTAGCTACGCAAAGAACTTTACGTAGGCACTTCTTTTCCTAAATTAACCAAGTTGATTTAGAGATTTTGAGTTCTCTAAACCTAGCAGAGTGTTTTTCTTTCCCTGAACTTAACCAAACCATACGGATATGTTTAAAACTTCACCCGTTCAAATTACACTTTGCATTGTCATTGTTTTCATGTTGCCAGCACTTAATTTTAACACATTTTGTGCCCACTATCATGTAATGCATTGTTAAGATGTCATGTCCATTTCAGTTATTTCTGTGTTGTCAAACGACCCCCTGCTACTTCTGCCTTTCTTCCTGATAGACACCAGTTACAATTCCAATCACCACTAGCGGTTCTTGTCAGGTAAGCATACATATAGTCCACATAAGTCGGCGTTTAGATCGAAAATAGCACTGCTTAAAAGAAAAGGCAAGGGGTTGCATTGGCAGGGGCGTATTGTTTCAGCACCTGTGAGATGATAATTAAGGAAGGACGATTGGAGTAACAGATCTGTGAGTTTGAAGGACTTAACAGAAGCCAAAACGCAGCCTCGGGCATCTGAACAAACAACTAATGCAGTCGTTTTCTCTTGAGGACAGTCTCAACATACTGGCTTATCTCAGAGGGACAGAAATCTCAGGTTGAAACTAACCAACAGGGATATGATGGACAGCGTGGAGGGAGTTTGTAAACGCTGCTCATTGGCATGCCACCGATTTGACACACCTTTCAAGAAAATCTTTGCAGTGATGACTCATCCACTTCAAAGTTGAAATTCTTTCACATGGAGTGTTCCTGTTCTTGTATCTAACCCCTGTAAACACCAGAGTAAAGCGCAGATCCTGATCCCATGCAAAAAGCTCCATGTGCCGCAGTATGAGCCAGCTTATGTAGACATGTTAAGTACCTTATCCTATTTACTTATTTCCTGTCTCTACAAGTTCAGTTTCCATGGTAATAACCGGAAAGAAAACAACTATTTATTCATATTTGCAGGATTGTTTGTAATCAGAAGAAGATGCATATCAAGAGCTTATCTAGAATAAAACCTGGACTAAGAGCTGTTGCCTTCAATACAGTACGTGTGCAAACATGTTACAGGGAATGTGAGTGGCGCATTTCAGAATAATGTGGGATGGTAGAAGACAAGATAAAAACAGGAGCGAAGAAAAGGAAAAGAGTGAAAGGATGGACTGAGCCGTGTGATCTGCCGTGAGGAAAGCAGCAAGCCCATACTGCTGAGAGCTGTGGACCCCAAACGCCTTATCGGAAACCAAAACAGCTATCAATTATTCAACAGGTACAGAGTGAACCAGCTACAGAGGAGAAGACATGGGAGGAGAGGAGATTTGAGGGGAGAGGGGGGATAGAGGAGATATATCCTGCATGGGAGTTAGACACAAAGGATTTGATTTTCTTTCTTTTTTGTCACTGTGCTCAGGAACGTGCCGTGTAACTTTCTGACTAATGCATCAGCAATAATGTACAAATATGGGACTTACAGCTTGGAGCTAGTATGATTTATTTGTAATGGCTTTAATTTATAGGTATAGTTCAATACGCTTCCAGCTTTCTGTTTGTGAATGAGATTAAATATCAGCATCAATCTCACTGGGCAGAACAAGGTTAATTGTGCACTTCATGCACCAAGTGAAAAAGTAGGCTTAGGCCCCCGATCAGACGGAGCGCATGTTAGCAGCCTGGGGCGGCTTTTTGTAATGGTTTTAAATTAGAGTGAAGCGTTTTGGTCGTTGCTTTAGTGTTGCTGAGTGCCTCGCTTTTTCCCACTTGATGCACCTCATGTTTTTGCAGGCATGCCCTACATGCCTCGAATTGAAAACAATGCAACTGAAAACAGAAAGATTGCCCAACGTCTTTGTGTTTTTACCCATTGTGCAATGGGATGAATTTTGAGATGGGCCTTCTGTGGTGGCGATGACAATAAGTGGTTGTGTTAAGCTAACATTAGCTCACAGCATCATCGCCCTACTAGGCAAGCTGCAAAACATATCTGAACAAATTGTAGCCTCAATTACTTTCTGATTTTCACCAAATGTAATTAGGCCTGAGAATTGAGAGCAGATTGTCAAAATCTCCCTGACTCATCCTAAAATAAATCTTGAACCAATAATCATCCAGGCAAGGCTCCTGCACCAGCTGGTGGTACTCCCTGTGATTTCTGAGGGTCTCATGCACCCACACGGATCTCCGTTTCCAAATGGGAACAGCCTCTCCCACTCAATCAGAGCCAGAGCAAGTGTCCTCCGCCAGACTTTAATCTATAGATCTGTGAGTTTACTTCACAGTAAAAAAGCAGTTCAGCTAACGACAGGTGATTAGGTGTTTGTCTGGCAACGATTCAATAAAGAGGATACAGGTTTAACAAAAAAAGCAATGCGATGCATCAAGGCCTTACAAAACTTTTAAAGCTCACAAACTGACATGCTTGTATCTTGTTAAACAAATTTTTGATGATGTAAAAAACAACAGCTTGCGGTTTTAAGGGGGAGTTTCATGTTGGATCTGTTTCTTGGCAAACAAAAGCAGCGTGCACTGTCATGTCATCATGTAAGTTGAGCAGTTTGGTATCAGTGTGCCTGCTCAGGGACTAAAGTGCTCACCAATCTGGCAACCTGCATTAAAGCTGGATGGAGGAACTGCTGTCATATGAAAGAGCTCAAACATGTAACTCCCCATGCAGTCACACATTTCTATACATGTGCAGGTTTTAAGTTTGTAAGCTTAAGTTGTATTTAGGCATATTTTTTAACTTAAGATAGAGTCAGACTAGATGTTTCCTCCTGCCTTGAGCCTTAAAGGGATACTTTAACGATTGTTAACCAGCTTCGTATCTATCAGTGTTGTTAGTATGTGTCAGTGAACTATGGTAAACGTTCCTCCGTCTTGCCAGCGCCCCAGATCTCCCTGCTCATTTCTCAGCCAAAATCTGCCGGATGACAAGTTTCATAGCATCTGGTGGATTTTTGCTGGCTTTAGGACAGTTCCTCAAACTACAGAGTGTACTTCCACATTGTCATATGCCCACTACCAGAGACACAAAGAGTATAGAAGCGGACTCTTAGGGTGCTTTCAGACCTAGAGTTCGCTTGCTTTGGTGTGAATCAGGGATTCATTTTGTTACAAAGTTGTATAACTGCCTAGAGTTGGTTCGTGTTCTCACAGCAGCATTTACAAACGACCAGATCAAATGCCTTGTGTGAGAATGCTGCTCTTGATTGGTCAGAATTTCCATGTGGGAAAAATCCAGGAAGTAAGCAAAACGTTGAAGAAGAGTACACTTGCAAGATAAATGTGACACTTTCTAATGTCACAATGGAGGGACAACTACGCAGGGTGATTTTAACGCTGCTCATCGTGGACTATATTGCTGTCATTGTTCACTTTAGTCAAACCATACAGTTTGAAAACGAGGTGCCGCTCCAACTAGAAAACAATGTTGTGTGCTGAATGTGCATATTAACAGGAGGAGGCGCACATTAATAATCCTCCAGGACTGTAACATGCTCATGCTTGTTTAACCAAAACAATGCGTAATGCGACTGCAGTTGATTCAGAACACGTTCTTGCCAAAATAAATGAACCACACTAGAGTTCGTTTGTAACCCGGTCGATAACACCTCTTCAAGAAGGTCTCAGTCTGGTTGTTTTGGTGCACACCCGAGTGCGATTGCTGTGTTCATACCTGCCCAAATGAACCGCACTTAGGGGGGCAAACAAACTTGAGTTCAGTCGAACCAAACCAAACCAAACCAAACCAAACCAAACGGGGCAGGTGTGAAAGCACCCTCACTCTCTCAAACACAGACCAAACTCAGATGAAACAGTAAAACTAGACAGTGCCATTCCCTGTGTCAAAATGACCAAGCTCATATTACGTCACCAACCAGTGAGAGCGTTCATGGGTCCAGAGTGGCGCATTGCATTCTTGTAGTTGTAGGTTTTCTGCCTCTTAAGTAAAAGCAAATGCCACAGCCCTTTTTCTCTGTTTTCTCTGGTCATATTGCACCAATTTCAAAAGTATTTGCGTCTTTTTCTGCATACACAGCCCAGTTTTATGAAAAGACCATCTTTCCAGCAGTGAAACACTTCTTTAATGCTAAGCTAAGCCACTCTAGTTATGTACTTTATGCACAGACATGAGATTGATATCCATCTTCTCATCTCACTGACATTTTAAGTTTATGGTTTCAAATGTCATGATGCCACCCCCTCCACAACATGTCAACCACTGCTGGATTTTCACAATTCAAAGCACACGACACCCTCCCACCCCCGACATTTTATCTTATACTAGATCTTATATACCATACTATATTACACTGTTTTACTGCACACTGTCTGGTGTGCACTGTTTACGTATACTATACTTGGCTTTGCCTTTAATTGCTCCTGTATTGTTTCTATTTTTACTTCTATTCTCATTCTAGTTTTATATCTATTATTATTCACTTCCTCTATTTATCTGTACTTATTACTGTCCTTGTGCTGCCGCAGCTGCTGCTGCAACAACCCGAATATATCCTCTGGGGATCAATGAAGGCTTATCTTATCTTATAATATAAGATAAGCCAGGCCAGCGTTAACATGAATAATAGTGGCTCATACACTTCAGTCAGCAAACAAGGACGCCGCTGCAAGCGATTGGTTTGTCCAACTGTCTCTCCCTCTGGAGACAAGAAAATACCAAAGTTCCTGGTCCAAAGGTGGAGAAACTGAAAGTCAGCCTGAAACACACACACACACACACACACACACAATCAGTTCCCGTCAGCTCAGTTTTCACCCGCCACCGGCTCTCTCTCTGTTCATTCCCTCATCCTCCAGGTGAAGGCTGTTTCTACATCATCAGTCAGTTTCTTCCTGTGTCCATCTTTCTGTCTCACACTTTCTCTCCATCTTTCCTCTCTTTCTACATGTCTGCGTCAGCATCTGCTCGGTTTAAAGTATAACTCTAGTCCTCCAGCTCTGACATTTACACTAACGATTCCTGATGCTCACACACAAACACACACACGCACAAAATCCTTATGATTGTGTGTTCTTGCCATGCGATCACACACATCTGTATCCCTTTCATCCGAAAACTTTCTCATACCCATGTAACCATAATCTCACTCTGTGTCTCTGTATATAATGCACACAAATAAACACACACATACAGTATATGCACAACTAGCCATAGCTGTTGCTAAGTAAACCTGCAATCAGAGGCCTCCACAGGGCTCCTGATAGGGATTAATGTCTCATTTGACTGGGCACTCCATTCACAAAGGACCTTCCTGCTGTGTGTATGTGTGTGTGTGCGTGTGTCACCGGCTCTCAAGGTGAACCTCGGTGACTCATAAGCAAGTTAGTGCACCATATTTACCAACAATTCAGCAACAACTTTGCTGCAGCGACAATTATACAAGTAGTGCCAAAAACCATTTCATTTTGATGTGCTGGCCTTATGGTTTTTACCACTATCTGATGGCTGGCTCCATCAACTTGCACTGTAACCTGGTGAAACATATTGAAAGTGCAGAGCAGTATATTTGAATGTAAAGATGAGTGTGGGATAGAGCTTCGTCTGGCAAGACAGTTGAAATAAAACGCCACAGGGCCATTGTGAAATGCCATTTCATGCTCTGTGCAGCATAATTTTGTAACACTTGGTGTTTGTTTATTTAGCATCAAAACAATTCCTGCTCATTAACTGTTTCTCTTTCTTTTTCTTTTTTTGCATTGTGTTTGTGAGAGTTCACCAGCTAAGAAGCTCCGAGCTGTAAAACATCAGTCCCTGTAATTATTTTAACGCATTTAAACACGGTGTATCGATTGTGAACGCTGCGCACGTTCCAGAAAATTGTTGTGCAACTTAATGATGAAATAGAATTCAGCAGGCAGACCACACTGAGCTCAGGATACAGCAGAAGAAAGGAGTCTGTGAGTGACCTTGAGATCAGGCAGAAGGAGCGGTTGCAAAGGTCATTGATATGCACAGCCATCGCACGGACGCTCGCTGTGTGTGGCGGTGTGTGTGGTGATGCGTTTCATCCTGTTCTCCGCTGTGACTTGCATTAGAGATCTAATTGATTATCATATAAATTCCATTCCAGTCATCAAATCCCAAGACGATTTAGCTCTCTAATATGATATATCCACAGAATCCACACAAAGTGCCACATAGCCTATATTGTGTCCCTCTGCCTAATCTGTAAAATCTGTCCGCTGCCTCAGGATGTCGGTACTGCAAGAGCAAATTTGGATCAATCTCAGCACTCAATTACCCCACCATTTGGTGCTTCACGACCCGAATAAACATTTTGTCACTAATCCATATGTTATTATCATCCACCAAGGCTATCATAGATGCAAGTAAACACACACACACACACACACACGCAACAGCAGCTTCTAATTGTTTTGACTGTAGACTTGACAACGGCCCGCAGGCAAAATGTATGCGTGTGCCAATGCAACTGTCAACTCGGAGAGACAAAGTAAGGATGTGACATGAGTTTTGTCGGAATGCCATCAGATAAAATAAAAATGCATCCTATGAGAAAAGTAGGTGTGATGATGACAAGTTATTTCAACCACATTAGCATGTGTGACTTACATGCAGGTCAGCACTTGTGCATGAACATACAGTATGTTGCAACGTCTCATTCGTTAAGGCTCAAGTTGAGCAGGAACTGCGTAACACTGCTGGAAAGTTTTATAATCACGCCAGACTTTATTCACATTTGGGCCCTGACAAAGCCATTGGCCCTCGAGCGAGGTTGAGGCTATAGTCTGAATGAACAGTGACTTGCAATTTTACCATCGTATATTGATATTGATCAGTGGATTTCAGTACTGAGCTGAAGTTCATTATATATTATCATGGCTGAAGGTAATATCACAGAACATTCCTCAGATATTGCACATTTTCGTGGATTACAGTATATTCATTGGCGGGGGCCGAGAGCGAGAGGATGAAATCATATCAAGAGGTAATGATAAGAAGGAGAAGAGACAGTGTCGAGCCTTTTAGAAGTTTCCCAACTCAAGAAGTAGGACTTTACACACATTCCAAAGCCCTGGAATCATGCTGTCATCCATATAAATTGAACGCATGTGTCGTAATGTGACACACAAACACCAGCAAATCCATAGACGCTACATGCTGTTCTGCAGTCCTCATGAATTGTTTAGAGCAGATGTTGAAGGAGGGGCAGCGAGGGAGCGACGTGAGGCAGATACTGTCAAATCTGAACACACAGACATGAGACGTGTATTAGATTCAGCGTGACTAAGAATTCCCATGCAAATCAATATCTCTGCTGTCCATCCCAAATGACCATTCAGAAATCTGCTTAGACATCATGAAAATGCTCATTATACGCTTGTTGTAATTTGCTAAAACTGGCCTGAGAGTCATTATGTTTTTAATTTTTCCTCCATATTAAAGTATTTATCTGTGAATTCATGGGTGTACTAAAAACAGGAAGTCAAATTTGGTATACTGTTAAGTGCCAGTTTGCCAAAATGTGCACACATAAAGGCTAAAAGATGTGTAGCGTACTCCTGACTCCTGACACAGGCAGCAAAGCTCTACGTGCACCAAACCATAGATTATATTGTCATCGCTTTAACTCAAACTGCCTTCAACCCACAATGTTTTCAAAATCAGTGTATTTATCACTTTATGTATTGCCACAGCTCGTTTATCAAATGTCTGCATACCCTAATCTGAGGTATTTAATCTTAGATATTTCTGAAAACTCTTAACGCATAAAATTCCTGAGGACGACACTTTGGTGATTAACAAACTCTCTGAGGAGTCTCCCCCAGAAAGCCTCAAATGATGCCATCAATTTTACTGTGTATTTCATTCTAAAATGCCATAATGGCCTGAAATTATGTAGCCTTGTTTGAAAGGAGAGCGATGGGGCTGATTTTGATGGAGACTACGATGGTGCGGTGCCATTATTCAATTCTTTAAAGAAAACCCTGTCTATCAAAGTGCTTTCAAATCCCTAAGAAAGGTCTTTGTATCGATCTGTTGCAATTGATTTGCTCGTCTGATCCATCACTGTCATGTTGACTCTTAAAATGATCCACGCATTCTGACTGCTGATCAGGTCGGCTCGTAAGTGCTTGCACTGAATGGCGGCGTTTTCCGACTGAAATCATGAGCTTACCTGATTGTGCGTTAGATTCAGCAAAAAGCTGCAAGTCTGCATTTTTCTAAAGGTAAAAACCAGAATTAGTGCCTCGCGGCTGTATGCCGACTTGAAACGGTCAAGTTGCCATTTCCTATGTATCCATATGTCGCCATGCCAGTTGACAGTGCTTCAAATGTGGACATTGCTGCAAAGGAGCTCCAAATTCTAACACATGGATACATCACACACATCCTCAACCCGCCAGGAGAGAAGATCTATACAATCACCACAGTTTTAAGATGGACTCAGGTTATGCTGTTAAGTAATGGCCAGAAAATATGTTTTTTACATATGATGTCACAGTGAAGCTGACCTTTGACCTTTTGGATGTAAAACGTCATCACTTTATCATTTTATCCTGTTAGACATTTGTGTAAAATAGTTAGCATTTGAATTCTTGAGTTATGGCCAAAAATGTTTGTGAGGTTACTGTGACCTTTGGCGACCTAATTCTGATCAGTTCATTGTTGAGTCCTGGTGGACGTTTGTGCCATAAGGTGTTCCTGAAATGTCGCATTCATGAGAATGAAGGGAAGGACGGACAACCCGAAAACACGATGCATCCAGAGGCAACTGTCTCCAGTGCAGAGGCATGAAAAAACTAGATGCTTTTAGTCATGTGTAGCAAGACAATAAAACGGTGTAAATTCATAACTTAAAGATACTAATAAACTGTAACAGTGGAGAAAATGGAGCTAAATTAATGAATCATTAATTGACCAAATCATTCAGCAGCTATTTTCATAATCTATGAATTATTTCAGTGATTTTTTTCAAGCTAAAGTGACATGTTGTGGCTGTTAAAATGTGAGGATCTTCTGACATTAATGGACAAAACCTGATTCATTGAAAAGAAAATAAGGAGCAGATGAATAATAAAAGCAATCGTCAGCTGCAGGCTGAGCTGAAAACATAAAACTCCAAATGCGGCACTGAGTTTGTGCACTTTTACAGACTGTGACAGAGCATAATAAAGCCTTTCATTTGTGTCTTTCTCAATACAAGAGCTTTTCTTTTCATAACTAATTTTAAGGCATGTGTTTTGTTCACCCAGTGTCAGCGCGTACGTGACTGTGAAAAGCTGTAGATAAAGAGAGAGACAACTTAAGAGTTGGAGACAGAGGCAAAGTCAAGTAAGGGAAACAAATCCAGCTTCAAACAAGCCGGGAAACAAAGCTTCGGCAGCTACCCAAACCAGCCAGCCTAGTGGCCAATCAGCCTGCCAGGCCTCTCTCCTCTCAGACTGAGGCTGGCAGCGGGAACTGGCCAAGCAGAGAGATAGAGAAAGAACGAGAAACACACACAAAGAGAGAAAGAGAGAGGGAGTTTTCATTACACAGAAACACTTCCCCTCCTTCTCCTCACTCCCTCTCTCTTGTTTCATCCCACCGCAGAGAGATACTGTGGGTAAAGGTGACAGACATAGATAACTGTATCTCAGGCAGACTGCACAATTACTCTGAATTTTATTATTGTTACTGACAGCCACATATTTGTAGGAGGAGATACAAAGCACACCGCATCAGCCATCACCGCTGTTTGTCGTGTGTGTATGTGGGTGGGTGCTATCCATCTGAAATTACAGGAAGATTAAAATTAAAGCTTGTCTGCCTCCAGCCAGCAAGCGCTCCCTCTGTCTTCCTTTTGCTCTGTCATACATACGCACATATACAATGACAGCACTAATCAGCCCTCTGTCAAGCCCATTAGGTCCCACCCTTAATGAGGAGATCGCCCAGCTTGTGCCCTGACTCGGGCCCTGACTCGGGCCAACCAAGTGAGCTAATAGATAATGATGTGCATGGATGTACACGTGTTGTTTCCCTCCTCTGCGTTGGGCTGCATTGATATGACAAATGACAGACTTCCAGTGTCTCTATTAAAGAATGTTTTTCTATTATGTTCTCAGGGTGCAGTCAGCCGTGCGCTCCACTCATCACAAAGCAGTGCTCTGACAATCTGCCTTTCACGGAAGGCCCCAATGAAATTTTTTTTTTTTTGTAAAGGGGGTGGATTAGCAGATGAGTCACCACTCCACAAATACTTTAAAAATGTTTCTCTGTCTTGTATGTTTGTGTGTGCGTTAATATTTCACAAAATCTTTTCAAAAAACTGTATTTTTTTTAACATGAAACACAAGTTTGTGGCTTTTTAAGATTTATTAAAAGTGATGGCAAGTGTGTCACACACGTGCACGTTCATGTACGCACGCACGCGCGCGCAGAAAAAGGAAGCTGACAGTGGGGTTGGAGCCTCCCTGTCAACACACACACACACAAACACACAAGGCAAGGTCATCCTGGTAAAACTCAATACCTTTTCTCACCACAAAACAGCCGCGTGCCAGTGTGATAGTAAACAGCCAGGTGCTGGGCGCGTGCTGTTGTTCACTTGCCTTCCGGTCCACTGGGAGAGCCACCCTCTCCCTTGGCGCAGACAGAAGTCAAAATATCCTGCTGTTGGTAGGCTGGGCGTCTCATTCTGTCACGCCAATGTAACCACACACACACACGCGCGCGCACACACACACACATGCACATACATATACATACGCACACACACAAGCGCGCACATTTCAACCAAAGGTGCACGCGCACACAAAGTGCCCAAACGAGTCAAACTTTTACAACAAAAAGCACAATTGTTAACTTTTCCCCAACAATTTCATCCTCACGCGCTCTCTTTCCATTTCGCACACTGGCGCGCGCAGCAACAGCACCAGCCGTCCTCGTGCAGGCAAGTCCTACAAACTGCAGTGCGGCAGCGGTTCGCTATTTTAAGAATAATTTTTACATGAAGTGGATAAATATTTAATTCCCTTCCCATTCCCGGCCGCCAGCGCGGATAAAGGAGGGCTGGTAAGTTGTTAAGGTGAATCACAGAGGGGCTTCTGTAGCTGCGACTCCTTTAAGCCAACATTTAAAAATACTAATTAAAAAAACACTCCAAGAATTTGAACAAACTCACACACACATCGATAAGCAGCCCAGCCGCGCGCGCTATCAGCAACAAAAACAAGTGTATTCCTCTTTCTCTTACCTCGCCTGAACATATTGGCAGCGGCTGTTTGGACCGTCTAGTGGTGTCTGTGCTGGAGTAGCATCCTTGTGAGGGTCCAATCCTGTGCTGCTGTTCGCTTAATTGTTATTTTGATTCCCTTTGACCGCTGGCAGGCAGGCTGTAGTCTTGTCTCCGCGGCGGCTGTTGTTTTATCAAGTGAAGACGGTTGGAGGTGGAGGAGGAGGTGGTGAAGGAGGAGGAGGAGGAGGAGGAGGAGGTCGGGTGATGTTTGACAAAATTAAAGACGAAAACAGAAGGTCCGCCACCGGGAGAAAGGAAGTTTTGTCGTCCGCAGTTGTAACGAAAGAGGTGATTAAAAACCACCTTGTCCCGTCCCAACACACTCAGATGTGTTTCACTGATATTTCAACTCACCGCCATCTGGTGTTTATGAATCAATAACATGCATGCTGACTTTATGTGATGCCCGGATTTAAGAGAAGCCTGCTGTCAACAGCGGGTGGAAAACGGTCCCACAAAAAAAACAGAGGAAAGTTCCTTTATGTCTTCATTGTCGTCTTCCTCCTGTCAGGTTGCAGGGCAGGTAGAGTCTGTAATGTGCTGTGTGTGGATCGTCAGTGTGAGTCAGTGCCGTCTACTGTCTCCGTTACCGGAGAGCTCCGAGGCAGCCGCTTCAATCCCCCTCCAACAGCGAGATGTGACTGATGAAAGCCAAAACATCTCTCTCCTCTCTCCCTCCCTCCCTCTCTCTATCTGTGTGTGTGTGTGTGTGTGTGTGTGTGTGTGTGTGTGTGTGTGTGTGTGTGTGTGTGTGTGTGTGCGCGCGCGCTTCTCTGGCATGACAGGCAAGAAGCATACAGTATGTTGTTGATGAAGCAGTTATGGGCTCTCTTATTAAAATAATCTTCCACTCATCCACTTATGTCCAAGTGAGTGTCTACCGCTCCTGTATCTCCCTCAATTCAATTTCAACAATTCAGCATGCTTTACAGGCGTAAATGTTGCATCAACAATATTGCCAGAGCCTCAATTACAATTCAATTACTGTTTTTCTGTTCTTCTTCTTCTCTGTTTTGCTTTCTCTCATTTCCCTTTTATTCTCTACCTCACTGTCTCTCCAATTCAAAATTGTTTTATTGGCATAATTAAATAAGGTACAGTACTGCCAGAGCATGTTGTGTGAGGTTTATAATACATGTATAATAATTCAGAATTGGACCATTAGGGGAAGAGAACACAACAAATGGCTTGCACATTACAAGATGGTATACCAGAATGGAAGAAAAAAAACATTGCAAAGACATTGCTGAAAAAAAAGACAATATATTTGAAATTATAAGATATACGACACCCGGTCTCACGCTGATGTCGTCGAAATCCGGCACTTTGGCAGTGACTTGCAGCATCAGTAACCAACGAAAAAAGGCGTCCTTTAACGTCAGCGTGATACGTTATAGTTTAACGGTGCCTGGCAGCAGCGTCGGGGGGAAATGTGGCGGGACAAGGACAAAATTTAAGGCAGCTAAAGTCCAGCTGGGGTGGATCGGTCCAACAAACACCGACTTTCACCCGAGAGAGTGGTGTTTGCTTCCTGTAAGATTATAAAGCCAAACCCAACCATGTGCGTTTGCTGTTGAAGCATGAATACGTGACAAGGTCATAGTGAGAATGTGTTGGATATACAGTGTGGAATCTTACGTAAAGTATAATCTAAACAAAGACAAAGATCCCTATGTGCACAGTTGCGCTCAGGAAATGGTGTTGCCGGAGCCCACAGGAACAACACTCCACGGCGCTTTTTTGAGTGAGGATTAGAATATATGCAGTATTAATATATTTCAACACGTGACGATCCACTCATGACTAAAAGTGTATGTCATATAAAAACTGAAGTGATGGTCAAACCTGTCAGTGAAATTTAAGGTGTGTTGATGGATTCACATCATCAACTCATGCATTGAGTAATATTACAAGTTAACGTTCCACCTTAAAAGTCGCTGGCAGTCAGCCCAGTAAATTAAGTCATATTTTCTCTGACTCCAGCTGCTGTAAGAGGCAACAAAACATCCTTTCATGTTATAGTTACAGTTTATTGATAAAACTCTCCACGGTATGAACAGCGGTTACATGAGCCTCAAACCAGCCACAACTCAGCCCTGAGCAGAGTGACCGTCTGCTATTGACCAATCAACAGACTGCAGTGTTCACAGCTCCACCTTTTAGTACTGGATCTGTGTGCTAGGTACCCCAACAGAGGGGGAACCAAAAACGGGGATGGTGTGGAACAGTTCCTTTGGTAACTTTTCACAGTGTAAACGGGAAAAAAGCGTACAGAACCTAACTGTATCATACTGTACTGCTCGGTGGAAATAGGGCTTTAGAGACTGGAGGGTTTAAGGCCGCCCCAGAGGAGGAAAGAATTTGTTGTGTAATTTAGGTGAAGTTGAGAATGAGGTTAATTTCTTTTTTTACTGGCGTGTATATGAAGACATAAGACATAAGAAAACATATCATAAAGTTACGCAGGTTAAGGTTAGGCAAGTAAAGTTGCTGTGGTTAGGTTTAGGGTAGGAAACTTTGTGAGGACGCACTTTAGAGTGACTTTAAGTTCACTCAAAGTTCACACAGTACTGAACACTGGTCTCCTGGGGAAAGTCCTATGTTTTGTGGCCCATACACCGCAAGCTGCCTCCTTATAGAGACCGCTCGGGACTGCTTCCTTCTTTACTCCCATCAGTGCATTGGTCATGTGATTGCAGCCTTCCAGAATACATGGGTTATGCACATATTACTGGCTCATGATAATGTGGGATATGTACAGTCTTGGTGCATTACTTTCATAGGAAAACATCCGAATGTACGGAGCATGAGATCAGCAACATTTATGTTATGGTTTTTTCTTCAGCGGGATTTATACTTCTGTGTTGAATTGACGCCATACCTACGGCGTTGGCTCTGTGCCGTCAAGAGCCTATGCGGTAGCCTGACATGCACCTCCCCAGAAATGTAACTACATGCCACAGCAATGCAGACCTCCTGCCTATTTTTGTAAGCTGACACCATTTCCCTCAGTGGAAACAAAGCTTTATTTAATTTAATTTCACAGATAAGAAACAATAAATTATGAAGACAATAAAGCCTCCACTAAAATAGCATTTTAAGTCTTATGTGTGATATTTCATGGCTTCATATGAGCAGAGAAAATCTCAGCTATTCACTAGGATAATTTATACAATTTGAAATGCCATAGGATTGTGCTAATAACATTAGCATGTTATATTTGTTTGGAAAACATGTTTAGTATGTGACAGTTGTTTTGTCGTTGAACCTTGTGAGTTGTAATGAAACCGAAGTTTGTAACGTTGCCTTTGTTAAATGTTGCTGTTGTCCCTGGCTTCATATAGGTAGAGGAAAGGTTTGCTGGCTGCTAGGCTAATTTATACAATGTAAAATGCCATAGGCTTGTGCTAATAACATTAGCATGTTGTATTTGTGGGGAAAATGTGTCCAGATAAAGACAAGTGTTTGTATGTGAATGCTGCGAGTTTAAGTAAAGCCGACTTGTGTTTGAAATTGTCGCTATCAAGCCGTGTTTAATGTGTGTCTTGGGCGTACTTTGAATCAACTAAACTTTACAGCACTTCACAGAAACCCTGCCGCCGACTAGTGTTTTGTGACATAGTCACACCAACGCACAGGCATAAGTGCTCACAACAGCGTAGGCTACCTGCATAGAGCTGACACACAAGTATAAATCCAGCTTTACTTTGCATATTAAAGCTGGAGTTGAGAACTTTTGTCTCCCTCCTCTGGCAGTGAGAGTAATTACATACACACATATCAAACGTAAGCCTACAGGTGAGCTCGCTGCATCTCCCCCACCCCAGGAGTGCTTGCTTCAAGTCTTGTTTGACCTAAATACGAGTTTCTTTTTTAATTTTTTTCCAATTTTTTTAATTTCTTTATTAATCCCTGAAGGGAAATTCAGTTTTTTCACTCCGTTGTCATACACACACAGGACCGAAATACACACACATGCACAAACAGGACCTATATATGCATTAAATGGAGAGATGTCAGAGTGAGGGGACTGCCCATGCGCAGGCGCCCCAAGCAGTTGGGGGGTTCAGTGCCTTGCTCAACCCAAGTCCCCATGGACTGAGCTACTGCCGCTGGGGTGCTTCTCAGGATTGTCCACCATACTCCTAGATGCTGCTCCATCACTATAGTCTCTCCACCTTCCTTTTAAAATCAAACTGTCAGGAGTATCAGAAGAAAACATCAGAATCACACACCTACAGATTAAGCAGTGCCAAATAGAAAAAGAAAACAAAACAAAACAAATCTAAGTAAATAAATTAATTAATCACTAACCCTTTTGTTCTGGCTGGTTGATGTTAAATGAATTACTTCTGCTGTGCAGGAAAGTAGCCACAGACAGCAGAACTCCTGTGTACTGAGGAATACAGAGAGCTTTCCTTGGTGGCGACAGGTTTAATCAGCATAGTATGAATTTTTTTAGCAGGGGATTGAATGTAACAGAGGTTTGTTAATATGTAAAAGTTTAAGATTTTACATGGTCATCTTATAAACTATATGTTATATAATGTAACTCTCTGAAAGGGGACATTCTTTACTTTCACTCTCTGTTATTCTCTCAGGCTGTGTCTGTGACATTTTTCTCCCAACTAACTATTACATTTTGTTTTGTCTGAGAGTGTGTCAAATTATTGTTTTGAGTTTAAGTTTATGTTTTTATACAAACTGTAGTGACGCAGGAAGTGTTGCTTTGTCTTTACTTGTTGTTGACAGAACTGGCACAGTCTGTTTCCTCTGGGTTGCCAGGTTTGTCTGTTTCCACCAGTCTCAATGGCCAGGTTGTGGTCACTCACACTTGGTGTCTTTTCTCAGTTTCTGGTTGCTCATGGTGTCCAGATGGTATTGTCGCTGCTACTCTGTGATGTCTGTTCAGTCCTGAACTGCATTGAAGTTTGCTTTGAGATTTTGCAGTAGATGGCCAATGGTTGATAGACTTTTCTTCTATTTTTGGCTTTAATTTGGTCGGTCCAGATTGCATGAGGCCTGTGTTCTCTCAGTCTATCATATAT
Source organism: Epinephelus moara (assembly GCF_006386435.1). Classification (NCBI taxonomy): domain Eukaryota; kingdom Metazoa; phylum Chordata; class Actinopteri; order Perciformes; family Serranidae; genus Epinephelus; species Epinephelus moara. The sequence goes on along the minus strand of NC_065508.1, from coordinate 12,643,621 downwards.
AGAATCTTTCCCACATTTCCCACACACAGCAATATATTGATTATACTCGACGTATTGTGGCTTGTTCTGCCGCCATCAAGTATAAATTGTCACCACTCTCTCCTGGGTGATGGTGTGTGAGCAGGTGAGGTGTGTGTGGACTCCAGACCATTTAGTCGCATTTTGTGACCATGGAGCACCAGTAAAACTTGCAGATATTGTTAAAATGTGAATTGGAGAGTTGTTAGTTTTTTCCTGTTCACAGTGACTAAATCTTCAAGTTTAACTACACCACTGTAATGGTTTAAGTTTCTGCTAACTGCTAACAGCTAACTGTTGACCAGAAGCTTCTAGTTCACAGCAAAACATGCTGGGTGTGAATAAAAGCACCAGTGATTTAGCTTTAATGTATTCCATTATAACAATACTTTATTTAACTTTATTTTAACTGTGCTTTAATTAACCTCATAATAACAGTGCTGTATTTAACTTTATTATAACTGTACTTTATTTAACTTTATTTTAACACCACTTTGTTTAACTTTATATAACACTACTTTGTTTAACTTAATTTTAACACTATTTTGTTTAACTTTATTATAATAGTACTTTAACTTTATTTTAATACTACTTTGTTTTACCTTATTAATAAGGTCATTTTGTTTTAATTTTATTTTAACACCACTTTGTTTAACTTAATTATAACACCACTTTATTTAACTTTATTTTAAAACTACTTTAATTTAATTAGAACACCACTTTAACTTTATTAAAACAATACTTTTTTAACTTTATTTTAAAACTACTTTAATTTAATTAGAACACCACTTTAACTTTATTAAAACAGTACTTTTTTAACTTTATTTTAAAACTACTTTAATTTAATTAGAACACCACTTTAACTTTATTAAAACAGTACTTTTTTAACTTTATTTTAACACTACTTTGATTAACTTTATTATAACAGCACTTTTTAACTTTTATATAACACTACTTTTTTTAAAATTTATTTCAACACTACTTTGTTTAACTTTATTATTACAGTACTTTATTTAACTATATTGTAACAGTGCTTTTTTCAAGCAATATCACAGGAGAAGAAGTGCTGTTGTACTGTATATCAACACGGCTGTGGGTCATAGTCATGAGGCCACAGGCTGAGTGCCAAAGATAATCACAGCCATGCTGATATTCTGAACAACAGTGCGACCTCGAGTGTGACAGTGCTTTTATACAACAGTTCTACAAGAGCCATTTATCAACAATAAAAAGCAGCAACAGGTTGTGATTTGTATATATATTTAATGACTTATTTGTCTCTGCCAACACAAATACTTTTGCAGCTAGACCAGGACTGGATTGTGTTGTTAAGCATGACTTTGGGTCATGTAGTGTGTGTGTGTGTGTTTCTGTTTACTTTGCAAACAGTGAAATAAGTCTGTTGACAGTCGAGTTAAAAAGCTTAACCGTATGCTGCGTCGTCGGATGATGTCATGAGGGTACCTGAAGATTGACAAGGAAGTATTCAGACTTTTTTCTTTTCCTCCATCCCTTTTTTAACGACTGTTTATTATTTCACATCTTCCTCATTGTGGTGCAAAATTTGATCTGACGCCCCTTTATGCCGGCTAAATAACTTTTAATGTAATTAACGTCTCAGGACACTTGTAAAGTGGAGTGATGCATGAATAGTTATCCCAGTGCTGTTAAACTGTATATCAGTAGTAATGGCATGCCTCCTTTCCAATCAAATCGCCTGGTCAGATCTAACTGTTGTATAATTAACTTTATCGCAACAGTACTTTATTTACTATTATTTATTTATTTACAGTGGTTTATTTTGTTGATAAGTATTTTAGTGGTCTACAGTAGTTTAGCAGAGATTTCATATTGAGATATATGTCCTTTATCACGATATAGCTAAAAAATATCATGACATTATTTATAGGCCGTATTGCCCAGCCCCATTTTCCAGTTTTCTCCAGTTTTCATCTCCAGTTTTAAAATCAGCAAACTTCACTATGAAATTGCCAAAACAAACACCCACTACTAACCCTAATTTGAGTGATATTGAATGGTCTATTTTAATGTGTAACATAACATTGTAACAAAGTCATTATCATGATGTGAGAGCTGTGGAGTCATGAGAACGAAAACAAGCGGGCAAATGTTAATCAGTAATTATAGTTTTCATGTGTTTCTCAAATGGTTTTCTCTTTGGTTGTGGCATGTGTTGATATATTTAGCTGTCTCTGGGGAGGTTTTCGCTTCCAGGCGGCGTTGCATTTTAATTTGGTCAGAAGAGGCATTGTTCTCTCGAAATCAGAATTTTATTTTTGTGAAGAATTTGGCCACCTCTCTGTATCATATTTGTGACAGTGGAGCAGAGAATGTTTTTCTGTCGTCTCATTTTGAGGACAGAACTGCACATCCTGTCTTCTCTCTGCTGCCAGGTTTGTCTTTGTGTATTGTCCAGTCTTTATGCCCCCCGTCTGCTCACTCTCTCTCACTTTGTGTTTGTCACTGTTGATGATGAGTGGTTTTTATTGTGTTTCAGTTGTGACAATAAAGGTCTTCGAATCCAGAATCTATTCTCTCTCCCTCTGTCTACTAAGTTTTCACCTCTTACACTCATTTCCCCCTTTTTTTATTTAGAATTCAGCGCTGTTCTCATATCAGCGTTAACATTTTAACTTCACATTGGCTACAAACCATACATAGAACAACACAGCCTGATGTATTAGAAAGTAAATTGTAGCCGCAGAACATGTGTGATGTGACGGCTGTGTGTTTGTACGTGTGTGTATGTGATGGGCTAGTTGTGCACATGATTGTGACTGATGATGAGGTCTATGTATAAGTAGACTGTATAGGGCAATGTGCTGTTGCTGCAGTTCATCACTTTATGTCAATTTCCTGGTAAATGGACTTTTACCTGTCATTAATCCTGATGCTCCACTTCCTTCTTTGGACATTACATCAAGTCTTCTTGCCCACTCCATATTTAGATATACATCTCAGAACGTATGCTGACAAGAAAGCAAAAAAGCAAGAAACAACATGAAAAATCTCACTGGTGGTTACAAAATATGATGAAACTGTCTCCTTGACAGGTAGCATCTGTAGCTGTGATGCCAAATATCTCTCATATTTAGTCAAACACACATACAACCCTTTTACAAGATGCATGATTTAATTTAAAGCAACTGCAAGATTTATCATAGCTTAGTGTTGGTTGTCAGTGTTCCAAACAGGATGGCATTCCTTGGATGTATAAAGAGACCTGGATACAGAATTGAAGATGGGCCCCGTTCATTCCTATGAAAGTTGCCCAGTGGCGCATGTAGCCACAATGGTTCAACTACTGTGTATAAATAACCCAGATGATCGGCACTGCTTCTGTACTGTGCGGCCTATAGAGCAGGCACACTAGAGACTTGCTTGTCAAGCTTGGTACTCCCGTCATAGCACTCTGTTAACTCAAACGGGGATAAAATGATTCAATCGTGAGGCTCTTCTAGACTTTCCAATGTTATCAGACCAAATGGATAGTCATTTCCTGGGGTTATGATGCCCAAAAAAATTTATCCACTTATTAACAGACGTCTCGTTCGCCACGTAATTCTAGGAAAAAAAGTCATTTTGGGCTCCAGTGACAGTGTAATTAAACTATTTGTCCACTACAAAAATTGGCTTCCTTGGCGCACTTCCTAGGGGCCTGACAGGGTAGAGAAAAGCATGAAAGAAATAGATAACTCTCTCAAGGTGCATATGTCTAAATAATTTAGAAAAGGAAAGTATGAAGAGTACAACATGTAAATTTAAATTTGAGTTTAGCTCAGTGGCCCTTCAGTTTGTAGCCCTGCTCAGTATGGATGGCAATGTTGGTGGGTTGTTGTATCACTTTGGTCTTTGCATTAGTTTGCCCAATTACGAAGTATAATTTGCACATTGCTAACAATGTATGAGGTTTGGATTTTTATAATAGGTCTTCACCTTTGCCACGATGTCCATACTGAGAATACCAACATAGGTGTATGACATAGCCCAGAAAAGTGTTGTGCACTTCTCCCGCTCCTACCAGCTCAAGTTACATAGTGCAAGAACAGGCGTTCAGGTCCTGGAGTGGGAATGAAGTAGGAGCCATTACAAGACAACGTGCCATCAAAATGATTTTGAAGCTGTAAAAAAAGCTGCATAATGTTGCTTTAAATAAGGATTACAGCTATATCACAAATCACAAATTTGCCTCAAGGGGCTATGAGTGAAAGTTGTCCCACCCTAACAAGCACAATGAAACAGCAGAGTTAGGGTGATGTCGATTAACTGCATCCCCACACAGTCTTGAGAAGAATCAGGAAACATGAGGTTCTGTATTGGTGGGCTATAGATGTACTGGGGCTTCAATGACACTAATAAAGGACATATCGTCCACAACACGTTCCTTCCAATACGCTAAAGATGTGTCAGAGCCCCACGCTTTCTTTTCTTCCTCTCATTATGCCCTCTTACACTAACTTTCATGCTTTCTTTAACCTTTCTTTCTATTAGTCTGTATCTCATCTTTCCAACCCATATCTCTTTCCATTTCTCATCCTGTTCTTTCTTAAGTTGATCTGAAATCACTTCTCTACATGTTGAAAGAGTCAAGGTTCATTAGTGGCAGCAGCTGGATGTCTGTGTTCCATATTCAGTCATTAAAATAGCTGCCCTTTATAGTCAATGGGCCATAATAAACATGAAGTTTCCCTATACTGCAGTAGGAACATACTGTATGAGATGCAGTGAAGAGACACTGTGGCAGGTTTTAAAATTCCATCTTTATTAACTCAGTATGAACTGGCGCTATCTGCTCCTAAATGCAAATCACGAGTGTTAATTCCACTCTGAGATGTAGAAATGAACACGTCAGCAGAGCTCGTATCAGTCCATGCCATCAGAGTTTAATTTAACTTTTACATAGTTTCTGAATAGCTGCCCTTGAGCCAAATCAACTCTTAATGGACAAACAACACTCCAATCAACAAAAAAATAATTGTTACAGAAAATAAATAATTCTTGCAAATTTGCTGTTTTGGAGCATAATGGTGTTTTGTTTTGTTCTTATTCGAGCTCGCTGCAGAATGAATTGATTGCGTTTAATGAAACAACCATAAAATTTGATGGAAAATTAATCTTGCGCTCGGGTCAAGAGACCCTCAGCTTTGGGTTGAAATATCACACAAGCAAGTATTTATTAGTGTACAAGAATAGGAATATATATAATTTGTGCCTCGCGTCGCATTCAATTCTCCTGTGCTCCAGTCAATTCTCTAACCTCATTAAGCCTAAGGCTCTGTTTATTTTATAGCTCCCATGGTTTGCTGTTTCTTTGAACATTTTAAATTTAAAAACTATTGCAAATGGCAGGTCAAAGCATCTGAGTAATGTGTGGAGAGTATTATAAGCACTCTTGTATAAAACATGGACCCATGTGAAGCAAAAACCACGATACATTTATTTTGATTACGCTACAGTGAGACAAATATGTGCAGCAGTTGTATAAGTGACCTATTATGGTCTGTGTTCCTTTATAATTCTAATACTTCTCTGGAATAATGTCCAACATTATAGGGCCATAAAAAAGGCTGTGTAAAAATCCAACCCTCTTGCGTCCAGGTCATAATGTTATACAAGTTCAGCAGCTCATCATGAGCAAATGGAAAGAGAAAGTGATTTGTATGGGCACTGGATACTTGCTTTAATACATCAATTTATACTTGAAAGTAATGTGCTTTTGGGCCCTTTTAGAATGGATCTGCATATTTTCATGAAATTAAGATGATGACTGATTTGAAGATTAACTTGTGTAATGCTATATCTAATGTCTGATACATACAGTCCTCAGTAGTCCCACTTTATCCGGATCCTGTATGTATACTGAGTATTAAATTACTGTAATACGTCACTAGAAAGTGTGCTAATTGTCCAGTTATATTAATAAAGGATCAGTGTGTAGCATTTAGTGACATCTAGCAGTGAGGATTGCAGATTGCAACCCAGATGAAACTTCTCCTGTGTACGAAGCGTGAACTCCCAGTCAAAATTGACCCTTTGTGAAGTCCTGCCCCTGGATGCAGACTGGCCAATCATAAGGTAGCATCAAGCCGGCTCAGACAACAACACAACTGTGCTCCATTGACTCTAATGCAATCATTTCAGATTTCCTTCATTTTCAGGCTGGTTTTGTGGATTTGGAGCTAAATGTTGTGCCTGGGGCACGTCATGTATTAATGATACTCGTTACCTGGAGAGGTTGGAAAAAGATATACGTTTCTTCCCTGTTCCAAAACCAAAATCAAACCCTGAAAAGTGTAGGGTTAGCTAGCTAGCTACTGAAGATATAGCCTACTGAATGTATACACATGCTGCTTTTGCTTTGTAATGATTATAACAGTGAAACAAAGACAGACCCTGCTGTACAGGAACCAGTGAAGGGAAGCAGGGAAACTTTGCTGATATTCAACCAGCTCTGTGTCATCACACTGTGCACAGATTAACGTTGTTTGACCTCCCCCGGAGATACCTAGCCGTCCGGCGGTGGAGGTCCAGGTGCTGGCAGCAGCACGGGGGTGAAGCCAAACACTGTTCATCTGCACACACTGTGATGCCACACAGCTGGTTCAATATCAGCAAAGTTTCCCTTTATATTCATTGTCTTGTGTGGCGATCAGCAGTGATGTGGTGGTTCACTTTTACACTGTGATCTGTAGCCTATAGTTCGGCTTTAACTTCTGACTGTCTTTGTCTTTTTAACCTGTTGTTGCTGCTGAGTCAGTTTGACATCCTGGATATATCCTTCAAACACAGACTGTAGACCCCTCTGTCTGCTTCTCTCTGGAATCACTCTTTCATTTTTCCAAAAATACAAACAGACTAGGGGCCAGATGCATAAACAATGTGTACGCACAAATGCACCACACCTTTTCCCGTGCATAAACTGGTATTTATAAATGAAGAATGTGCGGTGAGAATGTGCACATCTTACGTATTTTTTAGACCAGGCGTGCACGTGGTTTAAATGAGACGGCTGCAGGTGAAATGATAAGGAGATGAATGAACCATAAACTGAGCGATGGATAACATTGAGTTCAGGATGTTTGCCAATTTCACTTGGTGTTATTTTTGCAGGCAGCACGACGTTCTGTAAATTATCAATCAAAGGCGTATTTATATATTCAATCTATGTGTGATACATTGCATCGTCATTTTTAATTATACTTATCTCCCTGTTAGTGATCGTTTAGTGTTATCCTGTGAAGCACTTTGTAAAGAAATGTGATGAATTAATGGCGTGGACTCTCCGACTTGCCACAGCCGTGCAAAAATTACAGCTGCCCTGGCACCGTTGGAGAACCTTGCGACGCAGTCAGTGAAAAGGAGCTTTCTTTACTGTATTTCCCATTGACAGGTATAATGAATGGTGAAAGGGGCACAAGTATTAATATGCAAATGTATGTTTAAGGGCATTTCTACATCAATTTATATTATATAGGGCTTTATAAAGAACAGAGTTTTATGCATCTGGCCCCAAGTGGTAAAAACACTGAATTAAGCAGTTTCACATTACAAATCAGTGTTTCTCCAATGCTGTTCTGCTTTGTCACAGACAGGTGGCTAGCCTGCAACCTGCCAATGTGTGCTCACCTCTTTTTTTTTTCTAATAACTTAAGATCCAGATGTTCAGAAGGTTTTACCGGGAGCCAAATTTTCTGTTTCCTTCCTCCCTAAAGTAAACAAACACGGTAATTCAAACCAGTAAAAACACTGAATAAAGCATTTTCACATTAAAAATCAGTGTTATTCCAACACTGTTTGGCTCGTCGGTGAGGGACTGCTAACTACAGTACCCGACATGAAAACGCAAATGTCCCTATTTACAGGTAGAGATTGGTTTGTCTGTTTCTGGCTACCATAGAAACATGGTGGTGCGACAAGGCGAGCTCCGTGGACAAGGACCCGCTCTCTATGAAGATTTGTGCAGCTCATTCTAAGGTAATGAAAACACAACAATTCTTATTTTCAGGCGACTGAACCCTGAAGAAAACACATGTATTATATTCTATTCTATTTCTGCCAAAACATCCCACTTAAATCCCACACACTGGACCTTTAATTGTGTGAAAGGTCCATAGATGTTTAAGATCCAGAGCAGGATACGTCTGAGAATTTGAATATCAGAAATGTAGTCAGGGTTAGAGTTAAATACTGACTTTAGGAGGATTGAATTTTAAATTAAAAATGAATACAGCTGAAAGAATTATGTGTTATATAATTTATCTATGAAGTGTAGTATTTTACACTGAAAGGGTCTTGGAGAGTAATACTAAATACAGTATGTGAAAAAGTTGTAGAAAGCCTCGTGTGGCTCCAGAGGGAGCCGTGTGAAGTCTGATAAAATTGCCTCAAGTGATGTGACTTGAAGCAGCGTCGGTTGGGGCTCCAGACGTTTTGAAAACGAAAAGAAGGAAGGAAAGAAGTGAGCTTACCAGACCTCTGTAGCCCGTTCCTCGTCTCCACTATGATGTTTGAGCTTCACTGTGCAGAGCGATGCAGTCTGACACTAGAAAGTTGTTCTCAGGTTCATCCGCTGAAGGGGGAAAGTTTCTCTGTGCTCGCCTTGAATCTCAGTTTAACATGTGCAAGCGTGATTTTCTAACATCACAACTAGTTTGGAAGCCGTTCAACATGCAACTTTACACGAGTGTGATGTGGAAACTTAAAGCCTCCAGTGCTCTCACTCTCAGAACAGACTTTTCAGTGAAGTGGGAGACATCTTGAGTCCAGTAATTAAACTTTTGAAATGAACAATATTTGCATATTCATTAGATTCAGGATTTTTCAGTGATGGAGAAGTAGCGGGAGTAAATGTGCTTTTAAGAATCTTTAACCACATCAGACGCTAATTGTAAGTCAGAGCATAGTATTTTTTAAATGTCTTAAAACATGGCTGGAGGGGATCTTCTACTACCTGACAGTTGAGCATCAGCCAGTCAGAAAAAAGTGCTTCTCATATCAAAACAAACAGATCATCTCATCCATTTATTCATAACATCCACACCTCCTGTTGACTGCTACTTTCTAACAAAATAAGATCTGCAGTTATGCAACATTATGAAGAGAATAAATTACCTCCAAAGCCAGTCTGACTTGGGAGTGTGAAATCTTTCTGCCAAATATGGTCCTCTTCCTGGTTTTGATGTCAACACCGGTCAGCCGCCATCTGTCCATCCAGTCACTCATCTGTTTAGTATTATCGACTTACTGGTAACTCTGGCAGGTAACCAAGCATTGTTTGGGGATTGTATTTCATGATTAAAACTGGTTGGTGGGTAAAACAATCACAATCTTTAGTAAATACCAGGAAATATCAGATTCAGTGAAACATCCTGATCATACAAGGCTGTTAGATATTCCCTGTGGGAGAAATGTGCATGAACTATAGTGGTTGCTTCTATTGATGATACACTGTATTATAGAGGTGGAAGAGGTCATCGGGGACGTTGTTTCAGATTTCAATCGATATCAACAGTTCTTTTAATTTGTTCATCTCACATTAACTTCCTTTATCTTCTGTTCGATTCTGCTCATAGGCACTTTGTTATGCTCCTCTTCATCCTTCCTGAGAAATTTACATATTTAAGTTAATACGAGATTATGTGCCTTGCTCTGTTTTTTTTCTTACAGCTTGTTATCTGACTTCTCTGGATTTATTTAATTGCAAACATATGTTTTCCTTTGCCCTCCCATCAGTCTTTCCAGCATCCCTGCATCACTGCTATAAATTACTTGCTTCCCTCCTTGTTATCTGCTCTTGTGAGGCTAATTTCTTTCCTGACCAGATGAACTGCACCTGTTTTCAGTCAACGTTGCGTTGCTCTCTACCTTAGCAGAGTGCATGCAACACCGAGACATTAATAACTCCTCTCTGTCTTGCTCTCTTGCTCACCTTGCAAGGATAGGTCATTCGCAGGGATGATGGACAGGTGATCTGTGCTGGGCCGCTGTGACCTCTGTAACCTTTTAGCGACCTTTCACGACCTTCTGACCAGCCGATTAGTGTCCGGCCCGTCCCTCTCTGATTAGCCTGAAAATTGGAGCTATTTGGACGACCTTTTCAGCAGAAAGGTCCACTCCCTACTCTGCTTTCCCTCTTCATACACTTCTTTTCCATCACCTTCATTTGCAGCAGCTCAAACACACACACACACACAAAATCCAACACTCCACCTCAAGCAGCCCATCTCCCATCTCCCCTTTTTGCCTCTGAAGGGTAACATGATGAGGCTTATCGACCACCATGTTGTTAACCACAGCAAATTTGTAGTTTCGTTCCCCGGCATTTCACTGTGTCCTCACTCAGGGCTCCAGCCCGAGTATGTTCTTCAATTACTCTTCAGTTCCTGTGGCTGCTCTCACGTCATACCTTTTTTTTTATTACGCTTTATCTTTCCTTGTTTCTTTCTTATTGCTGACCGTGAAAACCGTAATTCCAGCTACAATATAAAACCGGTATTTCCACAAACCACAAAGAGCCAGTGAGTCACTTGGCGAGGCAGCCAGGGGGAAATTGGAAACAGAGCATTTTTTATCAAAATAGATGAAAAGAAAGAGTGGTCAGACATTATTAAGAGACCACCAACAGAGCCCACAATGCAAGTTCGTCCTCTGTGGTCAATCGACAGCTCAGTCAGACTTAATTTCAGGGGGGAACAATGCCACAGCTGCAGATGGAAATGTTCAATAGATTATATAAAGCGGTTACTATAGGCTAGATTGTAAACCGCCAGCAGTGGCTGCCCACACACTGCATTTATTCCTCTGAGACTCACCCCAAATGAAGGAGTTATTTTATCTCCCCAATCCATATCTTTCACTTGTCCTATCGTTTATCTTTCTCTCCCTGTTGTATTTTATCGCTGTCTATCTTGTTTTACAGGGTTTGGGGAAATGAGACGCAGGGAGAAAGAGAGCGAGACGGAGGGAAGAAGACAAAGTGGTGTGTTTACTGTGGAGCTTCACAGCGTCCTTTGGTCCCCGTGGGAGAGTCCGTTGGCCTTCACCTTGAGGTGTGCACATATAGACATATGCGCTCCTGCTCACACACTGAAGTCAAATAGGGGCATGTGCATTGTAAACCTAAATCTAAAAGGGCTGTAAACGTCAATTATCATTTCTTTAATTAACACTGAGTTGTTCTTTAAACAGGTGTAATCAATTTCTTCAAATGACAGTGTGCAATGTGAAAGGGGTTGTTCATAGTGATGAACCTACAGGAAATTATCACCTGAATCTGCAGCTTCCACTGCACTTACTGATTTCATTCACCCTCATCTCATAGCTTCACTACTGGCTGCAGCAGTCAGCTTTTTTTTTTTTTTTAGATATAATGTTTTAGAAACCTCACTGCACTTGCTCAGCACTAAACAGCAGACAGACACAGTTAGCAACTAGCTGGTGAACATAGTGGAGCATTTAGCAGCTAAAGAACCAGAGCCCCTCAGCAGCTGGTGGAGACCAAAACCAGAGCTAAAAGAGAGTGAATACGGGACTTAAATTCATCAGATGGACACAAACAAAACTTAATTTCTAAATGGTTCATAAAGTTGCTCTCTAACTGTGTAAATAAGCAATTCTTGTCAATGTTATGTGCATGACTACTTTTTAGTTTCTCAAAATCAGCTGAGATTTCTAATATTTTAAAAGGAAAGATGATATTCCCCTTGTTTATCAGTAATATTCCATGTAAAATCCTGTGTTTTCTAGTGCTTTCTCTCCAGCATCACCAGTTTCTCTACCCTATCTGTGGCACTTAGCCTCAGCTCCATTCCACTCATTCAGTGGCCCTCCTTGTCTGATACAGACTCACCGTGGTACCCTTTAGCGTCTATACGAGACACAGTGGGCCGCATCATTATTACACACTACAAGCAACTAACATGATTTAAAGAGCAAGAAATTCTGCATAGGGTATGAGGTCATGGTGATGGATGGGTCAGACAAACTGGACTTTTACCCAGGAGACTGCTGTTTGTGTCCCGTATGAAACCAAAAGTCAACACTGAGTTATTTTAACGAGGTAACATACTATGTCACGTCACATACATCACATTTTGTTGTATGAGTAACAAACATACTTATTTTAACCCAAAACATGATCTTTATTGTCAATCTAACCACACACTTGTGTTGCATAAACTTAAACACACTCAAACCTGTGTGTTGGAACGTGTCTATTTTTATGTACCAATCTAATCTAATCTAAAATGAGTTAAACCTACTTCAGTCAAACAATTCAGTCAAAAAAAAACATTCTCAAAACTGCTCTAAGTCTGCATTGTCCGTTTCATCAAGGTCTTAATCTGGCCCCTCCCCTGGGACCACTTTGCCTTGGAAGACCCTACCAGGGGCTATTAGCCCCGGACAACACAGCTCCTAGGTTCACAGGGACACACGAACTCCTCCACCACGTTAAGGTGGAGATTCTCACATTCTTAGTGTTACAGATAGGGTAAGGAGCTCAGACATCCAGAGGGAGCTTGGAGTAGAGGGGTCAGATGAGGTGGTTCGGGCATCTGATCAGGATGCCTCCTTGGTGATTCCCGCTGGAGGTGTTTCGGGACTGTCCCATTGGTAGGGGGCCCCGGGGCAGACCCAGAACACGCTGGAGGGATTACATATCTCGTCTGGCCTGGGAACGCCTTGGGGTCCCCCAGGAGGAGCTAGAAAGCGTTGCTGGGCAGAGGGACGTCTGAGGCCCTGGATAAGCAGATGAAAATGGATGGATGGATGGATGGATGGATTTAATACACATTCAGTGCACTGATGCGTATTTCCGACAGCAGGTTAATAACTCAAGATATGATTAATCAAAATAAACTACAGCGCATGAAGGAGCATGTCACCCACTGCTAGTGTGACTTAATTATATGTTTTTAGTAGTTTTTGTACAACAATGGAGGTCTATGGCACAGAGGAACAATCTTTATTAAGCTCTGGCTACACAGGAAAGACCTGTTGGTGAAATATATTTATTGTATTACCAGTCTTATCATTTGAATATTCTATTAAGAGTATTTTATCAAAGCCCTCTTGTATCAAAGTGATTATATCTACTGTTGATCCTTGTTTGAAAATAGCTGTGTGTATTTTGGCAACTTCAGAAGCAAAGATGAAGCTCATTTTGAGTTCATGTTTGTAATATCACCACCCTTCCTCTTTTAATGTGTGCTGTCTAAATTTGTCCCAGCCTTTCTGTAGCACTTGGTAAAAACACTGCTTGCAGGGCAACAGTGTCACCATTAAGGAGGAAACTGAAAAAAAGTCTGCTGGACCACACAATTATCTGACTGGTATGAAAACTGCAAGGAGCATTTGTAAGCCCAGTACACCACCCACCACAGAGCGCAGAGCTTTCTTTGCCAAGCGACCGTTCAGCCCCTCACTGCTCAACACATTTATTCTACTCATAAACAGCAAAATATCACAGACCAGAGCAAACATCTATAATTCACATAACTCCCATCTCCCTCCAGTAATTAGCCTCCTCCACCATTTCCTCCTCTGCAAGTACTTAATATTTCCAGGATGCAGTGCTGTCTCACAAATTGTTTTAAATAGCACAGCTCATCCTTAACATTTAACGTTTTCGAATGTGAAACTTCCTACATAATAAGATAATAGTCTTCACTCAAACATTTTAGCAATAATAAGCTTCATGAATAATTTAAAAGCAGAGAAATATATAAATAACGTTTAATTGAATACCACAGGGAAATTACAAGACAACAATACCAAACAAACCACATAATAACCTCCCTGATAACCTCTCTGTTTCCATTGCACATCCTTTTTTTTTTTAAATTTTGTTTAGATTTAGTCAAATTCAGGTTTTAGCTCAGGAACCTAATGAACTTATGAACTGCTGCTAGTAATACAGTCATACACAGAAATGGCTTTTTAAAAGAGGGAATAATTAAACAAAAATGTATTCCCAAAACAGCAGAAAATGTTTTGGTTGCGCACCAAACATGTTTGGTACAAGACCTAGCAAATCAAATTTACATATTACCTTGTGAATTTTAAATTGCCATAAGCTGTTAAAATATTCCCAGCTCTTTTGCGTGAATTAAGCAGCACTTTGTTCCAGCTTTGATCCTTATTTTTTGTTAAAGGGGAAGGCATCGGAGTGGACATGAGAGATCTGACAGTGATACACAAGTTAACATGGAACATCATTTATTATGAGAGAGATCTGAAATGCAAACATAAATTTAATGTTCTCTTCAGTCATTAAAGGTACAATGTGTAATGCCTGGTCACATGCTCCAAACTAATTTCACCTCCAAGCCAAGTAGTGCAAGCTCTACGATGCTGCAGCTATAAACTCCATCACTACCTGTCTTTTGGCAATAAATAAATGGATTAGCAAACATTTCTTAAAGTTAAATGAAGACAAAACAAAAAGAGAAATGCTAACTCCATGGATTAAATCCGAGGTTACAAGTCTTGGTGTGATCCTTGATTCAGATCTAAGCTTCAAGTCCCACCTTAACAAGGTCACCAAAACATAATTTTTCCACCTCAGAAACATCACCAAGGCACAACCATTTCTAAATGAAAAAGATGCTGAGAAATTGATAAATGCCTTTATTTCAAGCCGACTCCCAAAAAACACCACTGAGAGACTTCAGCTCATTCAAAACTCTGCAGCTCGGCTATGAACCAGAACCAAGAGGAGAGCGCACACCAGGCCAGTCTTAGCTGCTCTACACTGACTTCCTGTTACATTTACAATTGATTATAAGGTCCTCCTGCTTGTCTACAAACCCCTACATGAGCTGCGACTGAGCTACATTGTCAACTCCCTTGGTAACTATTTGCCTCCAAGAACACTGTGGTCATCCGCTGCTGGTTTACTGGAGGTTCCCTGCAACAGCTGGAAGAAGACTGAGGATGCAGCTTTTGGAACACACTGCCTATAGATATCAGGGAAGCTAGCTCGCTAAATATCTGTAAAAGAAAGCTAAAAACGTATCTGTTCACTTTAGCCTTTAACTAGCTCTGACTTCCTGATTAGAGTCTGAAACTCTTTCTATTTACGCTTCATGCTGCTGCAACGCTTTTAAAATCTTACTTGATTTTTTGATTTATAGTTTTACAACTCTATGATTTTATGATCAGTTAACCCATGCTTCAAACTGTTTTAAATGTCCTTTCATATTGAATTGTCTTGCCTGTTTTATGTCCATTATGTCTACTTTTATGTGAAGCACTCAGTGCTTATACTGCCCTTGTTGTACTATACTTTGTGCTGCATTTCTTGTATGAAAGGTGATATTTACATAAAGTTTTTATTGTTATTATTAGTTAAATAGATAGAGAAAATAAAGTCACAAAATGTCAAAAACTGAAACATTTTTTACACCTGTTTTCCTTATTAAATAGAAAAATACAACCATGTACCTTTTAAATGCATGTGTCTCCCTTTCACCAAGACTGAGGTTAGCTTAATTTCCTTGTTAACTTGTGAAAAAACACATAGTTTTAAACTCAACAGAAACAAAGTAAGTCACCAAAACTGCCTTGGTTAGTCTTTCCACTGTCCCAACAATCACCAGCTCTGCTTTGGTTAAAACTCACCCCGTTAAATTAAAAGCTACACTGGCTCTACACACAGTTTCCCCCTCTTTCTCTTGCTGCCTGCTGAGCAGCAGCTCCCACTCCTTCCTTTCAGCCAGACCATTAAATAAGATTAATAAAATGACAAAAATTGTCAAAACAAACAAACAAACAAACAAACAAACAAACAACCATTGATGTACTAAGCCAATCACCGACGGCCAATATATTCATCCAGTTACCCAATACTATTGATATGCCCTCGCAGCAGCTCTATTTCTTTGTCCTCTCATGATGGACTGAGGGCAGACTGGACGCTACAGTTACTCATTATCACCTATCAGGGTAAAGGTGATATTACGAGAGAGGACGGACCAGTGCTAGCTGTTTAGCTCATTTCAGTAGATATCTCGAATGTCTTTGACATTAAGTCAAAACTGTTACTGTTAATTCTTCACATGCTGTTAATAATGTTCATTTTTTGAATGTTTTAAATTGAAATTCTGTCCATATCTCACACCTTCAAAAGAATAGTTTGACATTTTTGGAAATGTGCTTACTTGCTTTCTTTCTTGCAGAGAGTTAGATGAGAATTGATTGAAAGCACTCTCATATGTAAGATTTGTATCAATCAATTGTCATCTAACTCTCAGCCAGAAACCAAATAAGCATATTTCGCCTAACTTGATCCATTATATTTTTGGCTACTGAGAGCAAATTATTTTTTATCTGTCACTCTGATTCATGTCAGTGTGAGGGCATCAATATCATGTATGAAATAAACACCAACTGTCTCTCCATTAGACACACTGCTGCTGATCACGAGTCGGCCCTGTAAAGAGGAGAAAAACTGAGAGCAATTTGTGGCAGTATTTTAGGCAAAAGACGAAACTCTGGCAATGAATCAATAAGTGCAAGAATAATATTTAATAAGGTTGAAGTAAGAGAGAGTGGCAGTGCAAGGTGCAGCGGTGAGAGAAGTGTGGGGACTACATATCAGGTGTAATTAGGTGTATAGAGACTCTGAGAAAGAGAGAGGTGCTGAGTAAGCTAAAAACACACTGTCTTTAGCCTTCTCTTTTGTCAGTTGTATTGACCCAGTGGCACCAGCACCAGATCCGTATCACATTTACTGTAATCAACGCTGTGTTTTCTGTCCAGAGTGCACTGTGAGTACAGATAGATACCACAAGTACTCCTCGTGGAGTCAAGAGATGGTGGAGAGCAGTGGTTAAACCTCCAGCAGTGAAACTACACAAGCCCCTCCTGGCCGGGGAGCGACTCCTTACTGTTCCCTCTCCTCATTGCCATCCTGTACTGTTTCTTATTTCTGTCCTAAAGTGAACTGCATTGTCTCTTGTGAAAGAATACGACCAGGCAATTTGAGTTCACAGACCAGGGGAAGACTCCACCGGGAGCCCTGTTTGTCACAAAATTAAACTTTTGACTCATGACTTTCTACCAAAAAATGGCATTAGGCTGTCTTTTAAACTAAGTTCAAGACAGTAAAAGAGCAAGTTCTTGAGGCGAATTCATTTTAAGTTTCAAAGCATCCAGATACGTACTCAGATCCTTTATTTAAAGGAGCTATATACAACAGGGGTTCCCAACTGGTGCAGCCACAGGGTCCAGATTTCTCCTTAATCATTAGTTCAAGCTCCACACAGTTTAATATATTCAGCATCATACTTGTGTTTGGCCATGTCCTTTAGCTAGTTTGCCGTCTCTGTCAAGTAGCTGTCAATTATAAACTCATTCTACAACAGGAAACGGCACTTCAAGATAAAAACTCTGTGCTGAAAATTCACTGTATTTAAAAATAAAGTGTGTTTTTTACATCAGGGTAAATCACTTACGGTTCATTCATAATGGACCAGCGACCCACTTTTGGACCACGACCCACCAGATGGGAACCCCTGCCCTGAGACACAACATTCAGTACATTAACAAAGCAGCAATGGTGTCCTGACCAGAGAATGAAGTTACACACCCTCTGTGCATGTTGTCATCCGAGCTTTTCTGTTTGTGGTGTGGTTGACAGTCCGGCTGTGTGTGCATGTGAGTCCCTGTGTGTGTATCCCACTGGCTAGCTGTTACTGCCGCTCTGCATGCACTGTGCTCATAAAGTGGTTACTGGTGTTAACACTGTCCCAACAGAGCAGCGTTGTTACAGAAGCGTAGCACCCGTCCTCAGATTCCCCTCCACATTAACACCGTCAGCTCTGTCAGCACTGTTACCATTGTTAGCGCTGTTTGTGCTGTTAGCACCGTTAGCTGCTAGCTGCCGGCTCAGTCACCTCCATGTTGAGAGCTGTGTGCAGACAATCCTGGCTCAGACTCTGAATCACTCATATGATTTGAATGTTGTAAAATCTGAATCTGTAAAGCAGCCTCTAGCCCAATAACATCTCTCAAATAAATGTAGTGAAGTCAAGATAAAGTAGCATAAAATGTACTTGAAAACTGTACTTTGATTGCTGGACAATGCTCTACTAAAACAGGATGTGTGGTTTAAAATCAGTATACAATATGAACTGGGATACTGTTACTGTATCGTGTACATAGAGTAGGTCCTAGATGCTTTGTAATCCATGACCTATGAGTTTCTTCTATCTCAAAGCTACTGTTAAACACACCCGTCACGTATCACTTCTGCTCACTGCACACCACCTCTTCTGATACAGTGTTATTGTACTAATTAATGATAATCATTGACAACATTGGCCAGCTCCCACATCTTTCATTAAGTCAGGCAGCTCATCAATATCAACACCTACTCTGCAGTCAAATCAAGACAGCTAGCTCAGCCAATGTGACGGGAGGCCAAGTCAGGTGAGTTACAATGTGGAAAAAGAAATGTGTACCCTACCAATAAACACAAGAGGAGCTTAATTTTTGTAGCTGAACGCTCACATTTCCTCAGTGTAGCTCTAATTTACGCCTGTCTCCGCTTTCTTTTCTTCCTCTCAGCCTGTCTCACCCTGTCTCAATGTGTTTTCTGCACTGTTGGATAAAGTGAAAATTATTCATGAAAACCAAGTCAGCAGCATCTCTATTGTATGCAGCCATATAATGCACGGCCACTCCTAACTTTCCTGCAACGGCAGCTCTGACCTCTCACACAACCAGAATACAATACAGAAAATACTACTGAACAATGCAGTGAACACTCTTGTTTTCTCTAGAGCCGAGACACTTTGCAAAACATTCTTCTCACCACAGGGGCCACGGATGATATCAATCTACCTCCTCAAATGAATAAAATATATCAAGGCTTCTTACTCATTTCCAAAGGGAATCAGCACAACATGTAATGGAAGCTACAAGCTTCAGGTTTCAACATTTGGGAGTGAGTCGGTCAACAGGGACATTTTTTCATGGCCTGTCTTTTTGGCAGTCTGAACCAAAATATAAGAAAATAAAGATAAAAAAATGACCTATAAAAGTATAATGAACAGCCTCAGAGGCAATGGCAGCAGGTTCTGAAATGTTACAGGTGACAGGGTGCAGTTCTTGTTCGAGAGCCCGTCTGGTTACTGAGGTTGTACTGGTGCAGTTTAATTTTACACTGATGTATAATTAAAGGGTGACTTTGGTATTTTTCAACCTGGACCCTATTTTCACATGTTTTTGTGTCTGAGTGACTAATGGGAACAACAATTTGTGAAATTGGTCCAGTATTGAGCGAGAGCACTGCGGGCAGCAGCTGTGAAACAGGCTCCAATGCTACTTAATGGGCAATTGCTGTCAATTTACGTCCACTAAAAGCGCTTGTTTTTGCCACTGACAGGCTCAGATTGTTGTTATCAATGTCTGACAACATTATGGTAAGGATCCCTACAGAGGTCGACCTTTTTGTTAAAGGGTAAGACCCTTTTTGTTTAACCAGGAACAGCTCGAAATAGCTATCGCCAAGCCCACCAGACTCCATTCAAATAAACAGGATTTTATCACTCAAGACATACTCCGTGAAAAGTCAACAGAAACTAAATAAAACTCAAACAACAAACAAACAAAAAAAACATCTTACTTCATCTTTCCACTGTTCCAACATTCACCAACTCTGGTTTGGTTGGAATTAACCCTTAATTAACTCTATACATACTGGCTCTATACATGCTAAATAAGCATTAAAAATAATGCTTATTTAAATGGAGTCTGGTGAGTTTGGTGTAGCAAAATCAGGGCTGTTCTGGTTAAACAAAGAGGATCCTACTCTTTAACAAAAAGGTCTATCACTGTAGGTATTCTGTCTATAATGTTGTCAGACATGTATCAAAATAGTCTGAGCCTGTCAGGGAAAAATCAAGCACTTTTAGTGGAGGTAAATTGACATTGTATAACTGCTCCAAATGGTTACATTGAAGCTGTTTTGCAGCTGCTGGCTCCACCACCTTCACACAATGCTATACCAATTTCAAAAATTGCTCTCTCCATTTCTCTCTTAAGCCTCCTACAGACTATATTTTAGCAGTCTTATAAGTTTAGTGCAGCTAGACAAACTGTATGATGACCGTGCCTGCTGAATCGCAGGCTACGGCGTACGATGCAATAGTTTCCCATACTGAGTGGGCACTATATACTGCGGTGTGTCTGTGTGTGTGTGTGTGTGTGTGTGTGTGTGTGTTTGCTAGCTGCTAAGTTCCTCATCTTGCAGCTGCAACTCTGCCTCTGTTTCCTTCCATGCTTCGTCCTTCTTTACATGATCACAGTACAACCTGGAGGTCACATCATACAGGCAAGGCTTCTGCTGCCACAACTCTACAAGGTTTTCCTCTTTGTTGGAATCCCACACATTTCTTTTAGTGTGTATTGCCTCAATTACAAGCTGCTATCCGTCTTTTCGTTTGGGTTCAGCACCAGTGCGTCATTTCATGCTATCTATCCTTGAACCTCTCACCGTTTTAGAGCCATGAGCAAAGATATCGCCACCTTTCTTTCACATTTGTCATCTTTCGCTTGGGACAGCCCAAAATTGTGCAGTGTATACTGGCTTTAGACACAAAAACATGGGAAAATAGAGTCCTGGTTAAAGCATACCAAGTTACCCTTTAAGTAACTACATACGTTTTCAAAAATGCTACGGTGACAGTGGCAGTGATAGTGTAGTGATTCAACCAGTGGCACTATCTCTGATCTTATTTTCACTGGATTATCCATCAAAGAATAAGATTGTACTCAACTTCACTGCTGAGGTCTGACGCACATTGCTAAAAAGAAGTTAATTTTCCTGTAGTACTATGTACTTTTACTTGCAATGAGTATTATTGTAGTGTTGTATGTCTACTTTTACTTTATCTTAATGCCTCTACCAGCACTTGATTTTACAGACACACTTGTTATTGCATACTGTGTCTATCACTGGTATTAACAGTGAAAGGAAAAGTAGGCAGCGATATGCTCTATGCGTCTCTCTCTCTCTGTCTTTCTCACTCTCCCTCTTTTGTTTTATAACCATCTAACCCAATCTGATAGCAACTAATGAGTGTGATTACTTTAGAAGCTGCTAATAGCTGTAGCTAATCCCCCCCTCTGCCCCCTTTCATTTCATCTCACTCCGCTCCTCCTGCATCTCTCGGCTTTCTGACTTTGCATGCCATTATTATTAGACGTGTGGCCCCTGAATTTCCCCCCCTCCTCATCAGCTATTATCCATCACTAATGACAGGAGGCAATGTTGTAAATGTTCTACTTCAAGTGGAATTAGTTGGCGTGCGTGTGTGCGTTGTGACAAGGAGCGCAGTAATGTTGTGCTGTTCTCTAAATGGTAGTGCTGCACATGAACCCCACCTGAGTGGGAGTCAGACTGGCTGACCCGTTTAATGGCGATTTGTCCCGCCACCACAGCACCGAAAGTGACGTTTCACTCTGTGGGAACATTTTCACCATCTCGTCAAGCTTGAGGACAAGTCCGTGTTTCTTTTCATCTCCGGCATTCACTTCCTCTCTTAACTGCAAACAAGCAAAACGGGTCTATAGGACACAGAGTTGAAATCACATTACCTACACTTCCTGGTACACGTTTTAGATGAGGTTTTCAGAAGTGAAGGTTAAAAGGTGGTGCTGACTGGAGGTCCCCAGGGCAGGCAGTGTAAACGAATTGCTATGGAGGTATGTACACTAAAAATGTAAATGTTCTGCCAAAGTGAAAGATCGATGGATCTCTTGGTTCTTGGTATTCTCATTAATTGGGATCAGTAGCAGAGTCCCATCTGTGTATACTGACACCAATATTTCTATTTGAAAAATAATCTATATTATTTTGTGTTAATAAAACTCTTTGAAATGCCACCAGCCCTCGTACTTCAAGCTCATAAGCAGTGTGTATAAGAGTAATGTATCAAACAGCCATATGGCAAAGCAGCAGATACATTCCTTTAGCCCTTAGCAGTAATGATTTTATGAGCTTTTTTAATGACAAAATTCTAACTATTAGAGGCAAAATTCATGACCTCCTGTCCTCAGATAGTACCTATCTAACCTCAAACACAGCTGTAAGACCTAATATATATTTAGATTGCTTCTCCCCAATTTCTCTTCAAGAACTGACCGCAGTGATTTATTCATCTAAATCATCAACGTGTCTCTTAGACCCCATCCCAACTAGGCTACTTAAGGAGGTCTTTCCTTTAGTTAACACTCATAT
>NC_065508.1:12615250-12620000 GCF_006386435.1 Epinephelus moara | reverse complement strand
TGCCAGATGCCTCCTGCTGCTGCTGCCGTCATTAGTCATTAGTCATACTTCTACTGTTATTATACACATATGACTATTGTCACACATGTATACTGCCAGATATTAATACATACTTTCAACATATTGTACCACAGTAGCCAGAACTGTAATATTATTACTTTCAATAATGTTGTTGTAAGCTACTGTTATTACCTGCATCTCTCACTCTGTCTCTCTCTCTCTCTCTCTCTCTCTCTCTCTCTCTCTCTCTCTCTCTCTCATTGTGTCATGCGGATTACTGTTAATTTATTATGTTGATCTGTTCTGTACGACATCTATTGCACATCTGTCCGTCCTGGAGGAGGGATCCCTCCTCAGTTGCTCTTCCTGAGGTTTCTACCGTTTTTTTCCCCATTAAAGGGGTTTTTTGGGGAGTTTTTCCTTATCCACTGCGAGGGTCATAAGGACAGAGGGATGTCGTATGCTGTAAAGCCCTGTGAGGCAAATTGTGATTTGTGATATTGGGCTTTATAAATAAAATTGATTGATTGATTGATTGACTACATATACATGTTAGTACGTATATGTGTATTTGTTAGAGGGTTGTTAGGTGACACATGTGTAGCCACATGAATGAATGTGATAAGAGTGTTAGAAAGGGGACGCTGAGCAATACTTCAAAGAGGAAAAGCATGGAGAGTCACAGTGAGAAACCTTCTCTCAAGGTTATCAGTCTTTTCACGCTGTCCTCCTTTCTCTCTGTGCATGTTCTGCAGTGATAAGGTTAATTAAAGCCACATAACAAGCAATGGATACGACTGTACCGGTGCATGTAAAGCACAAAGTTGAACTTGCTAAAACCAGAAATCCCACAGAAAGGAGTCGCAGCTCTCACTCGCAAATGAGAAAGAAGTCTCAAGCTGAGAAACTCAAATATAGCTTCCATCTTTTATTCTACGCCTGACCTATAAAGTGACTGGCGCTCAAATGCAAAAGGACACCGAGTTGAGTCATCGCTGCGAAAATCCATTAAGAAGACTCCCACCTTTACAGTATAGAGGCAGAGCAAAGACATCACATTTAAGCATCCTGGGTATACTTAATTTGCAGGAGAAAGCGTGAGTGTATATGTGCACATGGACAAATTGCAGATGCATACTGAAGTGGTGTATAGGTGCAGACTGTAGATCCGCAGCAGCATGTGTTTGACTAAGCGTCCACTTATTGTTTTGATATAGTTTCCTCTGGTTTTGGCTGAAACAAATTTTGCACCTTTGCCTGACTTGTTTGTCTTAGACGCACACACACACACACACACTGTAATCCTCCTTACACCCCTCTTGCTCCCATTTCTCTGATTTGCAGCAGTAAAATTATAATATTTCTGTTCCTCATAAATCACAGTGACAGGGAAGGGGCACATTACACCTGAGTATAGGAAGTCCCCACTTTCTTTCTTCTCTCCTACCTTTTTATCACACCCCCTCTTATTTGCACTCTCTCTCTCCCTCTCTCTCCCTCTGCCTCCCTCGGGGATCGACACATGGCTCCTCATGAGCGCGGGAGAGCGTCAACAGCAGCCTTGTCCCCTGGGTGTGTTTTTTAACTCTCCCTAATTGGCATGTGCATCACGACACAACAGTAGGCCGGTGTGCGCTTTCACAGCAACAAAAGACCTTTAATAAACCTAACTAGCACAGCCTGTGTGTGACACCTCTCTGAAACTAGAGGCGTATCTTTAAGGATAAAGAATAGAAAAAGGAAACGTTCGCAGAGAGGAGACAGATGAAGTGAAAACACTTTTGGGAGCTGCCTTGCCTCGGAGCAGGTCCAGAGACCACACCTAATAAACAGTTGGTGTCATCCCTGCCTAACTACCAGGTCCCAGCTGGGCTCTTTGATAACATAGATGCTGTGGTTACCTCTAGGATACTGCTGTCTGGTCAGTGATGTCTATATTTAAATACGCAAACATTATCTATTCATTATAAGCATTTGAAGCCTGTGGACAAGGGACAGATCAGATGTGTTTGATGACATGGATATGCCATGAGGATGATTGTCTCTACAGCGCCTTAAACGACCCCCATACCAGTGTTTCTGCATGTCTCAGCTGGTATGACAGTGTTCTAAATCATGCCAGCTGTTATTTCTGCCTTCCAGCCATTGGTTTGCATTTAACTACAGCACACATATCAGCTCACAAAGACTTGAAACTTGCTCGATACAACAGGTGATCTGTCAGTTTCTGGAAAAGCTAAAGCTCTAGTGATTAATTTTTTGCCACTAGAGGCAGGCCCAGCGTTAAGGACGGGCCAGACTGGGCCAGGCCTCCCATATGACATCTTCGCTCACCCAGGCATTACAAAGGTGCAAGTTTTCAAGCAGGTAGAAACTGAAGCAGCTATGTAGACTAAAAAGTTGCAGTGCCAGCTTTCTGTTTTAAATTCAAAATAATATCCAAAAATGGTTCAAAACTTAGGATATATTAGGTAAAAGAGCTGCAGCCACTGATGACGCTGCACCTGCAGCAGCTAGCTAAGATGTTGCAGGTGCTAGCTTAGCCCCCTATCACACTTGGTTAGTGCAGCCACTGCTGGAGCAATCAGTGCACTCCCCAGCAGCTCTCTCTGAGGCCCCGATCCTTGTCTCGCCACCACCAGGGAATTGTACTATGAAAAGACTTCTCACCATCTTCCATAAAACCCTAGAGGCAATGCCAAGTGTCATGGTGGTGTTTGTCTGTTTTGACTTTCAGGGCCTCCACTGCCACACGTGAGAACTCATTTTCAGCTTTGAAAAATGTTTTCAGTGATCACCGAGGGAGCATGCTTCATCCATACAAAGCTCACCTCATACAACTCGGTTTTGAAACCGACTTTACCCAGAAATGCAAGGATGAGTGTAAGGACTGTGTGTTGAGGACGTTCCATTCCATGGGAAAATTGTGTCTCCAGCTTTATTAGGATCAACAAGGAGCAGAGCAGCACTTACTGGGAGGGTGAGTCGACTAGATTTATGTTTATCTCATGTCTGCTGTTCATTGCTGTAGATTATGGTGGTGTTTCTCTGGATTGTGTGTACTTGTGGTCAGCTGGTTCAGCATTGTGCCTTTACACAATGGTTTTGGCCATTCTGCTGTTTAGCTGTGTGTCTTTATGCACGGCATGCATCTTTACTGAATGTTGTTGACTGTCCGTCATGCTCAGCTGTTGTTTTCTGGTATTTGCGCCAAGCATATTACATTGTGCGCCGTCTTCCAGCAACAAGTGCACTGTGAGAGGCCTGGACCAACTGCAATTGAGCTAGGGTTACAGTATCAGCCAAACTCATCCTGCGGGCTAAAGATTAGTTACTGCAGCGTGCTTACTTACTAGGCCACTGCAGCAGAGAAGTAGGGGGCCAAACCAGGTAGTATGCAAATGAAATGGGTAGAGCCGTGGCCTAATGTTGCAGGATCAAAAGACAAGCAAGAAACACCCTGCACACCACATTCCCCTGGTCATCCAGGAGCATGTAGGTGTATCATGCCCACTGATCAATGGTCAAATTGTCGATAAAGAGAACACAATAGCAGATAGTGTTGTGTGCTACCTCATATCTGTGGAATCTGTGCATATTCAGGTAGGCAGGTCCTGACTGGCCGGCTATGTTTATACAAATCTCATGGGGCAAATGCATGCTTGGAGAACAGTGTTACCCATAGAGTCCAGCAGAGGGTGGAACCTGTGTAAGAAAAAAAACACACAGTAAATGTGCCGAAAAACAAAAAACAATATAGAAGAACCTCAAGAAGTCCCCAAAATTAAACGAACAAAAAAAAAATAAAACATTTTCTGAAATATGCAAGACAGCATCATTTGTCATTTGACAATGCAGACTTGGTTGAGTTTAGGGAAAAATCATGGTCTGAGTTGAAATAGATAATAAGTTAACTTGAGAAAAACATCCTGGTTTGGGCTAAAATTACTGCCTTGGTAAGGTCAGGAGACATTTGTCGTCATGGTGACTATAATAACCATGTGGTTGAGGTTAGGGAGCCATTGTGGTCTTGGTTTAAAAAACAGCATCGACTGTCTGTTGGATACAGGAATGGAAACAGCTGCCTCCCGTGGCAATGTCTCATGTTTTGTTGACATCAGCCTCTTCCATCTATGGACTCTGTGGCTCTACAATAACATCACCCGACCTTGCTTCACTGCACAAGTGTCATAATTACTGCAGCCGATACAGAGGGCTTTGTTGCTTGCACGTAAACAAATATTTGCTCAAACGACTGATGCTTCCGTCTCATTGTATTCAGTGTTAATAGAAAAATATTGATTAGTGCAGGTTTTGTTCCCACGGCATAGAATGCATTTACAAGCACCAACTCTTTCTGTTTTCAAAGTTGCTCCAATATCCATACAACAACCTCTTAAATGGAAGAAAGAACCAAAATCATGTGACATTTCCCCACAACATCAATGTTTTCTTCTGGTTTCTGTAGCTTAAAGGGAAATTTTGGTTTATTTCAACCCGTCTCCTATCGTCCTTATTTTGTTTCAAGTGACTAGTGACAGATAATACAGATAATAGTTAGCATGTTAGCCGTTAGCCTAGATACAGCCGTAGCGTCAGACCTGTTAAAACGTAAGTGAACGGGCATACCTTCAAGTGCAAAGTTTGTCCACTAAACAAGCTTTTTTTCCACAAAGACCGCCTCATATCGTTAGGATAAATGTCAGAGAACATATAGAAAACGACATGTAAACGTGTTGTCTTACCTTAC
>NC_065508.1:12526428-12615173 GCF_006386435.1 Epinephelus moara | reverse complement strand
AATTTCACGAACCTCTTCGTCAGTGTATTCTGGCTCAAATAAATAAGGGCGGCCATAAAACTCTGCAAAATCAAATTCCTCCTCCACAAAGTCGAAGTCTGGCAAAAAGTCAGCCATTATTCTATAAATCTTTCATAAAATAAATGAATGAACTTTTCAGGCTACTGTCCGGTTCTGCCTTCCAGCTGTTGCTGCTTGTTCAGGCACATTATGAGATCGCTGCTTGTTCTCGCGATATTTTGGCCGCGCTTTGGAAAGCAGAGCTAGATGGTAAACAAACATGGCAGCACACCGGTAAGGTAAGACAACACATTTACATGTCTTTTTCTGTATGTTCTCTGACATTTATCCTAACGATATGAGGTGGTCTTTGTGGAAAAAAGCTTGTTTAGTGGACTAACTTTGCACATGAAGGTATGCCCGTTCACTTCCGTTTCAACAGGTCTGACGCTACGGCTGTATCTAGGCTAACGGCTAACATGCTAACTATTATTTCTATGTCACTAGTCACTTGAAACAAATTTAAGAAGATAGGAGACAGGTTAAAATAAACCGAAATTTCCCTTTAAGAATGCAATGCATGCTCACAGCATCACCGTGATGATAACCTTGACTATAGTAAATGTTCACTATGATGATGGATGACATATCTCAAGCATAATTTAAGTCATGATATAAGTTGATTAGCATATAGTAGCAGTATGAGCAGATGTCAGTGGCTGTCCAGAAGGTAGAATCAGAGGAGGTGTTTGGTGAACACACACAAAAGACGAGGTGCTGATCTTGGCAATGATATATTGAGGAAAAAATGAAGCACACTAAGCACCAAAGACTTTTGTGTATACAACCTAAACATTAGAGAGTGTTAAGAGAATGCATCCTTTCTATCTATATCTATTTTGAGACACAAGATAAAGACTACAGCTTTTGGAGTATGTGCCAAAAACGTCTAGATGTCTCAATTACCCAGCTTAAATTGTATACTATGCAGGAACTGTTGGTGAAAGCCACGCCAAGATTCACTCTTGTTCGCTATGTTTGTGTTTATTCGGTGCTGTGTCCACAGTTTTCGTGGCTTCCTCTTGGATTTGTGCTACTTATGGTCAGGCACCTGGTTGCTATCTTTTTAGTCCTGACTCACCTGCACACTGTGAGTCATAGGTGATGATTAAGAGGGATTTCTTTTGTATTTGTCTGTACCTTGTTTTTAAGGAAAATCCTGCTTGGCATATCTTTAAAGAGGATCTAAAGGTAAAGGCTACAAATAAATGGATACATGGGCTTGCATTCATTTGCTCTGGCAGCATGGTGGTGCAGTGGAGCAGAGGGTGGAGCACAGCAATTAGGTTCCTGGTTCAAATCTGGGGTGTGGGAGCCCTTCTGTGCAGAGTTTGCATGTTCCCCTTGTGTCAGCGTGGGTTTTCTTTGGGCACTCCGGCTTCCTCCCACAGTCCAAAGACATGCAGGTTAATTGGTGACTTTAAATTGACTGTAGGTGTGAATGTGAGCGTGAATGGTTGTCTGTCTCTATGTGTCAGCCCTGTGATAGTCTGGTGACCTGTCCAGGGTGTACCCCACCTCTAACTCAGTGTCAGCTGGGATAGGCTCCAGCCTCCCCACGACTCCTAACAGGATAAGCGGTTATGGAAAATGAATAATATGTAATATAAACAACATAAAGGATCATTACATCAATAGAGAAAAAAGGCAAGTCCACAACACAAACGATATATACATGTGTTTATAGCAAACACACTGTAAGTAGGCCTATAAGTACATATCAGATGTTAGAAATGTTTGCTTTATAAATGGTTTTCAGTCATGAAATAGGTGGTATGTAGTTAATTGACTTTAAGACGTAAAATCCCTGGTATGGTGCTTTATTGTCAAGTTGAAAGGAATTCTTAGAATGTATTCAGAGCTGTTGAAGGTAAAACTGTATTGTTAAGGAGCTCTAACAAGGTTCGTGAGAAAGTAAATGTGAGAAAGGTTAGTATGCAACTTTTTCTCTGCCTCTCCTGCAAGCCTCCATTAACTTTCCATTTGCTCAAGGCACTTGAAATACCACAAGACCTTTCACCAGAAGTTAGACAGGGATGTCTTTCTCCATTGTCTCTCTGAGAGCACCGATACACTACCTCTTTGTTCATCTCTTCAATCTTCATCTTCGGTGCCCACCGTGTCCACCCTTCTCCCTCCCTCCGGACACATCCCGCTGCAGCTTCCTCCGTTACGAGCTGGCGAAAACTCTCCACACAACCCAAATTCCCTGATATACAATTCTGCAAAAGTTCAGGGTCATTTGTCTCTCTGAATGTTGGGCCTCTGTCCAAAGACAACAGTTATACCTTTTTCAAGAAGATCAGCAACTCCAACAACATGCGAGTGGACGCTCTGTGCCAACAGAGAAGCAGGACTGGGTTAATGTTTAATAACATATGCAGAGGTTGCACTTCAATTACTTGATGTTAAAATCTCCGTAACATCAAATCAAATAATTGAGCAGCATGTGAAGCGGATGATGGTGTGAGGGTAAAGAGTTGGATTTCCCATGTTCAATGTTTGATTCCCATGCGTCTGATCATAAAATTTAATTTCTGGTAGCGACGCGGTTTATCCCCCCGTCTAGACTTTTATCAGTTTGATCTCTTTGATCTATTTTTTTTGATGGAAGCCTGCAGCCAAAAGCATCAGGACCGTTTGCAATCCACTGAAGTTGCTAGCTCTGCAGCAGGCAATGGGCTGTGAATTTGAACAGAGATGCATCATTTCTGAAACATACACCAGAGGATAATGTTGGGCAGCTCTCTACAATAAAAGCCGATAAAGAAACGCTCTCCTTCCCACATGTGAAAAAGAATCATTTGAGGCTAGAGCATGATTTTCTCTTTCTTTTCTAATTCTCTTAAAGGATGGGGAGACATTTTTCCAAGTCTATCTTAATACAATATGCCAGCATTGAAACAGTAATTTGTTCCTTTCTGCATACTGGCCTTGAAGAAATACTACGCTAATGTGATTACAATGTAAAAGTAATGTAAAATTCACAGTATAAAAAATACTGTGGTACAAATAAAGGTCTTGCATTCAAAATATTGAAGGTTCTGTGTGCAACATTCAGAGAAATACTATAACAGCAACCAACTATTTGCTATGTAAAGATACAGTGGAATAATGGTGTCCTGAGCAGAGAATGAAGTCACACTCTCTGCTTGTGTTGTAATCCGAGCTTCTCTGTGGTTTGTTGTCCGGCCACATGTGCATGTTGGTGCATGTGTGTATTCCACTGGCTAGCTCATCACTGCTGGTTTGCACTGCGCTCATACAGCGGTTGCTGCTGATACTGGGACAGCATCATCGCAGAAGTGAAGCGCCCTGCCTCCAGTTCCCACCTGGTTACACCTGTTAACTCTGTCAGCACTGTTGCCATTGTTTATTGCTGTTTATGGACTTAGCACCATGTTGAGAAGAATGTCCAGACAACTCAAACGCTCTGACTTTCACATGTAGAGCCGTTTTAAGTTAACTTAGGTAAAAGTACATTAGTGTTACCAGTAAAATTTACTTAAGTTAGGACCTATTACGAGTTTAAAAAGATGCATTTTGCAGAAAAATTACCGCTATGGGCTTGTGTCTTCATAGCAATTTTTTTCCCCCGAATGGCCGCATTTTTTTTTCAATTGTTCCCAAAGAGGAGAGAGCAAAAAGCACTGTGCTCAGCCTCTTTTTTTCAGAGAACTCTGAGAGCTTCTAGTTGAAAATCTCTAAACTCTTCAGAAAGGTGCTGGTGACATCACTGCTGCTCCTTTAGCTAACGTCTATCCCAAACTGTGTGATATGTCAGTCAAAAACTATCACAACAAAGAAAGGAAGCATGGTAGTGAACTGGTGGACACTAAATGGTGCTGGTGAGTGTATGCGTTGTAAGCTTGTTTTAACCTTGTAGTCAACCCTGTGTTATGTAGCATTACGTTAGCTACCTAGCTAATGTCAAGTTGTTCTTGTCATAGAACAATAGAAACATACCCATGTGCAGCACACCATTAGTGCTCCCCAGCGCCTTGCTGCTGCTTTTCTGATGAGCAAAAACGCTATGTGGACACACATCCTATAATATGTTTATTGTATTATTAATACTGATGTATTATTTTATATGCAGCATTACTTTTTGTTTGGTCAATATAAAGCTAATTTAAACTTTTTTATGTGCTGTGAGGTAGCTTAACCTATAACAATACATCATATTTGGGGGCGGCACGGTGGTGTGGTGGTTAGCACTGTCGCCTCACAGCAAGAGGGTTCCTGGTTCGATCCTGGGTGTGGGAGCCCCTCCTTGCGGAGTTCGCATGATCTCCCCGTGTCATTAGCCATGTTTCCTGTTTAGATGCGCATCAGAAAATTATGATGGAAATGCCAAAATTCGAATTAAAATCCCCTGATTCGCACAAACTAAAATATGCTTGCTTTAGCCGGGTTTTGGTTGATTCGAAAAAATGTTGATTTACAAAAGGGGGATGGAAACAGTTATGTTTGAATTAAGTCTGACGTAGCGCACCTCTATCCATGGTGACATCCACACTCCGGGTTGGGAAGGCGGTAATGCATTTACAAGCTGGTTGCCAACCGCCAGAAAGCGTAGAAAAAGAAGAATGCGAGACTTGTTTTGTTTCCGGTTCTGCGGAAAACTCGAGCAAGTTCGTAGTTTTCACCAAAGGCCGTACATTTAATGAAAACACACAGGATTCGTATTTCTTTTAATGCGTATTTCCCAATGATTCGAATCACTTTTGGATGGAAACATAGCTATTGTGGGTTTTCCCCGGGTACTCCGGCTTCCTCCCACAGTTGGGGATGGGTTAATTGGTGACTCTAAATTGGCCGTAGGTGTGAATGTGAGTGTGATTGGTTGTCTGTCTCTATGTGTCAGCCCTGTGACAGTCTGGTGACCTGTCCAGGTATCCTGCCTCTTGCCCAATGTCAGCTGGGATAGGCTCCAGCCCCCCTGCGGCCCTCAAGAAGCGGTTAGAAAATGGATGGATGGACGGATATTTGTTTGGCAGAGCAACCAGAAAGTCAGCTGTCATATATAGTGAAGCAAAAAGTGTAATATTTTCCAATAAATGCAGCAGAGTAAAAGTCAGGTTAAGTCAGATTTAGTCATGAATAGGACAATGTCAGTAAAATTAATAAAAACATACAATATTTACTTATTATCATAACACAAAAAGCATTGCACCAACCACAAAAAGAGCTTCAGAAAAAACAGTGTGGTCAGAGGGCAGCATGAAACTGCAAGTGCCTCAAAAAATATACTGCACAGAATGTAAAAGTTGAATTCCTCCAATAACGTTCAGCCAAAGCTAATATGAGGCTTCTGCGGTCTGATTTTGTCAAATGAAGTCTTTTTAATACAATATTTGCTTTTCATCCATCCATCGCAGCTCAGCAGGGAAACACTGTCTAGACGTTTCTAACTTTCAGAACAGGTATATGATAAAAACACAAATTACACACAGTACACCCACTGATATTTCATTTAAGAAAAAGTTAAAGAGTGGCATCTTAAAAAAAAATCTTCACAAATGTACTGTATGAATCAGATCTGGAAGTACTGTGAAAAACTGTGAATCTATTCTTAACTAGACCAGCTCTCTCCCTGCTACCTGTATACAACTGAATGAAGCGCTACATTTCCACTAGTTGAATCATATAGTACGATTCGTTCCCCAGCGTTAACCGCTGAGATCACGAGGAGTCCCTCCTGTATGAGTCAAT
The DNA here is from genome assembly GCF_006386435.1 of Epinephelus moara. Taxonomy (NCBI): domain Eukaryota; kingdom Metazoa; phylum Chordata; class Actinopteri; order Perciformes; family Serranidae; genus Epinephelus; species Epinephelus moara. The sequence goes on along the minus strand of NC_065508.1, from coordinate 12,609,398 downwards.
CCGAATGGTACTGAATGCTTAAAATAAATACGAGCTGCTCTCAGATTTCAAGGCTGCTGAGAAGATAAACTCAGTGAGTCAATGAGGTAAATTCATGCATCAGCTCGTATCAGCAAGGTGTGAGCATGCTTGGCCCGAGCATTGAAAGCATCATCTAAAGGGAAGGATGAGAGGCTTTGTAACAGCCTGTGCTGTGACTCAATGGAGCTGCGAGTAACATCAAATGGTTAAAGGAATATTTCAGATGTTTCACGAGACGGTGCAGATCAGCTTCAGTCTGCTTATCTCTCACACAGATTAGCTCACACACCACTGATCTGACTTTAATTAAACCTAAAGAAATGAAGTATTCCCTCTGCTTCATTCTTGAGTTTATAAAATTGCACTAATTAGCCTAAGTGGGGCACTCCAGTAAGTGTTTGTTTGCATTTTGCCAAAACAATAGTCTCGCACTGATAAGCCTGATGGGAAAGCATAACAAAATAATGATAGCGCTGTCACACACTGACAATATCAGTTACACGAAATGACATGTCTCCAACGTCTGCTGCCTCACCTGCCACCTTTGTCCCACCCCGTAACACCTGTCAGCTGTCAACAATACAACAACAACACAGCCTTTTATCACGCTGTTTTTGTGCCACGCTTGTCTTGATAAGAATCATAGTGGTGTCTCCCCAGACAGAACCAAACACTTGAAGATAAACACTTGGAACAAGCATAAAGATGCTCTTTTTTTTCCATCTATCTGCTTTTCTTCGAGGGCATTCACACTGTGTATGGCCTACATTGCCAGCTCCAGTGAGGATCCGGAGCAGACAGGACATTCGTCATACTCTTCTCTGTCCTCCTTTATGTGCACGCAGACTTCGCAGATTGCATGGCAGAATGACAGGGTCTCTAATAATGTGGCTGCAGAGGACAGCAGCACAGATCTACCACTGGAGGACACAACCTGCAGGCCATTCTGACCTCTCTGAACATTGAATGCCCCACCCCCTATTCTGGTTCTTGGCTCTGGCTGTGAAGCTTAACCCGCGTGTCCTCCATGATCATCTGCAGTGGCTCCTGCTGTACATCAGCAGCTGGCTTTACAGTGACAGTAAATACGGGATTATCTTGTTACTGATACTGCAGTTTGCCATGTGTAGTTTTAATTAGAATGGTTTCATTTTGTTTCCTGAATTTCCTAATTACAGCATTATGCATGACTCCACTCTTGATCATTATTCAGTGCAATTACTTTCAGTGGATTTGCTCTCTCGTGTACTCACACACGCACGCAGGTAGAGGTTCAGCTTGCTGGTAGTATTTTGCAACCAGGGAGGCGTTGAGGTCTGCCTCAGCAGCACATCCTGAACTCACAGTGCACCACTGCCCCCCTGTGGACTGCAGGAACACATGAAGGGAGTCCTCATTTCACCCCACAGCCATAATTGGTAACTTCTTTAAGTCTTCTTTTAAGACAGATTTGCCACGCTGTCTACCTTTGCCCGTAGCCATTCTGCAAACACTCACGCAAATCACAAAGGACGTGACAGTCATCTCAATCGTTCACACCTGTATGGGTTTGTTTTTACAGGGAGTTATTTATACATTTTTGTAGTTTGAAGTATTCCTGCCGTATAATGTTCAAATTTAATTAGATATACTATAATCAATTAGCCTTAAGCCACCAAAAAATAGATAATTTTTCATCAGCTTGATGTGAAAAGTGTCAAAACTGAGCAGATATGTAACACAGATACAACTTCACTGATACATTTGTCAGGATTTAGAATAATTAAAGCACCCACATATTAAGTTTTGCACAATTTGACTTGACAAATTTGTTTTTACTCAAAGCTTAATAAAAATATCCCTAAAAAAAAAACTGGCATTAAAATTACAAAGGAAGATTAGGGACACATAAAAAAAAAGACGAATTTGACATTTTGAGAATTAAGTCATAATATTAAAAAAAATTAAGTCGTAATTTTGAGAAAAAAGTCGTAATATTTTAGGGGACAATCAGGAAACCATTCATCCACCGCGCCTGCTCCCTCATCGAGACCTTGTCCCTTTTTTACTATGTCATCTGACTTTTAGGCATAAATTTGCTAGTTTTTCCTTGTAAATTTACGAGTTTAATCACTTAATATTACAACTTTTTCCTCTTAAAATTATCACCATATTGTTGTTATATTACGACTGAAATAGTATGACTTTGTTCTCATTAAATTACAACTTTTTTCAATCAAAATTACTTTATTTTCTTAACATTATGACTGAATTCTTACAATCTTTTTTTAAAAATGTGAACTTAATCCTCTTTTGTACAAAACAGAATGAATCAAACTGGGAAAAAGTCATGAAAACAGTCGTTTAGACTTATTTAAAATTATTTATAAGAAAGTGAAGCACTCAGCTTTCACCATTCATGTCACAAGGTCACCTCTGGTTTCAGCTGTCACAGTTAAAGTTATGCAGTATTTTGAGCGTGGCCTCATAAACGAATTATGCACATCATATTATGTTACTGTCATCACTCAGGGTTGTATATTATACCATGCTGAACATTATGACAGTGGCCCATGATGAAATGCGAATTTTGATAAGCTGTTAGTTCTTTGACATATTAGGATGTGATGCTGCAAGTTATTACATTATTATGTTTTAAGAGCCACATGAGTGCTCAGGATGCTGAGCTCTGAATAACAGGAAATGTCTTAGTGTGGAGCGGGGACAGCCAGGGAGTAATATGTTGCAGCAGCCAATTCTGGAAGGAATTAAAAATAAAAAATGAAACAGGGGATCAGTTTGTCTCCACCACTAAAGGTCTGTCTCTCCCTCTCTCTCTCTCTCTCTCTCTCTCTCTGTGCCTCCCTGGGGGATGGACACATGGCTCCTCACCAGTGCTGGAGAACATCAACAGCAGCCTTGTCCCTTGGGTGTTTTTTTTTTTTTTTCTCTTGCACTCTCCCTAATTAGCATGTGCGTCATGGCAAGGCAACACGTGCGCTCTCTCAGCAACAAAAGACCTTTACTAAACCTAATTGACAGAGCCTGTATGTGACACCACTCCAAAAACTAGAACATCAAAGAAAACAATCGCTTGTTGACAGAGACCCTGAGCTGAGACGGAGGCAGTGGAAACAGTCTCTCTGATTCAGAAGCCTGCCTTGCCCCGAGGCCGCACCTACGAAACAGTCGGCGTCCTCCCTGCTTTATTATCACATCCCAGCTGGGTAAACCCTGACCCTGAGCTCTTTCATAACACACAAATGCTCACAAAACACCTCAGTAAACATCTTAGTAGGTGTGCCCCGGAGCCACATGGACTATTTTTTATTTTTATCAGTGAAAGGCAAAACATGTTTAAGATGAGTCAACAGAAAATGACACACCAACACTATATTTAAAAAAAACTGTGTGTATGTTGGATGCCAAGGGATTACAGGAAAAGGTGGGCAATACATGATGCATCCGTGCAGGGCGAACCTGATTAAACTTTTTATCTTTCTTTTCACTTTTCCCCCATCCTCCTTTTTCTTTTATGGCTGTAACCGCGTTGGGCCATCCCCAAACCCTTATGAGGGCTGGCTAAATGCCAGCTCCTGCATATCGCTCTGAAGTGATGAATATGGTGTTTGGGATATTGCCTTCATATGTTTCTCAAAAGGGAATCCGGATCAAAGATAATGTCTGTATTTTTGACAGAGTCCTTTGGGAGAGCTGCGCTGCCACTGAAGTTGAAAGAGTGTCTGATAAATGAGTTCCGGTGGCCTAGAATTAGCATTTCACTTTTATCTGTGTTGAAAATAAAGTTCTTTGTCACATTCTTTTGTGCATTGTCGCAGAGAGATGAACGATTTAAGTGCTCAAAGATTCAGTGATTTTTCTCTTTTCAATGGCTGCTATGTATCACCTGCCTCGCCAGAGATGTCGCAGCATGAGACATTCTCATTTGTGTCTTTAGGGGTCATCCTCCCACCATCTAGCAATGAGTTCATCCCTCTGCCCCAGAAATGCAAGCACACGCTGTTTCCATAAGTAGAGCATCAGTCAGACACTCAAACGCATCTGCTATAAATGTAAGGAGGTGGGAGGAAGAACTATTCCTGATAATTTTCTTCGGAGTAATTATGATTATTAGTGCAGTGATTCTGCAAAACTTTAAATCCCTTAACCTGAGAAATTAGGTTGCTGTGGCTAGCTCTGGACTTTCTGCAGCCTGAAGGTAGCTCAAGGCTATAGAAAGTTCAAAATGTCCCAAGATGTCTTCAACTAGTCCACTGATTTGTAACTCTCTACAAAAACATGTAAAGATCTACCGCACAATTAATTATGGAAATGGATTTACTTTCCGTCGGTTAACTTTTTGTCAATCGTTTGAGAATAAGTAAACACTGTAGAGAATAATATCCAGTGCTGAATAATTCAGTCCAGTACAGAAGTACGCCAAAGAACACAGGCTGTCATCTCTTGTCAGTGTCAGAGATTTGATCTAACTTTCAACTCTCAGAAGTTAAACTCTGCTGCGTTTAGTGACAAATTTATGGTATAAAACGGGATGTGAATGGCAAAATGGACACTCAAGATGATATATTTTCCTGTGAGAACACATCACAATCAAGGCTTAAGCTCTTTACATCATAAAATCAACACAAGGTTGCAGCATATCATGTATACATGACATGCTAAAGCAGGTGCGTATGGTTTTGGCATCATCACGAGCCATATGTTGAGCAGATCAGTTATCAGAGCTGAAGGAGAGCAGAGCAGGCGGTAATGTGCAAGAGGTTTGATATGAAAGGCTGTCAAAACTTGTGACACTTTGAGGCGCTAAAGTCACTGCGGTGTCATTTGATGAAAAAAGGCTGACGATGTAGCTGACAGATGATGAAATATAACTGTATTAAATTCATAATTTCCCTATAGGCTACTTAAAGTTTAATTGAAGAAGACATCTAAATTGTGTTGGAGCTTAATATATCAGTGTAACCACCATTATTAGATATACAAATGATAAATACTTCTCTGCTCAGGATTAAGACAGAGCTTATAATAGCTTCAGGCCATCAGGATGGTGAACTTTGACCTCTGTATATCCTTGGCCCTGTGAGTCCTTTTCACTCTATGCAAAATTGCATTGTATAGTTATGTACATTTTACATTGCATGTACTTAAAAATTGCACCACCCACTGTTATATATATTTTTCTAATTGTTACTTTGGCCTTATTTCAATTATTATAATTCACTGCACATTATTATTCACTGCACACTTTTAGCACAGCCTGAAGAGAAGGCTGCCCTGCATTTCCCTCCTAACTTAGTCTACTGTTTGTAAATGCTACTTTTTTATAACACTGAGCTAAGTGAGGTAATTGATATATCTGATATTTAATCTTATAGAAATTAAACAATACATCACTTTTAACCAGCATGTAATAAGGCTAGATGAGTAAGTTCACTTGGAGAAACACTGTGCATTAATCCAACTTCCACTTTCTCTTCATCTCTTTTTTTCTGTCTCTCTGACAAGCAGCGTTATCATTGGCACTGCTGCACTCAGGCTTATCGTTACTCGGCTTTTGACCAGGAAAATCTGTTGAAGTCCAAAATATTTAAATCTCTCCACAAACGCTGTCAAAACAGGGCATTTATCTGCAAATATGAAGGCCTAACACTGTGTCCTAACAGCAAGCAAGCGTCTCCCTGTCCACACTGAATCCTTAAAAAATGCACTCCTGTAAAGTCATGTAAACAAACCATATAAGTTATCAGCTGTGCACTCAGGCCACAACCACTTAAAGGATGGGTAAGTGCTTCCTGTCTTTCTACGTTTGTACGTTTTAAATCAGAAAATACACATTTTAAATTGTGATATTTACTGGAAATGAGAAAAAACATAGTCAGCAAGTAGCCTAAGACCAGAAACTTTCAGCTCCAGGTTTGTGGTTCGGGTTCAGTTCACTGATTAATGCCTATATGTTTAGGGCTCAGGCAGGGCGGATTGGCTCTGATAACTGGCTTTTAAATAACCCTGACCAGAGCATCACTACTACACTATGCTACACTACACTACCTGGTTTTTGTTTTGTTTTTCTTTGCTGTAGTAGAAGATCCACATCTTTTGGCAGTGGGAGGACATTTTCCTTGATGGCTTTCTACCAGAAAGGGACCTCACGGTTAAGGCCAGAAAAAACAATCGTGGTTGGGGTAAGAATAAATTCATTTCTACCAGAAATGGCTTCTGTAGAGAAAGCCTACAAGCAAAACTTTCCCCATGTGCCATGTTTTGGTCAAGTTCAAAGAAAGTACCTCAAGGGAATCACATTTCCTTCTTTAAAAAAAATATTAAATGTGTCAATTTTGGCTAAATCAGCGTGTACGTGCTAAAAATTTAAATTGATTTAAAAACTTCTACTTAAGATAGATCGATAGAAAGAACTTTATTCAACTGTCCAGTGGCTCATAAAAAACAACAACACACTTCCCCTCATCAACAATAATACAGTGGTATTAAAATAGACATAAAATAGTGCATAAATAGAAATGAGAGATAATATATTTACACTGACTATATGTTCTTCTATTTAGTTTTCACAGCCGTTTTCAGGGTTTTACTTTGAAAATTGTAAGCGGAAATACTTTTCACTCCTTCCGGCTGGTCCCATGAGTGCTGCGGCTGTCTCCAATTTAGCAAAACTTCCGGTATTTTAACCGCTAAGTAACTCTTTCTCGCTGTGTATTTTATCCGACCAGTTACAGTGGTGTACTGTATGACAGCGACTACTTATTTTTTGTATATCAACGTTAATATCTTCCGCTCTGTTACCGAAACTAACTTCTCCGGCTAGCGCAAGCTAACGGTAAGTTAGCTAAGCTAACCTCGTCATGGCTCCTCTCCGGCTCCTGTGCATTCACGGTTACCGTCAGAACGGCAGCTCGTTCCGGGAGAAGACCGGAGCTCTGCGGAAGCTGCTGAAGAAACAAGTGGAGCTCGTTTATGTGAGCGCACCGCACAGTGTGCAGCAGGCCAGCAGTGAAGGTGGGTCATCCTCTAGTTTCATCTGCCTCCACCCAAAACATGCTGTAAGTTAGGTGTGAGTAGAAAGTTTTCAGGTGAACATAACAAGCTTACTGTCATAGTGTAGATTGTTTATATTGACACAGTTATATATAATGCAAATTAGTACTAATTATAATAATGATAATAGTGCAAAACGTTAGGCCTAGCTAAAATTAAAAACAAGCACTTGAATGAATGCAGCAAGTTTAATAAAGTTTGCAAGATAAGTGACATTTGTTTTACTATGATATTACTTCTTTAATTCCATAGTATTTTTGAATTTATCCTCTATAAAACTTAGGAAAATACCTATATTGAATTCATCACCTGTCACACACAATGTAGGCTATATGGTCTTGGTAATAATTTCTTTTTGTTTGTATGTTTGTTTGTTTGTTTGTTTTGATTAAAACTGCAGGTGAAATGGCTTGCTTTTGTCTTAATTGGTCAACCTCAATAATTAATGATATTTAGTTGCCACTTTTTCACATTTTAAAACATGTAGAGCCAAATTCTTTCAGAAATATTAAGAATACAGAATAACAAATACAGAATTAGGTAAATGTTAACCTATTTTTATACATGTTTGTATGTAATTCTTAATGTAAAGATTAATTTTCAGGATGAAGAAACTTTTGGTCCACCTGTCTGCAGTGCCTCCCTTTGAATTAGATATAATATAACACAGTAGAATAACCATTTATCTTTTCTGTCCTTTCCAAAGCTCAAGAGAAGGAAAACGGTTCAGATCCCGGACCTGGAGGAGATGAGGACCCCAGGGGTTGGTGGTTTTCTGACATCCACGCTCGGAGTTTCAACGCTCAGCAGCAGTGTGAGGAAAGCCTGGGGCTTGACGACAGCGTGGCGGCTGTGAGAGAAGCTGTAAAGGTCCAAGGTCCGTTCGACGGCATCCTGGGCTTTAGTCAGGGAGCAGCTTTAGTGGCCATGTTGTGCTCACTTCAAGAGCAAAAACTGGAGCCAGAGTTCAGCTTCCGCTTTGCCATCCTTGTTGCTGGTTTCCGCAGCGCATGTGAGGAGCACCAGAAATTCTACAACCTCCCTCTCCAGATCCCCTCCCTGCATGTTTTTGGGCTGGAAGACCGAGTCATCCCTGACAACATGAGCAGGGAGCTCCTCCCCTCCTTCCAAGACCCTCACGTCCTGACACATCCTGGTGGCCATTTTGTCCCTGCCGCATCTGCTCACAGACAAACCTACCAGGACTTTCTCAAGAGGTTCCAGTGAGGAACGAAAGTCACAGAAACTCAGGTGCTAAATAAGTGAAGAGCTGTGAATAAGACTCAAACACTTATATATGGCCAAAGAATGTTTCTTATTTAATGTTCACAAAGATGTTGTTATACCATAATTGATTCCAGAGGGACTTTGGGTAAAAATACCAAGTTATGAGTCATGACCTCTGTTCTCTGCGAGCTGTATTTTATCTGTGATCTGATCCATCCAGAACAGAACAACGACTGCTGTCCTTCTCAGGGAAGATGTCTTCTAACAGACAATAAATTAATGAACTAATTAAGTGGCTATTGTTTATTTAATCTATTCTGGTCTCTGTTTCTTTTGTGAGCTGTGTTATATATATTTTAATTTATCAAAGCGCAAGACAAGTGAAACTAATAACATTCAAGATGGCTTTGTTACGGTGAAGTGGTAGTAATTATACCTGTGCTTTTCCCTGCGTCAGAAGTGTTCTGAAAAGGACAAATATAAACCAAATTACAGCAGTGCGTTAAAGCCCTCTGATTCCAGTCAGACAGGGCGTTTCGGATGCTGTAAGACGATCCAACAAGCACTTCGTCTGAAGTTTACTGATGTCTTTAACCAGGTCAGCAGATGGGAACAATCATGGGATTTTCGTAATTTGTTTGGGAACTAGAGGAATATCAGGAAATCAATAAAATGACAAATTTTACAGGAATAAGCGTGAACATATTTTCCCATTTTTTCCCCCCTGCAGTAATCTCAATAGCAAAAGCTGGAGAGGACTGACATTTTTAGGTTCTGGGAACACTCTGCCATGATTGTGGAAAGTTATGACAAGAATTTTACATCCGAGCCACAGTGGAAACCTTGATTTAATACGTTTGAGTAATATTTTGCATAACATAGCTTTGCACACTTTGCTTTACTTGGGTAGAACTGTGACAGCTGTGTAACAATAGAAGCTTATACTGGAGCATAGGTACTGAAACGTGTTTGCCACAGAGTTTAAACAGATGAGGACGAACAATTGTTGGAGTTGTCTTTACACTTCATTATGTGGTTACTGAGTCATTTTCACCTAGTATCAGATGTGAGGAGTAATAAAAAGCAGCTATGCCATCTAGAGGCTTTGCATCTTGATGATTGGTTTAGATTTTTTTCCGTATAGGATGCACGGAGGTGTTTCCTCATGTGGGAGTCATATAGACAGGTTTATACACACGCTCAAATGCGCAAAGTTCAAGGACATGTTGTTCTTTTATAGCCGAAGCATGTGCGGACTGCACTCGTACAATTATTTCCAGATGTGTGCTCTCTCTTTCTCCTCTCTACCTCTTTCCCTCCCTCCTCTCCTTTTGCTTTCATCTCCCACCGGCCTCTACCTCACTTCAAACTCAACATCCTCCTCCCTTCCACATCCTGTGTGTCGCCAGCTTTGGGTGCAACATACTCTGTTACATGTCTGCTGCATTTATTATAACATGCACGAAAATAGTTGTCTCAAAATCCACTCATGATCTGAAAACTACAGACAACTGTTGTGAGTGGTTGTTTGCCTCGCTGAGATGAAATTCCACAGTAACATCAACTTCCTCTCTTGAAAACTCTCACTCTCTTAATCCGCCTTAATGTCTAAAACATGTCACCTGTTTTAACATCTCATGTGCGCCACAGCCGCTCGCTCACACACACACACACACACAGACACACACACACACTATATCGTGGCTACGTGGTCTCCTTTCCCCATCACAGCCCTCATATCCATTGTCTCCTGTGCTCCCCTGTGGCCCTTGTGTCCCTCCAAGACCTAACAACACACACTCATACACATGGTTTTGATAACAAGTAGAGACGAACGGAGAGAGTGAGTGAGCCGAGGGAAACAGTAAAAGAAAAACACAGAGGGTCACTCTTGCCAGTAAGTTTTACAACAGAGCCGTGACTCCCTTCTCAGGAATCCGTTCCCCCTGTTGCACAACAACCGGGAAATAATGGAATGAGAGACAGAGACAGATGAGGGTGGAGTTATCCTCCCTCCCCCGTCTCTCTGCCTCCCCCTCTCCCTCTCCCACTCTGCCTCTCTCCGGCTGCTGCGGTTAAAAAGGGAGAGTAAGGGCACATTCAAGTTTTTCGCAGGGCGATTGAAGGATCACTTTTTCCCTCTTCCCCCGGTGGAGTATGGGGGATGGAGCAGGGGGCAGAGGGGTGTGTCACAGCACAGATGGGCTCTATTTTGATTATGGAGCATTTGTTGTTATGGGAGACGGAAGGAGAGGAGGGGCCGAGTGGTGAGCGTGTCTATATAAGACTTGCTCTTAAACTCCAAAGAGCCTGGTCATCCCAGGGCCCACGCTCGTCCAGACTCTGACAAAGTTGACCAACTCTGCCTTGTTACTACAACTTCCACTGCTGACAGCTCCCACTGGAATAATCTCTGATACTCCCCAGAGGACTTGAGATTGAATCACCTGGCCTACAACTTTTGGATTTACATGCCTTTTTTTTGCAATCTACAATATTGTGATCCCAACAAAGAGAAGATGTTGAAGACAGAGGGACTGTTGTTTTTAACCTGATATTTCACACCTCTATGAAAATGTCATTCACGCATGTGTGCATGCGCTTGCACCGTTAAATTGGTATGCTGGTGCAGATGGATGTGATGTAACGTTATGTTGGAGGGTTTCCAGAGGTATGGCCTGTGTCCAGCACCACATGGGATTTAGCCATGCCTCTCCGCTTCCTGTGTTTGTCTCCGTGTGTGTGGGTTGGTGTGTTTGTCTGGGACGACGTGTGCGCCTGCATAGTTTGCATAGAAAAGGAAAGTAACCTCGTGATGTGATGTGAGAGCTGGTTAGATATGCAGCGTGTTTGACGTGTGTGTGATGTGTGTTGACATATGAAAGAGGGAAACAGTGGGAGTATATTTAGAGTTGTCAGTCGGATTGCTATATTAAGAACAGAAAAGGCAGGGAAAGTCAGTACATGTCAGCTAATGACATGAAATTACACGCTGAAGAAATCTATGCTGCAGTGTGAGAGTGATATCCAGGCCCAAACAACGGGCAGAGGGTGTTTATGTGTGTGTGTGTGTGTGTGTGTGTGTGTGTGTGTGTGTGTGTGTGCATGCGTGGGTGTGCATCTGCATATTTTTTTTCTCCTCCATATGGGTGTGATTTGGTCATTTGTTATTCCATGCTTGCATACTCACACACTTCTGGTTTTCCTCTGCTTTGTGGTTTTCTTGTTTGTGTGGACAAAATGTACTTTGGCGAGGGCCAGAACTTGTCTGGTTGTTGTCTTCGCCCTGTCATCAAGCCCAGCGTTCTCTCAATCTGTCGCTCTCACTGATTTCAGACATGCGACATATCGGATGGTCCTGTCACCTGGCAAAACGTCCTCGTCGTGACTGACCTTTTGACCTGTTCTACCTGGGTGTGTCTGGTTACAACTCGAGCGCCAGATGTCATTACATTCAGAGGCAGTGTCGATTCTTGACTGAGGAGGTACAGAGGTGAACTGAGGACACAGCTGAAGTTAGGGCAGCGGCCGTTTGATGTATGATGTCATCTGCAGTCGTTTGCCCGCTTGTGTGCTTTACTGGACTGTTTTAGAGGCCGTGGCTGGGCCCTGGCGAGGACAGCTGTGGTTTGGCTGTCCTCGGAGGTGCCTAACTGACACTACTGGGGTAAATATTAGTCATCGTGACTATGGAGGAGGACTGTGGTAGAGTCTGGATAACACAGAGAGAGAAAGGGAGAAACAGAGAGAGGCATGTCTTGGCTCACACAACTCCCCCCCCAAAAAAAGTGAACACTGTTGCACAATCTTGTTTGGCTTCTGAAAATTATTAAAAGGTTTGAAGGATGAAAAAGGGACATTACAACAAGAGCCTTCGCCGTGCTCGTGTAGCTCGGTGGTATTTGTAGAGAATGCAGACTAAAGAAACTAAACAGAACAATAACAGTCGAGCAGCTGCTGAAGTAATGTTCATAATAACAGCCATAAAACCCTGATGGGTGCTAAGTTACACCAGACTGTCTCAGCCCTGCACTGGAACATAACGGGGGATAACTTGAACTGTAGACACGGTTTAATACTGATGTTCATTTAGTATGAATGGTTTATAGGTTTCGTCATTTATAATGATTACACATGAATTAATTTTGAGCCATGCTGTCATATAGAAACCATTTTCAAATTTACAAGATTTAAAAATCTAAAGCAATGATAAACAGTGGATCCTTACAGTGGTTCATCAAGTGTGTGTGTATGTGTGTGTATGTGTGTGTGTGTCAGATAACTTAACTTCTCGGCCCTGAACAGTAAGAGTTTATGTGCTGTTGTTTATCTGTCAGCACATGAGCTTTTACGGTGCAGGGAGGCAGAGGACAAACAACTGATCATCCATCTTTCTTCTTCATGTCCTTTAATTTCTTCTTTTCTTTTCTTTTCTTTTCTTTTCTCTTCGCTTCTTTTCTTGTCCTTTCTTTTCTTCAGTCAGTCAGCACTCAGCAAATATGTTTCCATTTTAAATGACAAAGAAAATGATGCATGGCAGAAATGTTACAGCCAGGATGCAGTGAAGAGTAAAATACTATTTTCTCAAAAAACTTGAAATTAAAATTAAAATTTTTAATAAGTTTGCTTTGTAGTAAGTAGCGACAGCGTTGTGCGTCATATGATGTTGTCATGATCTTAAAATTAATTTCCGTTTGTGCAGCCGTACTCTTTATGCTCACTGATGCTATGACAACATCTCGCCTCAAATTGCTCAGCATTTTTTCTTATATGTTTATTTAATTTTTTTAGCTTATTTTATTTCAAACTTTGAAAAACTGTCTAGACTGTCTGAAAGTTTGGACGGCTGCCACACATGATTTGAATGAGAGATCCACTGGATTCTGGAGTCACTGAAACAGCAGTCGTCTTGTTTTAACCAACTTCTCTCCTCAGACCATAAATAACACCACCATCTGTCACATCACTTACAAACTGTGAAAACTGAACACATGCTCAGTGGGACACTGAGAGGCAGCTACGTTAGCAAGTAAACACCGGCAAATGTTTTTAATTTTTATTTTATTTGATTATATCAGGCACATGTGTCGGTCCAACATGTTCCAGCATGGGAAAAGTTGCTGTTACAAGCAGACAACACAGACTGACCTGTAGAGGGCAGAGTGACTCTGAGTATTACAGAGATGTGCTTGAGGAAGAGTGGGCCAAGGAGTGGAGCTTTTTTAGTGTGTGTGTGTTTGTTGTGAGCATACCGTAAGTCTGCACGTGTGCATGCATACATGTGGGTTAGCCTATCCGTGTAGGGTCCCAGTGTGTGGTGTGTGTCTGCCTGCAGGTTACAGCGCTGCCTACTGGGAACTCCTGGCTGTGTTGCTTTGAAGTGAGGCTGCTCTTGTCTGATAAACAGAGAGGGGAACAGGTGTCGGAGCTGGCTGACTCATCCGTTCAGCATGCTCTTTGCATTCATTATTGTACTCAGTGATCAAGCCGTGAAGAAACACACTGAACCCAATAAAGTAAAAGTGAAAAGCAAAATGTGTCCATCTGTGTTGTTGCATGCTTTATTGTTAAACTGTATTTAGTGTATCAGGTATGTGATATTATAGAATCACAGCCATTTTTGGCATCTTATCAAAGTAAATGTGCAGCCATGAAGAAGTCTGACAACTCTGCAGCCTTACACAGCAGTGAACATGGATGAGTGAGTGACCTCTGACCTACTTTCTAAATGAGAAATTAATTAGCAGCTTCAACTTAACTTCTTTATTTCCCTTTTCCTTCCCGATGTCACCTGCCCCTAACGACCATGGCTGTAGACTGTTACCATGGTGCCGTTGCTAGAGTAACAATCTAAAGCCACGGTCGCCATGGAGACAGCAGGGTGGAGGAGGAGGAGCCGGAGTTGGCATGGTAACTGGAAACTGCGAGGTCTTCATTGGTTTGAGCGTGGATATTACGCACTTACATGGTGTAGGACTCCCCCAATGCAAGCCCACACAGGTTTCCTTTCAGAGCAGGGGCAAAGAGACAGACCAGGAGAGACATCTCAGATGTACACAGTGTACTGAACAGTATCTCCATGCTGCTTTTTTCTTCTTCTTCTTCTTCCTTTTAGGTTTGCATCACAACGGCACAGCCTTTACACGTCCCTGTAGTCTTCAGTGTGATGTTTGGTGCATTGCCAGGCTTCAGTAGCCATGACTGTAGACTGTTACTGTACTGTGACACTGTATAAGCAGTAAGCAGTCTAAAGCCAAGGTGCTGATGCTCTGGCCAAGTTAGGAGGGCAGAGAGGCGATGGTAAGGAGGGCAAACACTCCCCTGGTGGAAACCTGCATCAGCAAAAAACAGAGGAAAGGATATTGGTATAACATTACAGGAATCAAACCTGACACAGTTCCCAAGAGGTGGATGCTGATCAATACAGTCCAGGGGCATCCCAGTGACCTAGATAGTAATCATGGGGAAGATTACAGTGAGTAGATAAGGTGCTGGAAACTACTACTGCTTAAACCCTAGTGGTAGTTTCGTCTGTAGTCATGTGGTGGTAGCAGCATCTCTGCATCTTAATTGGTCACTCTGCAGTTCATTTAAAACAACATGTTGCTGACTATAACTTCAGGTGAAGGCTTTTCCCAAATTAATGCTCTAAACAGGTGTAAAATGTAAACCAATCAATCTTTTGAAACAGTACAAAGTGTCCAGTTGGCAATCCTGTAATATTTGAAGCTATAGGGATACAGGGATTCTCAATTCTGGTCTCTTACCATGTAGTCAGGGGCTGATTTACTTTGTTGTATTCATTTATTCTTATACATACGATGCCATTATTTAAACCAATGTTTTAACAACTGAGTAGGCCATCTGATACACTATACTACTACTACGAATACTACTGTATAAACGTGTGCTTCTTCAACCAACCAACAAATTAAGCAATCAGTGAATCACCTAAACAAACCAATCGAGCAAAGGTTAAAAATATTTATGTCAGAACTTGTAATAAAATTAATAAAACGTCAGCACATATTCTCAGTCATCCAGCTGAACGTCAGAGCCAAAAACTTTGTAAACACGCATTTATAAAACTATTGGCAAGAATGGCATTAGGCATCATCCACCCACCGTTTTTCCTGTCTCTGACCTAGTTAGAGTTTATGTGTATGCAAGTGTGTGTGAGATGGAGTGAAAGAGCACAGAGCGAGTGAGGCTGGGGGACAACAAGAGAGGAAGAGGAGGAGGAGAGACAGAGAGCTTGTAAAGAGTTTGATGTAATGAATATTGTCCAATAGGATCTCCAAATAATTCTCCAAAAGGAGAACAGGAACTTTTTCAAGTAATCACCCAGCAGTGTAAATCAATGACCTTCCATCAGGTTGGGAATATGTTGAATATTTGGATGATTATTGCATTGTTGATTATGAATTTTAGATCACACCAACCAATATTGTCTTCATCACCCCCAAAATCCCTTCAGTTGTTGTCTTTTTGGCCCTTAAATGTGGAGATGTAGCTGATTAGATCTGCTCAGGAGACTTATCTCTACTCAGTGACTTACTGGCCTTGACTTGATCATGGTACAGTATACCAAAGTGGACTGACACCAGACCAGCACTCTCTGTATGAGTAGAAAGCCATCAGTTTCCACTTTATGTAGGTTATCAAAAGCAGACAAACGACCGAATATTATTTGTTCTTATACGCATAAGTGGGGGTTAATGAGGGTGTCTCTGCAACAGGTTCCCTTCCATCTGTGTTTCAGCACCGCGGCGGTGGGACAGCGACACAAGGCGCTGAGGCTCGGCGCTGTCCGCGGTGCTGAAGTGGCCGACGCTGGCAGCAGAGAGGAGACTTACAGCAGATTATAAAGCCTCAAATAGTCGTGTGTATTCAACCTATAATGATATATGAATATATTGAAATGTAACTCTCAACATCTGTCTCCCATCGCGCCCTAGTTTCTCCCACTTCCCCGTGTCTGAGCTGGACCACGGGCTCTGCAGTCTCTCATTACCGATGGATGCTGGTCAGGTGACGAGCACCGTCAAGCGTCTCACTGCTCGGCAAGTCACATGCCCGAGGGTACGGGCATATGACGTCACGTCGCGAGCAAACCAATCGGCTCTCGTCCCATTCGGCAGCCTGGCTTATCAGAGCGCGTGGGCAGTGGCTTGGTCTGGCTGGGTTTCCATGGCACCGGGGAGAAACTGCTTGACTTGACGAGCGTGCGGGTCTTCCATTGAAATTACGCACGGAATCATAAAGAGTGAGCCGTGAGGTTGAGCCTGGACTTGGGTGGATCTTCACTCTTGCCTTTGTATTTTACTTTTAAGAAATAATAAAATAAGATGAAATAAAATAAACTCTCACAGAAGACACCTCAAAGATGATTTAACTCCTCAAGATTTTAGCTTTAGATTGTTGCACCATAGTAAGATCAAATCTAATGATGAAAAAGGTTTCAATTATGAATTTCTCTGGTAATATTCTGTCATAACAGCTGTTAAATCTATTCTTACCTCCACATATGCTGTTATAATATCACAATATTTCAGGCTCTGCTCTCCAAGTCCATGATTAACATCGTCTGATCAAAGTCAGCGCAACAGTAGCCACAACAACTAGTTGTGAATGAACAAGGGGTTTCATTGACTCGCTCCACCCACTCCTCCCTCGTGTTTTCCGCGCACGAGCCTCTCACATTGCGCATTCACACCCCCGCACGCCAGAGGATCACACTGCAGTGTGCGCGTGCGTGCGTGCTTGCGTGCGCGCTATGCCTTTAAAAGGGTTATAGTAGGTGACTGCGTATCATCTGCAAAGTGCGCAAGAATGACGCAGGGCTGACTTCACTGGCTGACGACGTCACAGAATTGAGACTGAGAGAAAAAAAATAAGTTAAAGGAAACGCCGACCGGAAGTGCACGGAGGAGGGAGGGGGAGAAGCGGGGGGAGGATGGGGGAGGCGGAGGCGGAGGCGAGGAGTGTGCCGCCACACCGGAAGAAAGTGATGGCTATAATGTCATCACTATCGCCGGAAACCTCCCGGTGCCACGCGCTCCCGAGTATGTGGAGGGGTTGGTGAGGAACACTCCCCCGCCTCCACACACCCCTCACTCCCCCTCCTAATACGCGCGCGCTCGTTACAGAAACCAGCGTACACACACATTGGGGGCACAGGAGACGTGCGTGCGCCTCTGTGTCTGTGCACGTGTCAGTGTACATTGCACGGTGGCATCTGCACATAGACATCACCGGATAACCTACAGATGATCCAGAGCTGCCTGGATCCGACTGAAACTACCTGTTTAACCTTTGCAACCTGTGTGACAGGTGGAAACTAATAACCAACATATATGGTGGATTTAAAGAAATATGTATACAAATGTATTTGTGCCGTGCGGAATTGGAACAAATTGTCTCCATCAACTCTGACAGAAAACAACATGACAAATGCGATTTCAAAAAAATGCCCGCAGTTGTGTCTTTTCTGAGATTCTCTTTTTTTCAGGTTGCAGGCTGAATGCTGCCCACATGGGAGAGAAAATGAGTCACACTGCAGCAACTTCCAACCGGAGAGTGAAGATGAGAATAGTGTCAGTCAAAGCAGACTATGGAGCTTTTTAAGGGGATGGCCCGTCCAATACACCCTCTCCCTATGGTTGCACTTCACCCATATCAGAGGTGATTTTGTTTTTTCTTTCCAGGATTCGGATAAAGTGGCACAACATCTTCCCTGTAGAAATGGAAATCTCACTTACCTCAGTCAAAGTTCCCTGTGTGGCCACGGTTGCGGCTCCTTGCTGTAGAAATATGTCTGTGTCTCTAAACTCGCTGTCTTCACCAACATGAAACTGTCAGCGCAAAATCTGTGCCACGCTGTCTTTTCGCGCACAGACGCTTGTCGTCCCTCTTCTCCAAAGTGGCTTCCCATACAGACCGGGCTCTCCCATCAACTGTAGGCTTTTTATAGAGATCCCGTAGTAACTAGTGGAGGGAACGGGGGAGGGAGGGAAGAGGGAGGGAGGAGGCGAGGGGGAGGAAGGGGGAGAGGGAGAGCTCATTCAAAGATTCACCTACACATGTACGTGCGTATCCCACGTCATTGAACGGAGTGCAGCTATTTATAAAGGGGAGGAAAAGTATAGCCTGAATCACTGTGCAGTTCTTTAAAAAGGAGGATGAAAATAGCATGTTTGTTGTGTATGTCACTCTTTGCACTGAGATGTCAAATATTAAAAGCTCTTGCGAGAGAATTCATGTGATATAAAGACATTTGGAGTCTCCGAGGTGCTCATTAGTGAGTTGGATCGTATTTCCCAATCTCCCAGTATTCCTATAACAGCCTATTTATTACATAATTATCTGTCGTTAAATTTCACAGGGGATGAATTTCAGATTGTCACTGTCTTTTTTTTGCCAAGAAGACATGCTGTAATTGCTGCTGTCAGAGGATTCAGTTGTTGCCTCGATGATGATATCATGCTCAGTTCCAGAGGATACTTTGATTCATCGATAAATATTATTGTGTATGTTTAAATCAGATCAGATCATCCTGAAGCCATCTTACAGTTTCAGTTCTCTCTCCTATAGTAGGCTATTAAAAGAGAGCGTGTATATGAAAACACTGCCTCTGAAAGCACACACTCATAATCAAATATGTTAACATTTTGTTTACCAAGCGATCACAGCGATGAGCAAATCGTGATGTTTAAATTAGGCGATGAATCACTGCCGCTGCCTGCTTGGAGTGACTGTTTGCTGCAGTGCACTGACTTTTTTTTTTTTTAAATTGAAGAGATTTCAGAAATAAAACTTGATCCAAAAATCCAACCCAGATTCCAACATATTTGCAGAGATCTCGGGAGAGATGTGTGACAGGAGTCGTGCGTAAATCCATCCCGACGCTGTTGAGCTCACAACACATTCAGGGAAAGATTTGGGGGAGACCCTCGTGCGTAAAGAAGTGTGTCAGACAGACGTAGGCGTTGGCAGTGAGAGTCTCCCGTAAATTAGACGCACTTTGGACGCAGGACTAAAATATTGTTTTTTTAAAAAGATGTCCTTTAGAGTTTAGGAAGCACAGAGTCACGCCACGCAAGAGTGGAAGTTGAGAGAGAGAAACTTCTGTGGCCCTGCACTCCTCCAAACGCTCGCCAGGTGTGGATTGTGATCTCTCTCTCCTGCACCACCCACCTCCACCTCCACACACACGCCTCCTTTATCCAGACATTTACTGAATAAATTAGAGATGAAATCCCTCTTACCGGCTATGGGTTTCAAAAGAAAAAGTAAATTATAATTCAACTCTCAATTAAAAGTAAAGTCCATATCAAAGCGAGATCATTTCAAAGGCAGCCGCTGCAGTCTGGAGGGAAAGTTTCTGTCACGCCTCTCCTTTGATACTTTGATTTAAAAATGTCACAGCAGCAAATGTAGAATATAATATTACCTAAAACTGCTCCAGAGCACGTCCAGTGTCTTTTAACACCAAGGTGTAATTTGAAACATTTTAAAGTGAATACACCCTTTGTGACATAATGTAACTGGCTGAGATGTGAGCATTTCTCAGCTGTAAACATGTCTCAAACAAAACAGCCTTCTTAAAGGGAACATACACCCTCAAATCAAACTCACCAGTTTGTGAATGTAAATGAACTCCTCACTGAAGTAAACTGTGGGGAACACCGTAGTGATGATGTGCTGTTTGAGCTCCTCCTCATTCATCACCACCACCATCACTACTTCTTCCTCTCTCTGTTTCTCAAGGTTAATAAGGTCACTCTCACTGAGCCTCAGCCTCCATCTGTGGAGAGGCTGCCAGGACTCAAGAGGCAAAGAACCCAGAGATTTCTGAGCTTAGTCGTTGGTTTTTTAACCTTGAGAACACACATCTGTGCACCAGAGATAACCCTAGAATAGGCAGGGGTTACAGTTTCCCTCTATATACTATCACCTGTTAGCAAGGGACCAAAGTTCTGAACAGGCCCACCAGGCACAGGTTCAGGCTTCACCTGTAAAATGTCACTCAAATTAACATGTACCAACTAGGCAGAGACTTAAAAAGACCACAAAGGGATGCAAAGGAACTGCAAAGAGACACAAAATGGCTACAAAAAGACACAAAATGACCTCAAAGAGACACATTTATTTCAATGGGACACAATAAGACAGCAGAGACACCAAAGTGTTGGTGAAGATTCTCAGTCATCCAGGTCGTGTTAATCTTATGTGCTATATCGTAGCCAACTGGACTTGCTTTACCCAGTTAGAACTGAGGAAGCCTCTTGGATGACAGGTGAAACGTCTTCAAGAAACTCAAACCAGTTGCCAGTTGCCTACAATATAGCACTTAAGATTGTTTCTTGCCTGTATCTTAAGACAGAAAACATCAAAATACATCACCATCTGTGGATAGATCTTACCATTTCAGGGCGTCATTCTACTTGACAGCTTACATTATGAGCCGTTTGGATATTTCAGACACTTAAGTGACACACTATGTACAAGTATTACAATAATATCATCAAGAATACAGATGTTTATTTAAATATGATCAACTTTTTGACTAACTTTCGAGATAGTTTGATTTTGTCCAGCTTAAGCACATATTTATATGAACCTAGTTTGTTGTAAAGAATATTCAGCATGTCTCTCTGCAAGGACATTCAAATAAACACAAGAAATTTGTGCTCTAGAGAAAGGATCAGCACTCAGTGAATAACCTCCTACTGTAAGCCCTATGATAAGCTATTATGGCAAGGCTTAACTATACAGACCAGTGAGCAGTGATAAGTAACACGTCTTTGGGGTCATCAGGTGGGAACCTCCTTTCACCAGTGTTTCGTCTAGTTGGTCCCACGACACCTCCAGGAGGCTAGACAGTGATCTCTGGCGTCCCAGAGACACTCCCCTAATGCCAGGTCTCACTGCTCCCCACACCAACCCAATAACCTCCTTTACCTTACTTACACATGGCTTTCTCAGCCCAAACAGCACTGCCACCTTCAACAAACCCAGGCTCCGTTTATGCAAGCTCCAGGTAGTGACTGTGCCGATACTGCCTTTCCTAGCACATTCACCATACCCTATTTCACACGCTACATATCATAACTCCATTATAAGTTAAAGGAGATAGAGAAGATAAACTTACACGTTTTCTCAGCCCAACAACAAACCCAGGCTCCGTTTATGATTATTTGCTTGTATTGATGTTTGAAGGATGACGCCATATGAATAGATGTATTAGCTGTTGCCTACTCCACCCATGGCTTTAAAATCTACATTCACATCCCCACTAGAAGCAGCCCACTGGGATCCATGCTTATCCCTTCACAGAAAAAGAAAACATCCTTGCAGCACGATAAGAATTCAACAGTACACCCACAGAGGCGAGTGCAACATTAAATTTGATTCACTCCGCTGTTAGATTCTGGTCAGTGACTTGTGCTCTGTTTTTCCTCCTCTTTTGGTGTAAACTCGCCTCAGAAATTATTGCAGAAGAGGAGGAGTGTGAATCTCTCAGCCTTGGGCCTCCAAACTGTAGAATCTCTCCGCTGACTGCAACCAAACAGCAATATAAATGTGCTGACGTGTTGGTGGAGGGTAAGCATTGTGCGAGTGTGTGTACACAAGCATGCAGAATCCAATTTCCTCATACTACTCCCCACATGAATATGCGAGCAGGGGGGATGAATGACTGAAATAGTGTGAATGAAGGAGTTCCTCACCTACTCCCTCTTTAATCTTACACTCCCTCTCATTACTGGCCCCCATAGTGCCATAAACACACACACACACACACACACACACACACACACACACACACACACACACACACACACACACACACACACACACACACTGCTACAGCATCATCTTTTATTTATCTTTTCACTATCTTTAATTTCATCACTTGTAAACCTTTTGCTTCTGGTTCTGACACCCAGTGATCAGCCCTGAGGCAGTGCGCCTTCAACTCATATTCAACATTCAGCCTGGTTATAACTCGAAGCCTGATGGTGAATCAGGATGCAGATGATTTCCTTTTCGAATCTCTTATCTGTCTGTCATGCCCAGTTGTTGGCTTGCGTTTTATCTCCTCATCTGTATTCCAAACAGAGATTGCAGTCAGATAAGAGAGAAAGAAACAAAATTTCATCCCTCCCCTACACTCTCTCCTCACAACCGCCTACCTTGCCTTCCCACCTCCCTTTCTCCCATTCTGACTCATACTGAAATCCCAGTGAGCCTCCTCAACCCCCCTCACCACTCCCCCCCCACCCTCACCCCTCCGCTCTCATTTGTGTTTTCTCTCCCTTTGATTGCCAAGCTGGCTCGAACGCGATGAGCAGGGCAAGAGAGAATGAGCAAATGAAAAAGATAGAGAGAGGGAGAGAGGAGCGGTGGGATGGAGACAGGGAGAGGAGGAGGAGAAGGACTCTGCTGCCAAACGTGCCCGTAATGAGGATTCTGTCAAAGGAGAGCAGGGGAGGAGGAGAGTGTGTGTGTGTGTGTGTGTGTAGTGGTGGTGGTGGTGGTGATGGGGGTGTGTGTTGGAGGGAGATGGAGGTTTGGAAAGAGTGGGTGTTTATTAGTGAAACCCCTCTCGCCCCCGCGTCGTTACCTCCACTGTCTCTGTGCTCCTCTTGCCTGCAAGATTTGTGAGATCGCAAACCCACAGTCACAGTCACACACAGCAGCAACTCCACATCCGCCCACACACACACACACACACACACATACACGCCTTAGCAGAGACAGATTCTGTGAACCCTTTTCTACTCACAAACTTTTAATATGTGTTAATATATGAGGAGGGAACACGCGTGTAGTGGCGTACGTACCTCCTCAGTGACATGTGTTCGTCAGCCTCTGGAGCCGATTAAATGGCTCCAGCTAAATTGACTTACCTGAGATGCACATGACGAGATTATTCCTGTGATTTCATTACATTTACAGAGCATCTGTGGCAAAGGATGCCCACATGGGCTGTCCTTTTGCAAAGTCATATGCCGTCTCGTCTCATCTGCTGTAACTCCAACAGTGACTCACACAAAACTTCACAACATTATGCCAAAGTCATATGCTGAATGTAATCAACGTGCAGTGCCAGCTGTATGTGTGTGTGTGTGGAGCGTGGGCGCATGTGTTGGAGGGGGGGTGTCAGTGTTAGAGTGAGTGAGTGCATCTGTTTGAGTTCAGCGTGAGGATCTTTGGAATTTTCTGTGCAACTCACCAGGAATAGTTGAAGCAGCATATGTGTCTGTGTTTATGTGTCAAAGCCCATGACATGTCCTTTATCATGTGTCTTACACATACATAAACTTGTTAAGATGAAGTTCGACTTTCAGTGTGAGTGAACGTCTCAAAATCAGTTGGATAAAAACTCACTGACCTGTGGGACAGTCATAACAGACTCATGCCGCACATTCAGTTCACAGTTACTGTGTTTCAAGGACACAAATATCTGCAACACATTCTCACTCCCAAAGCATCAAATATGGACGCTTTGTCAGTGGCCCTACACATCAAACTATGACACTCTACGTACCCTCCAGTGTCAGTTTTGGACACTCAGAGACAGACTGTCAGTTGACACTTGTTACATGTAATGTGTCTTTTCAAAATAAACCTTTTGTTTTCACAGGAAATATAAATGCATACAATCTCTTTTCAAAATAAACCCAGCATGTAGGAAAAATCTTCATTTTAGGTTTAATTCCATAAGCCCAGTTCAGACCAAAGACTCGCCACAAGACAAAACCATTTAAGAACGTTGTAAAGAAAAGTCGCAGCAGTGTGAACTGGCCGTCTGAGCTTGACTCAAGCCGGCTGATGATGTCACCTGCAACTCAGCTGGTCGAATCACCGGCAGCTGGTTTTAGAACACAAAGCACATCACCTGTTTCTACAGCCATGGCAGGTGCTCCGTCCCCACTGAGCCCTCTGTTTCCATCTTCATGGTGTGCTGGTGTCGGATGGTGGGTTGCTGCTGCTGATCGCTGTATGTGCTTATGCCCCCTCCAACACACACACACATTCTCATTGAGTAACTAATTGGTGCTGCTTACTTTTATTATTGTGGCGTATTTATTATGAGCATAGTCCTTCTGATGCTCGTTTTGTTTTTGTTTTTTGCGGTTTCATCACTACTACAAATGCTGCTGTAGCCAGTATCTCACTGTCACTGTCCTCATTCATATTTTAAGAAGCTGAAAATTATATTCAGCCACAAAATAAATCTTAAAAGCTGGAAATCAGAACAGAAGTACAGAGATTTGTTGCACAGAGATGATACACTGTCTCATCTAGTTGCATTAGTGTGAACCAGCGGGTTTTTAGAACATTGCAGAAAGGCGCATTGCAAGTAGTTGCCTGTTTAAACTCGACTCGTTGCAAATCTTTGGTCTGAACTGGGCTTTAGGTTCAGGCATAAAAGCCTGTTGTAAGATTTAGAAAAAACCCCATCATGATTTGGCCGTTAAAGTACGTTTGTCATTAACGTAATGTAGCGTCATTTGACATATGTCACTAGCTTAGTATGTCACACATACTAACACACTACATTGTTATTAAAATGACTCAACTGACATTTGTTTTCACACAGGACATGAACAGCTGTCTCCTGGGTGAAAGTCTAGAGTTTGCTTGATGCATCCCCTTCCGCTCCCGCCGGCCCAATGCAGACTTCATCGCTCTCTATACTAAGGCACTTGCTCTGAGCGTCAAAAAATGCTGCCAACAGGTACGTCTCATACTGTACTAAAGGGTGCCTATGTGTGTCAGTATCTGACACCAACAGCCACTGACTAAGCATCAGTATTGCATGAGTTGGGAGTGAGAATGTGTTGATTTAAAAAGAACAGTCAGTTAAAGGGCCAGGGTGTAGGATTTAGAGGCATGTATTGGAAGGAATGGAATATAATATTCATAACTATGTTTTTATCACCGTAGAGGGAGTGTTACAATATCTACATACGGAGCGAGTCTGCCATGTTGTTTCTACAGTAGACCAGAACAGACAAACCAAACTCTAGGGCAATTAGAGTTTTTGCGTCAGCCACTGTAGTTCTCCCACACGCTTGGCACAAGGGGGAGTTTCAGTTGGTTGCAGTCTGCAATCTCACTGCTGGATGCCAGTAAATCTGACATACTACACCTTTGAAACATAACACTTAAAAGCCTGTAAATTACATATGGTTTATATATACACAACCAACTATTATTTTCTTGATTAATTTAGCTGCTTGGTTTATGAAATGATAAAAAGAATGGTGAAAAATATTGATCAGTGTTTCTCAAAGCCCAAAATGACATCCTCAAATGTCTCATTTCATCCACAACCCAAAGGTATTCAGTTTACTGTCATACAGGGGTAAAGACACAAGATGATATTCACATTTGAGAAGCAGGAGTCAGAGAATTTTTGACTTTTTCTGACTTTTTTGTGGAAAACAATTACTCAAACCGATGATCAATTATCAAATTAGATGGCAATCAATTTAATAGCTGACCAATAATTGACTGACCACTGCAGCTCTAATCGAGACACCATGATACTGGAAGCTGCTCTTGAACGCAGCATTCTCTGCTACACCCAAACATTTGCTGTGTTCAAATGGGGTCATGTTTACCCTGTTCTCCAGTAGAGTCCATATGAGCGCCCATGTGTTGTGGTATTCACAACCTCGTAAGTAGGAATTTTCCGAGAGCCCCAAGTTCACAACTTTGTGTACACATCTTCCCACGTCATAAACACGAGCTCACAACTTCCATTCAAGTGCACCAATTGTTCAAACATAAAACGCTACTGTGAGGATCCCAGCCAAGGTTTTAAAAGATAACAATCATGTCAGATTGGATTTTGGCGGCACAAGAAATGTACATCTGTGATGGAAAATTCCAGCCAAGACACAGTTTCAGTGGAGAGTTGAAGCAAGCTAAGACAGAATATATACTGACGAGGATACAGTCACAGTGTGGAATAAGGTGATTTCAACAACCCTGAAGTTACATAAAACACCTGTTTGCTAAGTATTGTCAGTGCACAACCTTGGCAGGAGTCATGAAATATAGTTTTAGTCCTTGATTAAGATATTCAGTAAAACTTTTAATGAATGAGGTCATGAGATACAGTCACCAGCTTTCAGTCCTACAGTCTGTTACACTCTGCCTTCTTTGTTTAAAATTCTTTCTGTTTGGCTCCTCTGCACTGACACATCACTCCGTGTACTCATATCTCATATTGTCTTTTCGCTCATTCTTCCCCTGTCACTCCCTCCATCTCTTTTTGTGAATTATACATTAAAAATCAGTCGAAATGGATATACTCCAAACAGCTAGTGCCAGCAAATATGCGTCACGCAAGCCTCTGGCCTCAGTCTCTCTTTCTCTGTCTTTCTGTCTGTCTCTCCTACACTCACACACGCCTTCCTTCATTTCTGTCTCTCTCACCACTTGTTATGTGGATCCCATTTCAGTCGTCTCACTTTCATCTCCCTGTCATTTTCCTTCTCTTTTATTCGTTACCCTGTTTTTCAACCCCAGCGTTTTCATTCTGCTCCATCCTCAGCCACAGTGTCCCACTCTTGTCTCACTGTATTCCCCCATCTGTCCTCCTCCTCCTCCACTCCAGTCATCTCTAAAAGTCATCTCCTCCCACCTCCCAGCATCCCAGTGGGGGGAGACAGAGAGATAGACAGACAGAGCGAGGGAGAGGGAGAAGATGAGATGGGGGCAGGAGACATCGAGATATGATTGGGCTGGAGGAACCCCCTGGTGTCAGAAATTCACCTGCAAAAACTCCCTGCTTCCCCCGCTTTTCTCATCTGTATTCACAGTCTCTCCTCCTCCTGCTCTCTCCTCCTGCATCATGCCTCCTCACCTCTCTCTCTCTTTCTCCCTCGCTTCCTCTTTCTCTCTCTGCCTCCCTCCCTCACCACCTCTCCGCCTCCCCCTCTCTGTCCTTCTGTGTCTCTTATCATCCTGCATTGCTCCACCTGCACTGTGGTGCAGCACTGACAATCAGAACTCTGCACACATACACACGCGCACACCGGCACACAGGCGCACACACACACACACACACACTTAGAGACTCGCGCACACACACAGGGAGACACACGCCCACCACTTCCGGCAGCCCCCCTCCCTCCCTCGCTCTCTCACACCTCTCCACTGCAGACACGAAACATTCTACAACCCCTGGTGTGCCAGTGCTTCATCAAGAGACACTGCTAGCATTACATCAAAACAGTAATCTGCATTCACACACAATGTGGCTCAAGTTACAATCGGAATAAGAGGATTATAATGATACATGTCATCTCAATTCAGTGCCTCACATATGAAATTCATTAATAAAAGACAGTAATTGACAACAATGATAAAATAAGATAACACAGTGAGAGTTAAACAAACATGTAAGTGTGTAATTTGCCCAATTCTTGCTCTTCTGCCTGCCTGCTTTGTGATCTGGGGATATACAGTACTGTAGCACACAAGTTAGACGAGAGTAACTTCTGTTACTGTAAGAAGTAACCTACATAGACACACACACACACACACACATAAGTATATGTAGACATTCCTGATTACTATGCCAAAGAAGTGAGCCATCCAGCACCTTGGCTGAATAATTTAGTGACATGATGAAGGAGCCTGTATGAGAAAAGAGGAGGTTTGGCTCTGGATGAAGAATCATGTGTGGGAGATTTATAGGAAGGACACAAGACTCTGTCCCTTTAATTTGGTGTTGCTAGGGAAATGAAGCTGTTTACTCTAGCGTCAGCCACACACCGAAGATGTCTGCCTGAACTCTCCATGCACCCCCTTCACATGCACACACACGTACATATGCACAATCTTTCTGTGTATGTTCCTGTCATTTGTTTCAGCAGCCCCGCAGGTCCCCCTCCTCGTGCAATTTGTCACCTCACATCAAAGTCATTCAAAAAGACATTAGAGCAAAGATGTGATGAGGAGGACATGTTGCACTTCATTAATATGAAATTACTAAGTTGGAAGACAAAAGTAGAAGGAGAAAGTTCGTTGTTGGGCCAATCCAAAGGGCTATAGGACAGCTGAGCTACAAATGGGAACAAGTAATCCATCCTGACATCTAGTGGCTATTGTGTGGAACTGAGGGTGTGTATGTATGTAGGATATCTGTCTGTCTGTTTCTTTCTTTATATAATGTGCAGACCTTTAAGCCCCCTTCCCCCAGGCCTCATATGTAGGTCAAGGCCTACGTAAGAATTACATAACTACACATTTTAGACTGACACATTTTTTTCCTGATTGTAACAGAACATGTTTATTAATATTATAGACTTCAATAGACTAAACCATTTTAGAATTGACAATGAGTCTAATTGGAGAGGTAATAGGGGTGTTAGAATTTAAGCAATTTGGCCTGGTACAAGATTGGAAAAATGATCAAATAAGTGGCAAGATGTTGTCCCTTAGAACAGGCAGCAATATGCATGTGTGTGTGTGTGTGTGTGTGTGTGTGTGTGTGTGTGTGTGTGTGAGTGAGTGTATGTATGTATGTATGTATGTGTGTATATATATATATATATATATATATATATATATGTATATGTATAAAAAATATTGAACATTAATATATTATACATATTATACTGCAGTAACAAGAGCTAAGGTAAGACCTTACCTTATTTGTTTATTTACTTCATATCTATGTATTATATTATATTATATTATATTATATATAACACTACAAAATATATTTATATATATATACTCACTAGAAAATGTAAAAGAAATATTGAACATTAATATATTATACACATTATATTATAGTAACAAGAGCTTAACATTAATAATGCAAATTATAATAAAATAACACACAGTCAATATCTTAAGGAAAAATATATTATATTATATTATATTATATTATATTAAGTATAGTATATAATATATGTATATAAGATTACTACAAAAATATATTTAATTACAAAAAATGTTTTAAAAAAATATTGAACATTAATATATTATACATATTATATTATAGTAACAAGAACTTAACATTAATAATACAAAATCAAATAGCCACAATCAAAAATATTATATTATATTATATTATATTATATTATATTATATCATATTATATTATATTATAACACTACAAAATACATATATATATATATATACTCACTAGAAAATGTAAAAGAAATATTGGACATTAATATATTATACACATTATATTATAGTAACAAGAGCTTAACATTAATAATACAAATAAAATAACAGTCAATATCTTAAGGAAAAATATAATATATTATATTATATTATTATATTATATTAAGTATAGTATATAATATATGTATATGTATGTAAGATTACTACAAAAATATATTTAATTGCTAAAAAATGTTTTTTAAAAAATTGAATATTGAATATAAATTGAATTTATATTATATTATATTATATTAAGTATAGTATATATTTTATGTATATTCATATATATAGAATTACTACAAAAATATATTTAATTACTCAAAAATGTTTAAATTATATTGAACATTAATATATTATACATATTATACAGCAGTAACAAGAGCTGAGGTAAGCTCTTACCTTATTTGTTTATTTGCTTCATATCTATGTATTATATTATATGTATAATAGTAAAATCTTGATTGCAGGACTTTAACGTATAATGGAATATTTTAACGTGTCTGATATTGCTACTTTTATCTATGTGAAGGATGTGAAACGGACTAATAAACAGTGCGCACAGGTTACATTTTAAGGGGAACTTACTACATTACCCAACTGCCTTTGCTGTGACGCCATCAGCATAATATTTTTGATCTAGCAGGGCCACCATACTTGTTGTGTTTGTTTTAGTGAAAGCAAAGATGGCGAACGAACTGGACAGAGTACGAATCTCAGCTGCGGAACTCCGAGCTGAAGCGTCGAATTCAGTCAACATTTCTGACTGTCAGAAAGGTGAGAGAAAGTGCAGAAGAAACTTGGAAGGGATACAATCGTAAAAAAGTCGTTAAATCCAAGCGAAGAAGTGTCCCAAGTTAGCTGAAAGTAGCCTACGGAGTTGCTAACTTTGTAACCAGCTAATGTTGTTAGCTAGCTAGCTATCTGGCTGGCCATTCTTTGGTCCCGCGCGGTCTGTTTTAAACGCCCCCTTCGACCATAGCGACAACAGATAATTTATGTGCAGCTGTTGTCACGACTCAACCCTGTTTTTAATATTCTTCGCACTGTTCTTCATATTTATACCCCATATTTTAAGTACATTGGTAGAAGGATTGTACCGTTGACGATGAATTGTGTTACAGCAGATAACATTCTTGTAACTTAATTGTTATAGGTAACGTTACAGAATTAGCTGACGTGAACTAACTTTAACGGTTTCGTTTTCCGCTGAATTTGGAGCTACACCTTTCCCATATATACTTTTACCAGTCAGGGAATGCTTTCTGACATTCACTGTAACAGAGTTTCTGTTTGTTAAACGCTGTGAATACATGACTTTTTTCGTGTAAATGATGCAGTGTTTAATGAGTGACACCACTGTGTAAATATGAATACGTTTGTTTCCTGCCTTTACTCATATTCTACTTCTAGTGGCTTGGTTATAATTAATATTGTTTATTTTTCTTATTGTCAACAAATGCCATAAAAAGAGCCAGGTGTAGTTTGTCTCTTTGTATAGCCCATCATTGTTGTCCTAAAACTATACAATCTAACACACACTGTATTGCTTTTATCAATACTTACTAGAACATCAAACACATCACAGCTGACAATATTTATCAAAAAATGCACTTTTTGCCCCAGTTGAAGAGACATGAAAACAACAATGCCCTGTCTATTAAGTCTATTAAACTATGTATTTGTGACACACTTTTTCTGTCTCTAGTGGAAAGGATTGGGCTTGGGGCTGAGCGCCACAGACTGGGTAGGGAAGTCAGAAAGAGATGGTCTGTGGCATTGTTAATAACTAATTGCATCAGTCTTATTCTTTAGTACTTTTACTCCATCTACTTAGTTTATGTATAATTTTGTCTCTCACCATTTTAATTTCTTCTTTCCATGTTTGTTTGTTCTTTTAGATGAGCAACAGGAGCATCACATACACAAGCAGCATAGGAAGCGTGATGGAAAGCGTCCTGAACTGCAGCGCTACCAGCCGGCATCCGGACATGGACGGCGTCACCGTGACAGTGAGGAGGGAGAAACTGGTCAAAGTGATCCCCTGGTCACTGATTCACATGACAATGATCGACCATCACAGAGCGAGAAAAAGGGTGTCTCTGAAAAAGTTTTAGAGAACCATGGGTGCACAGACGGTGGGGCAGGCACAGACAAAAGGGAAGATGACAGGATGAGAGGTGACGGTAGTAACGCTCAGAACTATCGAAAGGGCGGCCACGCACAGTCTAAAACAGAAGTAAACCAAGAGAAAGGCTTTGCTGAAAATGACAGAGAACATCAGGAGCCTGCTGAAGCTGCTAAGCCAACACGGAAAGCCCGCAAACCAGACCGAGAATTTTATCAACCTGGGAGTCGGAGGAGCATCCAGGGAAAGGATTGTGGAATTGGAAGAGAGCAGGATAAGCCTCCCCCTATGAAGAACAATCAGAAAACTGAGCCAGATTCCCAGCTGAGTACAGGTGAAAGGGAGGGGAACAAAAAAACTTCTATACATAAGCAGGGAGGGAAAGATGAAGAAGGGAAAGGTACACAGGAAAACGCAAAATTATCTAAATCCAGTGAAACAAACAGAAAGCAAGGAAGCAGAGATTTGAACAAACCTCCGTTACCCTCTGATGCTTCGGTTGAGAAAATTACTAACAAAATAGAAAAACTCAGCATGAAAGGAAAGGGCAAATTGGGATGTGAAAGCCAAACCAGTGAAGAGTTAAGTTGCAGGAGAGGGGAAACAACTGACAAGGAAAGGAGAGTCCAAGGGGGAGGAACAAAAGAGGAGGAGGAAAAGGTAGAGAAGAAGAGGGAAAAGGGAAATCGCAGGAGACGGGGAGGGGAGAAGGAAAAAGAGAGGAATCAGGATTCCAGAAGAGGAGAAGATGAAGCTGGTGGAGGAAAGATAGACCGGGGGAAAGCTGAGAAGGAAAGAGACAGGAAAGCAGCAGAAGCAGACAGGGATAACAAACCAGGAAAGATAGGAGAGACACATCAAAGCAAAGGAAGAGAGAATCGTAGAGAAAGCAGAAGAGGAGACAACAACAACAACAACCGGTCCAGAGACCCTGAGAAAGATGCTGCTAAGACAGAAAGAAATTCAGACAGGGCTGTAGAAAGAGGCGATAGAAACAAATCCAATGCAAACATCACAACACCAACCTCAAAACGCTATTCCAAATCAGATATTCGACGCTCACGGAATCGAACGTACAGCAGTAGCTCAGCCAGCAGTGTGACCAGCCTTGATGGTCCTGGACTAGGGATGGTTGTTGAGAGTACAAAGTGGCCACGCTTGGAGCCTCGGCACAATAACAAAGAGGGGATGGCAAATAGTGGAGAAGGAAGAAGGAGTCATTTACAAAGCTGGACAACCAATGGGGAATCATCTACAGAATCACTGGAAGGGAGTGAGATGAGTGACATAGCAGAAGATAGAAGGAGGAGAAGACGTGGGGAGGAAGAACCAAGTGCAGATAAGCGGAGGGAAGAAAGGAACAGACCAAAGGGAAACAAAGGTGGCAGTAGAGGAATCCTGAGGGTTTCTATTGAAAAACAGTCAAGTACCACGCCACAAAGTGGGGTGCAACAACATCGCAAACCGGGTTTGGTTCCTCGTGGCAGAGGTGGGGGTATCCTGGTGCTTCCAGCCCGCACAGACATCTCTCATTCACCTGAGGTTGGACAAAGGCTTCTTTTTGGTGGAATTAGGGGAGGAGGAGCTAGCAGGAGTAGAGGAGGCAGAGGAGGAGGAGTGAGACGACTCTGGGATCCAAATAACCCTGACCAGAAACCTGCTCTTACTAGCACCCAGTCATCACAGCATTCATCTCTCCAGCAGCCTGTATATCTTCAGACGGGGACCGGTTATGGACAACTTCACTTTCTGGACACAGACGATGAGGTAGCAGGCAGTCCTCCAGTCCCCCAGGGTGAGCACTTTCGATCCCAGCAGGCTGCTGCCATGGCCTACTACAAATTCCAAAACTCTGACAACCCTTACGGCTACCCCATGTCTACCGGCAACCCACATAGCCCTGGCACCGCCACCAGCCAGCGCTATCCATATCCTTATCACATGGGGCCGTACCAGATGGCTTCCCCTAATGGTATGTACCCGGGCCCTGGTGTGAGCCAGTTCTGTGGGAGTTACAGGGGAGCAGGTTATTCCCAGCCTGGTGCAGGGGGTAGTTTGACATTTGAAGAGGTGGAGCAACAAGCCAGAGGGGAGCTGGGGAGGCTGCTGAGGGCTGCGGATGCACAGGAGCTCCAGCTCAGTAACCTGCTGTCCAGGGACAGAGTGAGTGCTGATGGACTGGATCGCATGGCCCAGCTCAGGTGAGGAACTGGAGGGGGTAGTTAGTGGTATTTTTCTCTGTGTGCCAAAGTGACATATTGAAAAAACACTGTCCTGTTACACCCTCCTGTTTTCTAGAGCCGACCTTTTGGGGCTATATGAGCAGGTCATCCTGACAGACATCGACTTCTCAGACTCACAGAATGTGGATCAGGCTTTGTGGAAGAATGTCTTTTACCAGGTCATAGAGCGTTTCAGGCAGCTACTCAAAGACCCCACCTGTGACAACACCCCTCATATAAGAAACATGCTGCTCACGCTACTTGATGAGGTAAGGAATGTGTGGGAAATTCAGACAGGGTTTCACAAAAAAAGGAGGTTACAGCAAGGGAGGCAGATTGGAGGTGTGTGTCGAGCATTAAACGTCTGTGAGCAGGATTTATAATCTTGCTTGATAGGTCAAGACAAATGCTAGCAGCCTCTTAGGTTCTTAATTGGATATGCAGTCTTGATCTTGCTTAGTATTTGGGTAAGCACTGGGATAAGTAAGGCCCAAAATTAGTACTGTTATTTGATAATGCTCAGTGTATTTGTAGCAAAAACAATTTAAAGCTTTAATTTCTTGAGGTGGTAACAGGCCACAATAAATTCACTACTCTTGTCACTCTTTTAGGATTTTGAATTTAAGGTCAGCCTTACAATTTTGTATATGTACATGCATACATTTCATATGACTAATCGTGGAAAATAACAATGTTTTTCACTGTAACTTCATTTGTCGTCATCACCGTCTGTGTTGTGCAGGGGGCAGTATTCTTTGATGCGATGCTTCAGAAGCTGCAGGCAGTGTACCAGTTCAAGTTGGAGGATTACATGGATGGCATAGCTATCAGGGCTCGGCCATTGCGCAAAACGGTACAGCAATGCTCCTTTTAGTCTGTGTTTGCACTTAACATGTTTAAAAATGTATCAAATTGCATTAATTGGGTGATAAAAATGCAGCTTGAAGCTTTGATTTCAAAGCAACAGAGTGGAAGTCACACAGCTTCTAACATGTTAAATTTGTTTAAGCCAGGCAACAATCAGTTGCCAGCAATTATTTGCTTGCTAGTTGTTAATTTTGTCGATAATTACGGCCTAACTGAACACTGTATGTTATGAATTGTCAAAAGTTTCTCTTGCATTCCTTTGTATTTCAGGTGAAGTATGCACTTATCAGTGCTCAGCGCTGCATGATTTGTCTGGGAGATATAGCACGTTACCGGGAACAAGCCAGTGACTCCGCCAACTATGGCAAGGCTCGCAGGTAGGCTGTCATTTAAGCATTCTCTTGGAATTGTGGAATTTCTTACACATATTAAAAGAGCCTGGGATGTGTAATGGCATTAAACATTTTTAACTCGGGAGGCTACATAGTCAAAATCTGGTCATTACTGTGTCCCAAGAAAAAGTGGTCTGGTCTGGCTTTCTTGCTGTGGGGAAGTTGTTATACCTGTTAGATTACTCCCAGACAACCGATTACAGTTTAGTCCTGATTATGTTGTTTTTTTTTCTTTTTTCTAAAATGCTACGTGCTGTAGACGAGAAACTTTGTACTGTAATACATGAAGTTCCTTTCTAGCTGTATATGACCTATTAGATGAAAACCTTATGATTTACAGAAGAAGCAAAGTTTCTCTGATGATATCTCACGGCTACACATTTACACTTTTTCGTAGTTGGTACCTGAAAGCCCAGCAGATTGCCCCAAAAAATGGACGACCATATAACCAGCTGGCCCTGCTGGCAGTCTATACAGTAAGTGATGTGTAGTTTAAGCAGGGATGGAAGTTGAGAGTTGGATATTTGGCTGGAAATGTTCTCTGCAGGCATAATTAGATAACTGGAACAAAGTAATTTACTTTTTTGGGAATGACTGTATATCTCCTGGCATGTCCCTGGGATAATTGTAAAATACAACTATATTTTGAGAAACGCTCTGTTCGCACCCACCCACTGTGTGTCCTTTTGTAGGATACCTTCCTCCTCTCACTCTCTTTTCTCCTCTCTCACTTACAGAAGCGGAAGTTGGACGCTGTGTATTATTACATGCGCAGCTTGGCAGCTTCTAACCCTATCCTGACTGCAAAGGAAAGCCTGATGAGTCTGTTTGAGGAAGCTAAACGCAAGGTCAGACACACACTTTGGTCATTCACTTGTGCCAAATAATTCACCTTTATTCTTGGACCAGAAAGTTCAGGCAGCACAAGTGCTTCTTCTTCACCAAGTTTGATTGTTGTAGGCAGAGCAGCTTGAGCGAAGGCGGAGGCAGGAACATGAAGGAGGCTCCAGGGGCCCCGCAGTAAGAGGAAGAGGAAGAGGGGAAGACGGAGCACGTGTGGAGATTTGGATTCGCCCTAGTGGACAAGCAGCAACACCATCCACTCAGAGAGGAGGTAGCGAATCCAGCAGAGACTCTGAGCAGGATGGAGAGCTGGGCAGTCTCAGTGCTAGTGATGTAAGATCTCTTTTTTTCACTCTCCCTCAAACTCGCGGACACATTGAGTCTCGTGTCATATGCTTTTACTTGTATGCAATAAAAGAAACCGGCCTCTATGTTCATATTTTCAACAGGTATTTTTTTGTATGTTTTTTCCCCAAAACACTGAAGATGTGTTTTCTTGTCATGTGCTGTCCTGTAGGGCTTATAGCTATAAAAAAACTGCTGCTGCCAAATATGAGTAATACTTTTTTGCTTTGGGCCTTCTCTTTTTTTCTCCAGCTAAACAAGAGATTCATTCTGAGTTTCCTGCATGCACATGGAAAGCTCTTCACTAAAGTTGGGTGAGTAATGTCTCATGTATTCCTCTTGAATTCGTAGACTGAATGAGTTTAAAGAAACTATTTATTTTTGTGTTTGCCTTTTGGGTCTGTTTTTCTGTATTATATATGAGCGTGTCTGTCTCGCCCATACAGCATGGAATCCTTCCCTGGAGTGGCGAGCCGTGTTCTGCAGGAGTTCAAGACACTACTCCAGCATGGCCCCTCGCTACTGGGCAGCACACACATGCTGCAGATCATCACTATTAACATGTTCACCATACACAATGCCCACAGCAGAGGTGATGCTTCACAAACACACAAACATTATTATCATCAAACAACAAATATTGCGTCAAAGCTTTAATACATTGTGTTAATCTGCAAAATTAATACAAATGTGTTGCTGGTGAACAACTTATTCTATTTTTATGGAGGTGATTAACGGCAATTTCATTTCATATGTTGTGTAAAATGTGACTCCATTAAAGAGCATCAGCGACCATTGTAGAGTTAATAATGACTCTTTGACACACTTAAATCTCCCATGCAGTTCTTTTTTCAACTTGAATAACAATTAGAAAATCAACATGCCTGCTGTGGCTGCACACGAGTCATTGGTGATATTGATATAAGAGTGTTGAGGAAGTAATGTTCCAAATTTTTGTCTCTGTCAGGTGAAGATGGAGAAGTGCGGTCAGTTTTACAAGAGCAGAGCATCGCCCTGGGTCTCGGCATGTTCGCACTGCTGGTGCAGCGCTGCACGGAGCTGCTCAGGGACACTCCTGCAGGTACACACACAGTGAGATCCACTAGAATATGATCAGCAGCATTTATTGAAGTGGTAGCTCTACACATATCTAATTCAGGGACTTTGAAATTAAGGTCATTATTAGTATAACGTTTTTTATCTATGTCAGACCAACAGTTACATGACAAGAATTACAATATGATCCCACAGCACATCAGTGGAAATTATTCATAGAGCTAGTTGGTAACAGTGTATTTGAACATGCAGTCAGCTTTGTCTGCCTTGATCATCTGTTGTTCGGCTATGTGGCCGAACAACAGTGACAAGTGACTTTGGAAATTTCTGTATGAACCAAAGACATTTCGTTTTACCTTGTAACAGTGAAATCATGTTAGAAGTAATTTCAAAAATGTTTTTACCTGCAAAATGGGATGAGTTTTCCAAACTTAGTTGTACATTACATCTTGGGATAAACATAACCGATCTTTATTTGTCATCTGAGATAGCATTTTTAAGTTTTATGTCGGACTAATGCTGCTGTTTTCCACAAAATGTCAGTTTCAGCTGGTTTTGTTTGATTGTTTTAATGTTTGCAGTATTGCATCTGAAAAAAAAATCTCTTTCTCTCTTTAGAACCAGTCCCCATGGCTGATGGAGAGGAGGAGGAGGGTAAAGCGGAGGAGCTCGAGGGTATGGTGAGGGTCTCTGCCTTCCCATTGGACCTTAGAGAACTACTGCCAAGTATAAAAGTCTGGTCTGATTGGATGTTGGGACAACCAGACCAGTGGAACCCACCACCGTGCAGTTTAGAGTGAGTGCTTTATACCTGCATTAGCAGGCAGTGGAAACAAGTTGTGAACATAAAATTGACAAGCCATCATGTTTTAGATAAATTAAAAATAAAATGACAACAATATTGGTAATTTTCACTACTAGTTAATACTATTGGTTCATCTCATGGCCTCTACTGGCACTTACACACACACCATCTCTCTTGAGACAGTAGTTCTTTAAAATACTCAACCCTCACCGTCGTGTGTGGCTTTTCTTCCCTGTCAAGTTGTAGCCCTGATGTTTGGCAGTGCCTGGCTGACCTGTGTAATGTGCTGGCGCGTGTGGACCACGAGGAAATGCCGCTGTACAAAGCCGACACAGAAGAAGTCGAGGGAGATGAGGAGTTGACTGTGCTGCAGTTGAGGGAGGACTGGCTACTTGCTGGCTTTGTACCACTGCTCGCTGCACCACAGGAACCTTGTTACACAGACAGACACACTGACATGGTGAGTGGAACATAAAAGTGTATTTAATTATATACATTACATACTCTTGTGAAATTGCTGAATATACTACTGATTAATCTTCTGTCACCTTCAACATGCCAGATTTTACATGCACCCCTAGTTGTCATCTTCTTGTTCTCATACACATATACCCCCATTCTCTTTCCTTAGGCAATAGCAGCAGATTGTAAGAGAGTGACTGTGCTGAAGTACTTTCTGGAGGCATTGTGTGGTCAGGAAGAGCCTCTGTTGGCCTTCAAGGGAGGCAAATACGTCTCTGTGGCAGCTTCACCTCCACCTAACCAGTCAGTGGACACAAGGAGCAGGGAGGACTCTCTAACAGAGAAAGAGGTGAGTGTCTTTGTCCCACTTTCTCCTTTAATATTTCCTTTTCACTTGACTCCCTCTGTTTTTAATCTCTTACTGCACTCCTTCCTTTTAATATTTGACCTACACAAAATTATGTAAATTAAATCTTTATTGTAGTTCGACAGAGTCTGTTGAAAGAATTGGAAGCCACATTGCTGAAAACGTGTCTTATTCGTGTCTTTGTCTGTTTCGCAGGCTGATGATGTCATAGTCGAGGCAGAGTCGTCTCTCTCCGCATCAGAGGGGGAGGAGGATGCCGAGGAGGCGGGAGACAGTGAGAATGACATCAGAGAGCTGAAGGCACGACGCCACGTCCTTGCCAACAAACTGGCAATGCAACAGAAGCGCAGGGATAAAATACAGGTAAAACAGTGATATACATATGCAACAATAGATATTCAAACCCGGAAATAAATTGTCTGTATGTTTGACATTTTTCGGTTAAGCGAATGATCAAAAAAGGATTAAAATCAATGAGGAAAAATTGGGGATGGGAGACCCATGTACAGAGGCAATGTCCTTGCTGCAGTGTCCGTGGGTTTCAGTTCTGGCCTGTGGCCCTTTGCTACGTGTCATCCCCTCTCCTCCCCTTTCATGCTCAAACACTGTCCTATCGAATAAAGCCAGAAAGCCGAAAAAAAAACAAAAAAAACAAAGGTTATCCGCAGCCTTAGAATCAGAACGGCCTGTTCAGTTTCAGTTAGTTGAAAAGGGCAGGTCTATACAGTTATACCATGTGGTGGCAGAGTTTAATTTCACATCAAATTTTACGTGTGTGTTCCAGGCGGTGCTGCAGACGGGCGGGCAGTTGGAGCTGGAAGTGAGGCCTCTCTTTTTGGTCCCAGATACCAATGGATTCATTGACCACTTGGGAGGGTTAAAGAGACTGCTTCAGTGTGGAACATACATAATAGTTGTGCCACTCATTGGTAAGACTCAAAGACAGAGACAAGAATTTAAAGGATGACTGTGCTCTCTAGCAAGAGAGATGGTTTAAATTGTGGTGTTGTGATGTTTAAAATGATAAGACTGCCCCATGTGTCTTGTGTTCAGTGTAGAAACAGAACATCTTTGTTTACGTATAGTCTCGGTGGCATTTGTGTTTCTCTCTCTCAGTGATCACAGAGTTAGATGGCTTGGCTAAAGGCCAGGACAACTTTGGTGGAGGAGTGGGGTCAGGAGGACGCAGCACTGGTGGTCGAGGCAACTATAATGTTAGTGCGGCCCATGTGCGGGCCGTGCAGGAGAAGGCCCGGTTGGCAGTGGCTTTCCTAGAGAAAGGATTTGAAGCCAGGGAGCCGTGTCTCAGAGCCCTGACGAGCAGGGGAAATCAGCTCGAGTCTATTGCCTTCCGCAGTGAAGACACCTCTGGACAGCAGGTGAGAGCCCAAAATAAATGATTGTTTGCTTTTAATACCTTTTGATAATTTGGTTTTAGATCTGCAATGATATAAGGCTGTTAAAACAAATGTTTATCCTGTTTTTCAGTGACTTAGTTTTTTAATTCTTCCTCAGGGTACCAATGATGATGTGATTCTTTCCTGCTGCCTGCACTACTGCAAAGACAAGGCAAAAGACTTCATGCCTGACCAGAGAAGTACGTAACATTGACTGTCAGTTTTCTGATTTCCTCACACACATGCAAAATAAAGTCTTCTGAGTTTATACCTTACTACTCTTTGGCTTGTTGCCCCACACACAGACGGGACAGTGAGGCTCCAGAGGGAGGTGGTACTCCTCACAGACGACCGTAACCTGAGAGTGAAAGCTTTGACCCGCAACGTCCCGGTCCGAGACATCCCTGCTTTCCTCAGCTGGGCCAAAGTTGGCTGAACCAGGCTAAGGTGCAATCAAAGGAACCCAACTGCTGAAGCCTGCTTGCCACTCAGCCAGGAGAGAAGACACACTTAAGCAGAGAAAGAAGAGGAGGAGATAACAGGGGAG
Source organism: Epinephelus moara (assembly GCF_006386435.1). Taxonomy (NCBI): domain Eukaryota; kingdom Metazoa; phylum Chordata; class Actinopteri; order Perciformes; family Serranidae; genus Epinephelus; species Epinephelus moara. Next base: position 12,568,465 of record NC_065508.1, on the reverse strand, counting down.
AGGAAATGATGAAGAAAGCATAGAACCACTTCTTATGAAACACAAATGTAGTGAGAGCAGGGTGGTTTCAATGAGCTTTTTCCCCCTTGTGATGAAGTGTGTGTGTGTATGTATGTGTTAAGATCAGTGAGCTTCCCGGGAAAGAGACAGGGAGACTTGACAAGTCTCAGAAAGGCTGGACTGGAGGAGAGGAAAGAGGTAAAAAAAAAAAATATGGCGTAATTGGATTTGTGAGTTGTCTGGTCCAGCCTTGAGTCTCTGCGCCTAGTTGGAGAGTGTATACTCTGCAAGCAGTATTCAAATTTGAGGCTGATGGTAGAATAAGGCAGAGAGAGGGACTGTGTTTATGGTCGTTTAATTGATTAAAGACAGCAGTAATGAAGGCCATAACCGGCACTTTCACACTTCTCTTAGGGCCCAGTCATAAAGACTGCTGTGGCCTCTACAGCAGAGCTGAGAGGAAGGTAGGTGGAGAGAGGCATAGCTGAAGGGTCTTCGTCAGGACAGTAAAAAGTGACAGATTGAAGTGAGGGTTAATTGAGCCCTCGTGCAACCTCAACACCTCCAAGGAATCGCATGCAGGTGTGGTATTTCCTGTAAACACAGGAAGTGCTCGATGCCTGTTTGGTTACTTGGGTCCAGCTTGATGCTAATATTAAGTTTGGGTGTTAGGAGAAAATGTTTTGAAGTAATCAACAACAAAAAGCATTGGTTAGTATTTGGTTTTTAGCTCATGTGTAAAAAGCTTTGTTTCGTTCATGGAGGTCATTTTTTCCATTTTGTAGACTTTGAAAGGAAGCATCTGCAAAGTTTACCCAAAACAGAACCATAATTTTATGAATACAGTTGTTTGTTTGTTTTTAACAGATCTGTGTGCAAATGTATTTGTAATGTCTAACAAAGGCATGAGCATTGATCTATCAAGATCACTCAGTTGGCTGTAGTGAGTTTTCAGTTACAGAAAATTATGCTTCATTGACTATCTTGATGGGATTTAGCCCCCTGAGTGACGTCCCACCCCTTGATTATTTAAAATCTGAAACAAAAAATGCACAAATACTGTTTGACCCAGGTCTGCCTCGACAGGCACAGTTTTAGGAGATGGTTTGGTCTTTGACATTGACTTGCAGATGCATTATTATCAAGTACCATTGTTGACTAGTTCCTTGTCTTTTCATTTTGACATTCAGTCTTTGGTGCCTTTCAGTTCATGCCAGCACTTAACCTTTTTCATAAAACGTTTTTAATCACCAGTACCAATTTTCCTCTTCAGAGTGCAATGTTCCCTCACTTTTTTTTAAGGACACCCAATTTTCTTTAGTTGAAATAAGATGCAAGTTCAAGCAGCACCTCACTGAGACATTGTCAGCTGGGCACATGGATCCACCAAGGCCAAATGCCCTATGCTGCAATGCAAACAAAAGTGAAAAATAATTTATTCACTGCCCTGTGATTTGTATCCACTCCAAAATTTAATGAGTTCCTTGGCCCATACCACACCCTTCCACCCGATTTCATGAGAATTACAGCAGTACTTTCTCTGTAATCCTGCTGACAACCCGAACTGAAAGCAAAACCTTCATGGTGGAGGGAACAGACATTTAACACAAATGTTGTATTTGTGCTTTTGCTTGCTCTACATTGCTTTGGGAGACGGTGTTAGGAGATTCTGAGTTATAGTGTATGTTTCTGTGTGCATTTGAGCCGGTGTCTGGCTGCTCAAAATAGTTGTAATCTACACCTGTGTTCTCTTATGATGCACCATACACCATTCATCATTCACTCATATGGATTTAGAAGAATACTGTATGTAAACGTGGCTACACTGCTTTGTATTTGTCCTGTACCTTTTCAGCTCGGCTCGTACAACTTCCATCAGCAGTGGATGTTTCAGTATTTGTGAGAACCTGTAGACATGTTTTAGTTTCTTCAGCCCCTCTGTTCTGGTGGTACTGAAGTGTTCAATGCAATCTACTGTGTTAAGTGGCTCGCTGCAGTGTTTCAGTGTTGGAGCAAATGTAGTAAATACATAGTCAGTTTAACACATCACATTTTCGTCATGCATCATTAAAAATGTTTTAAAGGCAAGTTTTGTTTTTTACCTAAACAATGTTCAGCTAGAGAAGATAGATAGATAGATAGATAGATAGATAGATAGATAGATCTTTCACACAGCGAACGTTTTGAAATGCATAGGTGATAGTAACACTAACGATTCCTCGTTACACTCATATGTTCCCCCAAGCAATACCAGGACCCGAAAACTGAAGCAGCACCAAACTTGCCAAGCATGTAGGGGAACTATGGTGGCAGATGCGAAAACTTGGATGGTCATATTTAGAGCCAGTGTTGAGTTTGTCCCAGGCCCCCAGGAAGAGTGCCAGATTTTGAAGCCAGTTTGACATAGTGGCCAAACTGTGTAACTACAATGTCCGTGACCATTATATGGTGCCATTGGGCCCAAAAATATTTTTCCCCATAGAGTAACATTGGATAGAGATGTCTGTAAATTGGTGGATACATTTTTTTTGTGTCACCACCGCCATACAATGACTTCTGTCACTATTGGGATTTGATCCAATCAGATTCAGTATGAGAACATTCTGAAAATCTTAATCCCCATTCAAGTGGAGGGCTAAACCATAAATTAGCCAGTGCACTTGCTCTGTTGGCCCAAGCATGTGGAAGATCTGAGTAATTTTTTACCTTGGAAGTCCAACTTTTTTTTTTAGCTTCACGCGCCACTGAGCAATGCTCTATTAAGTTTGCTGGTTTGTCTGTTTTGGGCTACCGTAGAAACAACATGGTGGACTCCGTGGAAGAGGACCCGCTCTGTATTAAGATATAAAAGCTCATGCTAAAGTAATGAAAACACAACAATACTCAGTTGCAGGTGATTATAAATTAACGAAAACATTCTGCCAATTCATCCCCATAAATCCTACACACTGGAACTGTAAATGGAAATCAGCCATCAAAATGTATGCTGCTGTTATTTTTAACATTCATGTTAACTTTATCTTAAACCTTAAAGTAGAAACATAGAGAACCTGATCATCAATACTGGCTATTTTCACTACTGTTTATAATCTGGCTATATGAAGGTCTTGTGTTTTTTTCATACATTTAGATTACTAAATGAAAAAAAAGATTGTAACACAAAAATAATTGGACAGAGTTACTGAACACAAACAGAAATTGAGTATGTGCAAATTCTGACACCACAAAACGTAATAGAATCTAATAATAAACCCTGATATTCAAATTTATTCAAAGCTAAAATGAATACTACACATAACCACATTATCTACAGGAAGTTGTATGTAAATCACTGACAGACCAAAACCTTTACACGTGTGCCCTCATGTGGTAGCTGAGGAAGATAACACAGGCAGGAGTGATGGAGCCAGGGAGACAGTACTGAGCTTTGTATGTTGCACTACAATACAGGGAATGTCTTGATGAAGTGATGAAACAGACCAACACGAGGAAACCGGTCACAAGGACATCTGTTAGAAATTAAAATTTAATGAACATGATCATTATCTAGACATGCCTCAGAGACTGAACTGCTCTGGTTCTGTCCTGATATCCATTCATAAGGCAACATTTTGAACTCAGTGCACTCTCAGTACCAACAGCATAAGATCAGTGCTTGGAGGCTTCTTGCTATTCAGTTAAATGATACGACTTAGTCTTCTATTGCAGGCATCTATTTGTAAATGTGCATCTTAAGAGAGCCTATGTGGGACAGATGCTTCTTCAGCATGTAACATTTGTACACAAGCACAATCATCACAAATATGTCCAGTGCTAGTTTGAAAAAACATCAATGGTCATACTCTGGGAATTTTGTATTTACATTACATACACACACAAATGACTGTGTGTGTGTGTGTGTGTGTGTGTGAGGGACAGAAAGTTCTGCAGCCTATCCATCCATATCATTTGCTTCAGTGTACTTCTGTGCCTGGATACAGACCACACAGGCAGGACCCGATTCCCATCATCATGACAACAGGGCTACCGAGCAACCAATCAAAGCCCTCTGAGCCCCATCCTGCAAGCCGATTGGTTTCTCAGCCTGCAGCCTGTTGTGGAATGCCCATCTTTAACCTCTCTGCTGCCATGCACATTGCATATATCCTATATTTTCTCTCGTTGCAGATTACAGCTACATGTGTAATCCTCCGAGATGTTGTGTCACGTTTCCACTGACGTCAGGAGTTGTTTTTCGTGCTAGAACTGGAACATCTTGATGAAATGTGTTTCTGTGAATATAGAATAAACAAAGGCTCAGCTACACAAATATAGGCTTCCCTGATGTAGCATGATAAAAAAAAGGGACAGGGTCAGAGATGGAAACATCTATAGCACATCAATGGACTTGTTGTCAAAGTGTTTGGGGACTGAGGTGTTGAACCTCCCTGAAATTATGTAGGGCATTATCTGGCATCTGTCCACTTTACTGTCCACATTATATAACCTTGTAATACCAAGTCATGGACTACAAGGTATTGTACACACCACATGCTTATATAGGTTTCTGACAGGTCCATCAGAAGATCTAATCATAGTATTGCAATTGAATTTCAGCACATAGCTAGACTGTTAAATAGAGGAAACATGGTGTGATGCAAAACCCACTGGTCTCATCATACAAGGGTCAAAGACTGATGAACTGCACAGTGTGGACAGCCAGTCCTGACATACTGACATGCTCTGTTGTTGTTCTAGGATATGTAAAACAGTTCTAACATAGTGAGTTAAGGGCAAGCTATTTATAGTAGACACCAGATTAAGACTGAAACTGTTAATCAGGTTAGGAGCTCAGTGACTGAAAGTGCATAAGGCCAACACACACACACACACACACACACACACACACACACACAGAGAGCAATACATGGTTATCCCCTCCCTGCTCTAAACTGCACCATGTTGTGTTGACAGTCATTATGTGCATGGCCCTCTCCATCCGGACCACACACACCTATGCTTGCAGTCGCTGGATGGCACAGCAGCACCAAACTCAGAGATTAGGGAGGGGGCAACATATGCCCTGTAGGCTACAGCTGGGCAGCGTCAACAAAACTCTCCAAAACTGTCACACGTGTATCCTCGCCTCAGTTAAAGCCGACTGCACCGCTCCGACTCCCTGCTTTTCCAATTTATTTCGCTCCTTGTTTCCCTCACGATGGAAGGGAGGTGATTCTCCTCGCCGCCATTTTTAGAGGAACTGCCTATCGAAGAGAGAAACTTTGCTAGCTACTGCCCGAACGTTAGCGGCTAGCTAGTTGGCCAGTAGCTTGCCTGCCTGCCAGTCCGCTGTGACAGTTAACGCTTGACAGTCGTTAGCCAGGTCAGCTTGCCTCACGTTGATTTAAATTATTCCTGCGGCCGAACAGCATACATGACAAAGACAGCGGTTATTCCTACAGTTAACAATTTAGCTGGACCTGGAGTCAGTGTGACCGTCTATTTGGGTAGGGCAAATGTGCGGTTAGATTAGCGAATTAGCATTGCTAACTTATTAGCTAGCGAGTTCACACTTTGATTTCTCCCGGACTGCATTGACTGCATCGTCTGTGATTTAGCGTCAGCCAGGGTGACTGGATTAATCAGCCGTTCATACCCCGCTTCTCAACCTGTGTGGCTTCATTTCAACCAGGTGAGCTAACTTTAGCTTTCTGCTTATTAACGATGGGTAATTTTGTTCTCCGGCACACTGCAGTGGATCTCAACATAGGTTAGCTCGCGAGCTAGCCAGCTAACTAGAGGGGTTGCTATTCGACAGCTAACCAAAAGTTGCTGTCACAACTTGTATGGTCTGTCGCATCGACAGATTTTGGTGTGCCTTGCTGGGTTACTCCAGAGCTCCCTTGATAGCATAAGGGTGTTTATTTTGAATGCCAGTGCAACACATCAGCAAATTGTATTAATATACGGGGAGCAGGGCTAGCAAGCTAAATAGTGAGAGGTTTGTTGTAGAGAATGGTAACGGATTGCTTTCCCTAAGAAGCGTTAGCAGGCTACGTTAGCTTGCTAATCCGCTTTATGCAACTATCGTTGCAAGCAGTGCCACTCCCTCGTTTTTGTTTTGTCCACTGTGGCTGTACGTTAAGTGAAACTCGGCTTTGGATGTGTCTGTTTTGGAAGTTTGCTTATCTGTGAGAGACATCGTGAGTCACATACTGTCTGAATAGCTAGCTGTGTGACGGTAGGTGACATTGGTCAAGACTGTTTCTGTGTCTGTCGCACGTCCATGTCCTGGCATTGTGTTTACAAGCAGCATTAGCCGGGAGAGTCTGACAAGTCATTGTGATTATCATTGTGTAAGCGACAAGGAGAGCTCGCATCCATCTGCCGCTGATGGCTGTTTTTGTGCACTGACGTGAGTCGCATTCCTCAGTTTTCTGTGTTGATATTGCGTAACACTGGCTATCACTCAGCAAGCTACTCTTCTGCTTGGCTTATCTGTGACTTCGCCGCTTAACTTATGCATGACACTGTGGATCAGCTACAGAGAGATCCAACACAACACTTTGAATGTGGGTAGATCACGTATAACATTAAGGATGTGACAGGTTTACCATTCATATAACCAAAACACGTTGCGCTCTGTTGGGGTGATCTGTCAGATTTGATGTCTAAGGGTTGATGGATGATATACCCAAACACCTACACATGCTGTATGTTAAATGTGCTATATATACTGCCTCTGTTTGTTGAATAAGCACTGCAGTATGAGCAGTCCTCAGTATCTTTGTTGCTGTCTTTACACTGCGATGAACAGACTGTCCATGTTATTAATGCAGCCTCTGGCAGGTACGACTTGTCCTCTTCCTCTGTTATCACAGATTTCTGCTAGGCTGCCCGTCTCTGTTGTCCTATGTTACCTGCAACCTGTGCTGATCTGCACACCTGTCAGTTGTTCATGTATGCCTCTGCATGCTTGTCAAAACAACAGTGCATTCGCAGGCTGGAACAGCTCCCCTTTCTTTACTTCCAAGGACTTGCTGCTAGCTGGTGATGAGAGGTACGCAGCTGTTATTGACTGTGAACATCTCATGTGCACGAGAAAGCCAATGCAAAGTTGTGTTTTCTTGTGTGTCAGTGTTATAACAGGGGGTGCTGAATATGGGCACACTGCATAATGGATTTAAGTGTCTCCCAGGAAAAATGGATTAGACACTGGAGCAAAGCCTGCCCTGCTTGCTCAAGTCTACAGATCCAAGTCAGTCAATGACAGTCAGCCACTGCAGAACAAGTGCTGTTTCCACAATATGATCCACTGCAGTGCCACCATAACTTTATTTGTGAGTGATTTGAGATATGTAATGTGGTTATGAATGACAGAGTATGGAGCTTATATAGCTTACTGATTGTAATGCTTCAGTGCTTTATTGTATTTAAGCACATGGTTTTAGCTGGCAAAAAAAACAATGGGTAATCAAATGACAGCGATCCTCAGGTTTGGGCTGTGTCAGTTAACCCAGCTGACAGTGACATGGCACGTCACAGAAGTGAGGTAATAAAGTTATGGTCCTCCGCCTGAAAAGGAGTTCCGATGCATTTGCTCAGTGTTTTCGATTGAGGCTGTCTGCTGAACAGTTGGAAACCAATCACATATTTGATGAGTCAGACTGAGAGCAAGAAGAAAAAGGGAGGGAGGATAGACACATCTAAAATATTTTTCAGGTGATTTACAGAGGACACATACTGCACAAACAATAAAAAGAATATGCACAATAGTAAGGGTCTGCCATTTTCTGAAATTATAGGATGCATAATAGCTTCTCAATCATTTTTAGAGATTAACTTGAGCTTTAAACAGTCGAAACGATTCTGCCTCAAGTCACTCTTACATAGTTCTTCTTTTGTATGATTTGACAAACCACATCCACTGAGATGACTTTGTAAACTTGCATGTTTAGATGCCTGTATGTCGTCTTGTTGAAGGTGCCACTGTTGTTCAGAGGAAACTTGGTATGCCGTTGATGTTCGGGACATTTATCCCAACAGGAAGAGTGTAAATGGAGCTCTGTGAGTGAAATGGGATGGGTCAAATCCTCTTAGTGTTTGGTCACTCTATTCCTCTCCCCTGTCACCATCATCTTTATAGCACCACAAATCGGGATGTGTTGTTGTTGACATTGGGTAGCTCGAGAGCTTTCACTTCCTCCGCTCAGTGAAAGCCACATTCTGTAATCAGTCTCGGGAGCAGGAGCACGGACACCCCACCCTCCATCTTGGGGGATGGAGATGTGGTGTGTGAGCCATTTGAACGACGGCGCACATGTAGGTCATGAAATTAACATTGTGTCTGAACAGACAGCTGTGATGTTGCATCGTGTTTTTACTGGGAATTTGGGCGATGATCTTAAGCGCAGGGATGCACATGACCCATCTTGTCTCCCCTGATATTGAAGTCAACGCCTAAACTCAGCGTATTGGCTGATTTTCAGGCTTGTAAACATGTAAGTTACATTGTTGTCATGAAGTTGCATTGTTACAGTCTTATAAGAAGAGACAAAGAAGTATTTCATGTGGGTCAGTTACATTTGGCTGATACCTTTAATAAAACGCATCAGCTTGCTGCATCCCTACTTTGTTTGAATTATTTAGTAATACAGCATTTAGCATCTTGCCTAAGGACATACTGTAAGTATGTGTATGAAAGTATATATGTAGCATAAATTTTATGTTTAGACGTCTATGTGAAATGAAGCAAATCAAAATGACTACGCTTTTAAGGCCCTGCACACCCACCCAGGTGATATATCAGTTATTCTGGTTGATGAGATTCTTGAGGTTGACATTTAAGGTTGATGCTTTGCTGAGGTCAACTCCATGTACCTAAAGGAATCGTAATGATGCAAGTTGTCCCGCCTTAGCAGGTGCAGCAAAAGGAGAGCCAGGGAGATGTCAGTGAAGTACAGGGTGCACCGAAGATGCGTTAATAACCAAAACAAAAAGCTGTGATTATAGCTAGTGCAACATTGGAGCCTGGTTAAGGATGTTTTATGTAGTTGTTACTGATTTTAAACAGCAAAAAAATTAAAGGAACTGATTGATGGATGTCATAGGCTGGGTGTTAATCAGACTTTCTTTTGTATTCTTCTTTTGTGCATCTTTCCTATATCCTTTCTCTCCGTTTTGATAAATCAGCAGACAGCAGGATTGCTCCAGGGTTGCTCCTCTGTGGCTGACCCCATGCAGCTAAGAGAATTTCACAATGGGGATCAATAAAGTATTTGATTATTTATCATCCCTCTCCATTTCTCTCTCTCTCTTCCTCTCTCTCTGTCTCTTCCTCTCCGTGACACCCCTTGCTACTCAGCTTGGTGCACGGCCGTCTCTTCATTAGGCATCTTGGTGATTTTACAGTGAGGAAATCAATTCACATAATACACAAAGAGAGGATCCATTTTCTCGAGCAGTAAAGCAAAACAACTTTCGATGCATTTCTCGAACACACTGTTCTTTGGGATAATGTGTGTGTGCACGCGTGTCTTGCACATACAGTCCATCTCAGCCAGATACAGTCTTGTGACTTGGTGTTCAGTGCTATTTTATTGTGTGTTTGTGTGTCTGTGCGTGTGAGAGAGAGAGAGAGATAAATACCTGATTGTATTTTAGTTTCTCTTCCTACATACTGTGTTATCTAGTGGAATAGAAATGTACACACACAGAATCCAACTTAAGTCTCATCCAGCTTAATTTTCCTTGGAGTAAAAGAATGAAGCGCTGGTACCTTCCCTTTTCCCATACCTAATAAAGTATGTGTTTTTTGTACTTAACATTATTATCTTAATATTATCAGCTAATAAACCATTACATTGTTTTTAAAAACTTGACCCTTTCTGTCCTGTCACCAAGAAAAACTGCCTCTCTTTCCTTAGCTGATTTTTATCAGTTGGTTATGCTTTTGAATTATTTCTGTCTCTCCCCATGTTTGTTCCATTACATTTTCCAGTTTGATCAGGAATAAAAATCAGGAACCAAGATGCTTTTAAATAGAATTTCCTTGTTCATCAGTAAGCCATCCAACGTGACCTTTACTGTTGCTACAAAGGTGCTGGGATGGACAAACGTTCAGTCCCCCCGAGCCATCAATAGATTGTTAGCACAAGTGTGACTCTGAACTGAGTGATCATAATTAGCACTGGTTATAAAACAGTAAAGACAACATTGTCTAAAACATCAAACGGTGGCAACAAAGATAATCCAAAAAGTCAAATAATTGCCACAGTAGTCGGGACTGTGTCTGTATATTTATGGCATTTGTCCTTTTGAGTTTGACATGATGAAGGTCTGAGGGCTGAATCGCAGTAAATAAAGTTATCAACAATGATTCTTTCATAATGCACTGGTGGTGCAAGGTGATTTCAGGAATACACATGAGCAGGGTAAAAAAATATAGCATAAAACTAAAGTTAAATACCTGTTTCAAACAGGTGTAAACAACATCAATTGCTGCTTTGCATCGCTATAGTTGCTTTAATTGAGCCGAGTTAATGTTAGTAGTGTCACCTTTTCTTGCTATGACAGGTTAAAATGTCTATCAAGGCTATTGAGATTTGGATAAGTAAGATTTACTTAGAAAAAAAACATGTAAAGTACAGGAATGAAGACTTTACACATCAGAAAAGAAAAACTGTCAGTAAAATCCAAAATATGAAGAAGCATATCTCGCACCTAAGTCAACTTTAGTGTACAGAATTTTCATCTGCACACCAGAAATGCAAAATATTCTAAAATTCAACTTGGCTCTGTTTGCAATCATTGTCACCTGTATTATTGCTAAAATGAAATAAATTCACACATTTTTGGAGGGTTTAAAGTGTGATAAATACTGCTGTAATGTCAGATTTATTAGAAGGCAGCAGGCATTTAAGAATTGTTAAACAAAACGTACATTATTTTAGACAAAAAAGATGTAATGGTGTCACATTGTAAAGTACAAATCAGTGTGTGCTGGATCAGGCAAGGTGTGCATAGGGAAGTGCCATCACGTGAGGTGGGAAAAGTCTTTAAAAAGTATGGAAAGCTTTGCCAGTAGAGTATAAATAACATTGTTTTGTTGCTGCTGATGCCCGTGCTCTGCCACTATGTCATGCAGATTTTGGGAGGCGAGACAGTCAGTATTGTCTGTGCTAGGAAATTAATCATTTAGAGTACAGCTGCGATTTTACTTTGTCAACACTACTTCTAAGCCCTTCTGCCTTTCACACAAAAATTACCAAAACCTCAGCCCACTGTACATTTACAGTCAAATCTCTCTGTCACACACACAGACACAGACTCAGGGGGTGTGTCTGTTAATATATATATATTTATGTGCACAGTTTACCTTTTCACACGCTGCACATTTGCCTAGTTGTACTTTCTTTTTCTAAATATTCCCAAAGCAGCTCAGTGTATTTGTAGCCTAGTTACTGTGGAGGGAAGGCCATCCAAGCCGGCACTCCTTGCTTCTCCTTTAACTTTCTATAGGTCTGTCTTCACAGCGCATATTTAAGACCACTGTCCTGCCAGAAAATGAATCATTTTCCAACATTAAGTCAGATTGGATGCCATGTCGTTACAGCATAAGGCCGGGCTTGAAACTAAAGATAAGAGAAACACCCCATGCCTGAATATTCACTGTTTTATGCACTGTTACATTCCTCTGTCGTGCTTCCTGAAAGCAACTGTAAAGTCTAACACATGACACATTTAGTATCACAGTGCTCATGCTATAATGCTGCAAACATTGTGGCAGAATTAGACAAATTACAAATGACTCTGTTCACTAGAAGTCAACACAGAAACACTGTCTCCCTGCTGCTGTTTCTGAAGTTTGTTCCCGGCAGCAGTTTCTAGCTTTGTTGTCCTGGAGAGCTGTGTGTGTTGGTATACAAGTTTCATTCTTGTGTATTTTTTTTCTTTTTCTCAGTCAGCTGGGTAGCTTTTTCAGCAGGACAAACCTTGTGACATTCAGCCAGCAGTGTGGTTTTGGTACAGCAGGCTCCCAGGCTGTACTGATAACTAGGCTGGCCCAGGCAGGCTAGGTTAACAGTGCTGCAGACCCAAAGATAAAACGAAAAAGAAACAACTATCAGTTTTCCCACTGAGCATTTCTGTAATGATATACGTGTGGTGTTGGAGTATGAAGGGGGTTGTCACCAGTTTCTGATTGGCTGAAGACAAGACAAGGTGATGTGGTTGGAAAAAAAGAGGTATTCTCTAAAGCTGCAAGTTGCTGGTTGCATTTTGATTGCACTTCACACACACAGTAGAATTTGCAGCATAAGCCACAACGCACACACACTCAGCATTATGAGTATGTTGTGCAAAATGCTTCACGTGCACACTGGTAATCTTACATGCATGTTACACGAATTAACTGGAGCAAAACTGATGCATCCATTTTGAAGGACACAGTAAAATTTGACCGCAGGTCCTCTAATTGATCATCCAATGCAGCTCAAACCTCATTACTGTTGGCCACCTCATAGCAGCGGACATGAAATCGATCCTTGAGCTGGGATATTTGCATTGCCCAGTCATTCCAGTAGCTCACAGACCTGCAATAATTGCTGAAGCAGTCTGAGCCGATACACTTGTGATGACTCTGCAATTAGTAGATTATATTAGGGTCAGCATTTGAAGGTGTGACCACTGGCTAAAATCATTGTGTTTAAGATACTTCAGGAGCCTCTGACCTTTCTGAGGAAACTGTACGTGCTCTCTTTAGCCAGTGTGATGCTATGCCATAAAGTGAGGCATCGGTTACATAGTTTACATATGTTGTTTTTCCCCCATTTCAAAATAAAAATCCTCTCATACATGGTTTAATGAACACTGGGAACTTTATGAAGCCAAATATGTTTTTTTTTTTTAATGTTCGGATGTGGCTAGAATTTGAACATATGAAATCACTGAAGTAAAAAATTACAGGCTGGCTCCAGTCCGGCCAATGCAGAGAGTTGATCTGGAGCCCTGCGGCCTCGCCGTCCATTCCTGCAACGCCTGTTTTTCCAGGATATGTATCACAGCATTTTATTTTTGCTTCCTTTTGTAGTGTGTCTTTGTTGTGTGTTGTGGCTGGAACAGATGAAAAGCAGACTTTGATAAAAATGTGACTTTGAGTTCATCGTGTAGATTTAGAGCCGTGTCACAAGTTCAAAGTTGTGCTGAGATTTCCTCGTCTCTTTTCAGAGTCTGGCCATTGACTTTTCTCACTGGTATCTTCAGACTCACATCAGCTGAACAAATGGACTCCTTTTCATACTGTGCTGTGTCGGGGTGTTTTATCTTGTCCTTGCTAACAGTTCTGTCTCTTTGTCTCTGCTTCCCCTCACCCTCTCTGTCCATCCAGGTGCCCATGTGGTTCCTTAGGCCCATCCATTACTGCAGATGAATCTTCAGCTGCTTTTGCGTCGCTCAGCACCCAGATAGTCCCATCCCCTTTGCGTGGGTGATAAGGGACTACATTAACCAGGATGCCCTCCTCTGTAAGGGCAGGGAGCCTGAAGGATCCGGAGGTGGCTGAGCTTTTCTTCAAAGAAGACCCAGAGAAGCTTTTCTCTGACCTCCGAGAGATCGGCCATGGCAGCTTCGGCGCGGTCTACTTTGTACGGCAACCACATCTTCACACTGACTCACACAGAAGAGGAATGCGTTTAATAAATTTATTATAGACATTAATCAGGGATATGATCTGTTACATAGAGGAAAGCTGAACGACCCTACACAGTACTGTGGTGGAGTTAAAGTGGTCAACGTTGTGATCCCAATTTTTCTCTATATCTGAGCTGCTGTATTCAATTCTGTGAATAACATAGCAAGTCAGGGCTATTTAACTGACCTATTAAATAGCAATTCAATTAAATACAGCTTAAATCATGTGTTTCACAATTGTGAAAAGTCAAGCTAAAGAGTGAAGCTGCCTGATCCTCAATCAAGAAGAGAAACGATTTCAACAGAAGTTATTTTTACCAGCACACAGTATAGTTGAATAGCACCAAGGTACAACGGAGTGACTCACTGTAGCTTTCTGAACTGACTTTTGTTCTCGAACGCTGCACACAGCGTGGTTAAAAAAGGTACAAGAGGTCTTAAAAAACCACATCCTCGATGAGAGAAGATGGACAGAGAATCAGATGTACTGTATGTTGTGGCTGAAAAATGCACTGATGATGTGTGTTTCTGACGATCTGCTTGTGTTTCCCAGGCACGGGATATACGCACAAATGAGGTGGTGGCAATTAAAAAGATGTCCTACAGTGGCAAACAGTCTAATGAGGTGAGACGAGATTGATTGTGTTTATATAATAGTTCAGACCTGAACCATAAACATTTTCACACAGTATGGGAAGAATTCTAATCATTAGCCATGAACTCTTTACTCTTATTCCTCAATTAAACGTGGCCTTTTAAAAATATTTTTAATGTATCAAAGCAGGACTTCTGTGCACTTAGATACACCTCACATCATTGTAGCTGCTCTTCATGTTCCGACAGTACAAGATCTTTAAATATAGCCTATGTCTATCTAACTAATGTTTGCAACACATCATGAATGCTGATATCATCAATGAATATTCATGTAACACAGTGAAAGGTCACCCTTGTGTGCTCACTTTCACTGTCGTCGTCCCAGATGGAGTTCACTCTGCTCATGATTACAGATTAACTATATTCAGATTACACTTTATCTGTAAAGAGAGCTGAAAGACAATCTTCTGCACACACACATACGGTCACTTCTAACACATAAGTCAAGCATTGCGTCGCCTGTCTTGCTTTTAAGTCCCTTCTTTTCCCACCAACAGAAATGGCAGGACATTATAAAGGAGGTGAAGTTCCTCCAGAGGATCCGGCACCCAAACAGTATAGAATACAAAGGTTGTTACCTCCGTGAGCACACAGCATGGGTAAGTCGCCCGTTTACATGCCCAGAATTAGATGATCTCATTCTGCAGTGTTTAAGGGTGTCCGTCTGTACATTGTTATTCTCGACTCTATCTCTTGTTTACAGCTGGTGATGGAGTACTGTCTCGGCTCAGCCTCCGATCTGCTAGAAGGTGAGTAGGTGTCTCTTCTTCTCTTCGTGTGTGTGTCTGTGTCAAGCAGACCCGACCCCTCCACAAAAGAAGAGATATAGGACTGGCTATGTGAGCTCACAGAGGAGAAACCTGAAGCTTTATCAGCTGATTCTTGTTCTGTTTTTTTTCCTCCTCCAGTTCATAAAAAACCTTTACAAGAAGTCGAGATAGCTGCCATTACACATGGTGCTCTACAGGGGCTGGCCTACCTTCATTCCCACAATATGATCCACAGGTGAGGGGAAATTAACATCACATGTATTGTGTGTTTTATTTTATAAGAAGCTTCTGTAAACACTGTACATCCTTCCCTACGCTCACACATACGTGTATTTTTCTCTCTCAGGGATGTGAAGGCAGGTAACATTCTACTGACTGAGCCTGGGCAGGTCAAACTGGCAGACTTTGGCTCCGCCTCCATTGCCTCACCTGCCAACTCCTTTGTGGGAACGCCATATTGGTAGGTGGAAAGTGAAGGGGTTTTTTTGCATATGTGTTAAATGCTTACCTTATGAGCATTCTACAGTCGAGTGTCTCCTTAAGAAGCATTGGTTTATGAAATTAATTGTACTGTAAAAAGTATTTCCCACAGAAGTAAAAAGGTGCTGACTTATTGGAATGCCTTTCTGCTGTGATTGTTGCAGATAATATGTGTTTAGGACTGATGCATAAAAATAACAGTGCTTTTTAAGTATTTATGCTGCTGAGAAAGTACTTAGATAATTAATGAAAAACGGAATTATTTAATTTCAAAGACTAAAGTGACAGTGCCTTTTAGTTTGGAGATTAATAATGATACAAGTGAACAGCTACTTCAGCTGCAACCAGCAGCTTTATAGCTCGCTTTATTGGTCTGTTGGTTGGTCGGTACAAAATTTCCCCACCTTTTGGCGGACACCGTTTTTGCCCTAGGAGGCCGAAATTTGACATGGAGGTCAAGCGTGTGTGTGTCTGTTTGGGAAGGTGTGTGTTTGTGCTCATGACAGTTGGCTAAAAGGCGGGGTGGCAATGGGAGGGACCTATCGCAGAAAGGCACATAACTTCCAAATGGATTCTCAGACGTGCCCAAGATTTAGTGGAAACACTGGTCATGAGCCTGAGGACAGCTGATTAACTTGTCATGCCAATTGGCAAAAAGGGGCAACTTGTGGAGGCATGCACGTACAGGGTCACAGCTATTGCAAATTCACGCTTGACTCACATTTTAAGATTAAAGAGTGTGATTGTCTTTGAAAGTCGTCTCTCTTTTTTAAATGACTGCTAACCTCATTTTTTGCGATTTTCTTTTTCCTACCTTCAATTTATCTATCTCCTCCGTTTCCTCCAGGATGGCCCCAGAGGTGATTCTAGCTATGGACGAGGGCCAGTATGATGGGAAGGTGGATATCTGGTCTTTAGGGATCACCTGTATAGAATTAGGTAGGTGACAGTATGTGGGTATTTTGAATACACAAATTGGAAGTTTTTGAAATTGGAAGATTTTTTTTTATTGTAAAATAATCTAATGAAAATATATTATTTTGGCTTTTGTTTAAAATACATTCTTAAAAATGTCAAAACATGTCTGATGTTACACGAAATATTTTCATTATGTATTTTTTGTAATTTAAAATCTATTCTTAGTGATCATTGAATCATCACCTGTATTATGTGATACACATTGGCATATGCATAATTCCCCAAATAATTGTATACATTTAATATTTTTTCATCAATAAATGAAATTGTCATCAAAAATGATCAGTTTAATGCAACTGCTTTACTGTCTTAGTGTTACTGCATGATGACAAAGTGGTTTGCCATGACTTCAGTGATGGGTTCTAAACATTTAGCATCAAAATCAGAAATACTTCATTGATCCTCAAGAGCAATGAGGGGTGATTCATTACAGTTGCTCCGATGTAAGGAACCACTGTCTTATGGCATAGCATACTGGAGTAAGAGCCTGTTATTGTACTATATAGACCTACCTATTTTAATCTACTGATATAAAGTAAATGAAAATGTGTTGGTAAAATTGCATGGGAGCCCTGATGTAAACTTGGTACAAAGTGTACTTAATGCACAATCTGTGATCCAAATGTTACTAAATCATAGCCGACAATCTGTTTTAAACACAGGATTTGATTAACAGGTCTTTGAGTACAGGGACATGTGGCAGTAACTATATCTACTTAAGTAATGTTGATTGTTGATTTGTTTGACCGATTTGGTTTTAATTTAAAGGTAAACTATGCAGGAATTATCAATAACTGTTTGTAAACTGTATCACCAGTGAAAGTGAAAGCCAATCCCAGCTGTGCCACCTGTTGTTTCCTGTAGCATTTTCATTTGTTTCGGAGCTGTGTCTGCCATTTTCGTAGCTTCCTTGTGGACGTGTGCTGCTTACAACCTGGCCTGGCTACCGTTTTATAATGTCCCAACCTCACCTGTGCACTCTGCCCAGCAACGTTCCAAACATAGCAAAATAAAAATAAATTCAGAAAATACAGACAGAGGGCAGAGTGTCTGCAGATAGATAAACCCCCACACTCCTCTAGTGGTACATAAGTTGATGATTGAGAGGCATAGTTTACCTTTTAAGGTTCGGTTAAATCATTAATGGTTATGAATTTGGCAGTAAAACAGCCCTGTCATTTGAGGTACAGACAGTTGTGAAAGGCAAAACATTTTTCATGTGAAACTTATATATGTGAATTAATCTGTAACTGAAAAAGAGGGAGTACATAATAACTGAGTGTTGTCATGTCTGTTCCAGCTGAGAGGAAGCCTCCCTTGTTTAACATGAATGCAATGAGTGCCTTATACCACATAGCGCAGAATGAGAGCCCCACACTGCAATCCAGTGAATGGTGAGACGCCGCACTCACATATACACGAGCACATGTGCAGTATGTTGTATGTTTTGCACCTAAAATGACGATGCTTACTTTTGATAAAAGCTGTCGTTACCGGTGTGTGACCCTCTATCATGTCATCTGTGTTTCAGGACGGAGTACTTTAGAAACTTTATCGATTCTTGCCTTCAGAAAATCCCCCAGGACAGACCACACTCTGACGACATGCTGGGTGTAAGTGCACGCACATACTCACGACAGTATTGGTTGCCAGTTTTCCATTGGCAGCCATTTTGAGAATCTGGCAACCAATTTTTGGCTTTTATTTGCCATCAGTGGCAACCACTTTTTAAGATATTAAAAATAGAGACTGCAAACACCAAAATAAGTATTTTTTTTAATAGTTGTTGCATTAGTGATATTTAAATATGGCCGTTACTGTCGGAACCGAAACCAGTCTGGCAACCCTTTTTTTTAAAGTTAGTGTTGAGCCCTGATACTGTACGCCACTGTGCAGAACCAGAGAGCAGGGTCAGTGTGTTAAGATGGGAGATTGACAAAGCCCCCTGGTGATAAATCTCTCTCTGATGTTTGCGCTCTGTTCTGTCCCCCATAAGCTTCTATTTTGATCACTAATCCTCTACTTCCGGATGCACACACAAACACACACACCCAGAACATGTACAGACACACAGACAGCTCGGTTTTGTAGAAAGAACACAGATGTAATTACTGTAGAGATGCGACTTCTACATCCATCGTTAAGTAACTGAGCAGCTGTCACTTAGCCCGCTAATGGACTCACTATTGCTAATGGAAGTTGTCCTTAGGGGTATGGAAGCACTGCACGCTGTGTTTCTTTTTTTAAATGTCAAGTTCCAAAACATCACTTGTTTTTAAACAAAATGAAAAGTGTGACAATGTTCTTTTTAACCGCGTCTCAATGTAATCTTCTTCAGTTCGACTGTGTTTGTCAGCTCGGATTTTTGATTTTGTCAGTTTTGACAATTGGTCATCATCTGCGTGACCCACTATACTTACAGTCTGCATTTATCATAGAGCCTGACAAATATTAAAATGTTAAATAAGCTGCCATAAATACAAAGTGCGAGCTGTCTAGTTCAACACAGGCTTTTCTTTCTGCAGTTTCTTTCTGCAGAACCATCCATCCACCTCATTAAATTCAGGTCTCTAAGCAGAGTGCTGAAGCTAATAGCTAATTCAGCACACTGAGCTAACCAGAAGGTTCCTTATTGGGATATTGAACATTTTTCCACTCATTAAGTTTGTCCAATTTATGGCACAAAACAACTTCACATGTTAATCTCCTCATAAGCTCTCAGTCATTCCAGTAATGCGTTAAGTGTTGGGAACAGTTTTCTCATGGTCATTTTCCTGCACCCTCTCTTCTGCAGCTTCAGTTAAACAGTCCCATATTTCCAGTTACCATCTGCTGAGAAAGGCAGACCATTTTACATCTGAAACTGTCTTTTCATCCCTGTCACCCTTCCCTCCAGCATGCGTTTCTGCAGCGTGAACGTCCAGACTCTGTGCTGATGGATCTCATTCAGAGGACCAAGGATGCAGTGCGAGAGCTGGACAACCTGCAGTACCGCAAGATGAAGAAGATCCTCCTTCAGGAGGCCCACAATGGACCCACAGCAGAAGCCCAGGATGGAGACGAGGTGTGTGGATGTTTGTATGTTAAACAGTGGTGCAGAATACGATTTGTTTTTTCTGTTTTTTGACACATTTGACCGTGCAGAGAAAATAACCAAGCATGCACTGGTTTGTATGCATGTCTGTCTGTGTCTCTTGGTCTCTCTTTCTCTCTCTTTCCCTCGCTGTCTTTCTCTGTGCTCTGTCCCCTCTCTCTCCAGGAGCTGGAGCCAGGCGGAGGTCGGACAGGAACGGTGAACAGTGTCGGCAGTAATCAGTCCATCCCCAGCATGTCCATCAGCGCCAGCTCCCAGAGCAGCTCTGTCAACAGTCTGAACGAGGCGGCCCAGGACAGCCGCAGTGAGCTGGACCTGATGGAGGGAGACCACACTGTCATGTCCAACAGCTCTGTCATACACCTCAAACCGGTGGGTAAAGTGACACAGCCTCACACCTGTGCAGAGGAAGTACGAAGCTTTATTTTCATCATTGATTAAAGGGGCACCCAACTGATTTTACACATGAAGCCTCTATTGATCTGTCTCTTATGGTCACCAAACATGACCAGAAACATGTTGATGGATTGGAAGTTTGAGTTTAAAAAACAATTTTCAATGATCTGGTTTCCTCCAGTTTCTCATTATAATTTGCTTTCCCACCATTATACTGGTCTGAATAAAGTCCCTGCCTCCACAGCGAGATGTCCCTTTAAACTACTTTAATAAAGTCATAGAAATGAGATTAAATATTATGGAAAAGTTAAAGAAAAGTTTCAAAAATTAATTTGTAAAATGTGTGGAATCCTGTTTATTGCTGTTTCTGTGGCACTTTGGAGCACAAGGTGGTTTCTGATTCTGTTCTGCTCTGTCTGGATCCCTTTCTTGCTTTATCCCAAACGTTCCCATGCCCCCAGTGCTTCCTTTTTTGTTTGTTAAATCCCATAACAAAATAGTATTTCAATTCCGCTGCCTCATGTCTCCAGGAGGAAGAGGAGAGTTTCTCTGGGGATCAGGCAGCCAGCAGTCAACCCTCTGAGCCCCAGCCAACACCACCTCAGGCCCCGAGGAAGCACTACCGCAACAGAGAGCACTTTGCCACCATACGCACAGCGTCACTCGTGAGAACGCACTTGCTTACTCCTCCATGCATCTCACTTATGTGTTAGTGGTTGTTTAACAGCCAGATATTTTGTGCTTTGTGTCTCCATTAAACAAACTCCTTCAACATTGCTGTAATACGTCTAATAATCTGATTCTAAATGAACTGCGCTGATTGTCTGTGGCGTCCACATCTTTCAGGTGACCCGTGAGATGCAGGAACACGAGCAGGACTCGGAGCTGCGGGAGCAGATGTCGGGATACAAGCG
The DNA here is from genome assembly GCF_006386435.1 of Epinephelus moara. Classification (NCBI taxonomy): domain Eukaryota; kingdom Metazoa; phylum Chordata; class Actinopteri; order Perciformes; family Serranidae; genus Epinephelus; species Epinephelus moara. Next base: position 12,547,508 of record NC_065508.1, on the reverse strand, counting down.
CATGAGGCGGCAACATCAGAAGCACCTGATGGGCCTGGAGAACAAGCTGAAAGGGGAGATGGATGAGCACAGGCTGAGGCTGGACAAAGAGCTGGAGAGTCAGAGGAACAACTTCACTCAGGAGATGGAGAAGCTGCTGAAGAAACACCAGGCGGCCCTGGACAAAGATGTATGTGGACACAAGAACAATACAGTGCCCTACTGATCCTGTGACACTCAACTATTACTATTTTCAAAGCATATTTCTACAACTTAACCAAGTGCTTTTTTGTCTCCTACTCAATATTAGCTGAAGACGTTTACCAACGATGAAAAGAAGTTCCAGCAGCACATCCAGGTGCAGCAGAAGAAGGAGCTCAGCAGCTTCCTGGAGTCACAGAAGAGGGAGTATAAACTGCGCAAGGAGCAGCTCAAAGAGGTAACACACTGGCACCGCACACATCTCCAACACAACCTGTGAGGATTTGTCTATAGTGTACCCCAAAACTAAACATACATAATTAAGTGAGCAGAGCACCTGTGTGTTTAATTTGACTGCTGCTGTTGATTTAATAACAAAAAATGCAAGAAGAACATTTGCGAGTATTCACACCATGCTGACAAACTGTAATATCCATTAAGCCCCATAATGCCAATGCTCTGACATACTGAAATAAAACACCTGTGTGGCAGGAACTGAGCGAGAACCAGTCAACTCCCAAGAAGGAGAAGCAGGAGTGGCTGTCCAAGCAGAAGGAGAACATCCAGCACTTCCAGGTCAGGATCTCTCAGACAATATGTACACATACATACACAGGCCTGGCAGTAAATTCACACAGTCTGTAGAATCTGTGACAGTAACAAAACCTGATTCCCAGGCGGAGGAGGAGGCCAACCTGCTGAGGAGACAGAGGCAGTACCTGGAGCTAGAGTGTCGAAGGTTTAAACGCAGGATCCTCATCGCCAGACACAATGTGGAGCAGGATCTGGCCAGAGAGGTACTTAGTCGCACAGAGAGAGCCAGACACAACGACCCACTCTTATGTTTCTGATTAATTTTACTTATTTGATCGCTGTCACTCAACATTTCCTCCTCTTTTTCAGGAGTTGAACAAAAGGCAGACACAGAAGGACCTGGAGCACGCCATGCTGCTCAGACATCACGAGTCGATGCAGGAGCTGGAGTTTAGGCACCTGGGGACAATCCAAAAGGCGCGGGCAGAGCTGATCCGGACCCAGCACCAGACAGAACTCACCAACCAGCTGGAGTACAATAAAAGGAGGGAGAGGGAGCTGAGGCGCAAGCATGTCATGGAGGTCCGACAGCAGCCCAAGAGCCTCAAGGTACAAAGTCCCATGGAGGGTTTTTAGTTTTTCCCTTGGATGCAGTTCTTTAACTGACCCCAACACACACACTCACTCAACATCTTCATTTCTTTTCCTTCTGTCTTTATCAGTCTAAAGAGCTTCAGATCAAGAAGCAGTTCCAGGAGACTTGTAAAACTCAGACCAGGCAGTACAAGGCCCTCAGGAACCATCTGCTGGAGACCACGCCCAAGTCCGATCACAAGGCCGTGCTCAAGAGACTGAAGGAGGAGCAGACCAGGAAGCTGGCCATCCTGGCCGAGCAGTATGACCACTCCATCAATGAAATGCTCTCCACGCAGGCTGTGAGTACCCGAAGAGAAGGCCAGATGAGGTTATGAAACATAAATACAAAAATGTCTTTATGTAGTGTAGTTTTAAACTCACTGTTGATTAGGGCTGAAATTTCTCACTACCAGTGCGAATACAGTACCTGATTCCAAAACACAGAGATTACAGAGTTAAGTTCACCTGTAAAAAAAAATCTACAAAGTCAAACCTTAACAATATTAAAGCAAGCCGAATGTTAATTTTAATCACTAAATAATGCAAATTTAATATTAAACATACCTTCAGCACACAGTTCTTGTCACTCCCACAGTCCAGCTGATGCAGGGGCGTATTAAAGAAAAAAGGGGCGGAGTAACGGCAGGAAAAATGACCCAGTGGCAGTCAAAACAAACCAGTCACATGTGTACTGAGTCATCAGGTCAGCTATATGAACCAATATTTGGGTCATTATTCATTCGTCATCAGAAAATAACCCAAGAGAATGACTCAAAGCCCACATACACTGAAACTGGGTTCATAAATTGACCCAGTATTTTTTTTCTGTGTAGAAATATTTTTTTTATAACAAAGGAAGCTAAGTTTATCAAATGTATCAAAATTGATTTTGTCTGAACACAAAACAGTCGTACAGGACTGCCGAAAAATGAGCAAAATTATCATTTAAATCTGGGAATATCACATTTAAGACAGGGCTGCACAATGTAATGTCATTTCACATCATTGTGATGCGAAGTCAGAGATTTTTTAATTACTTGAATAAGTTTTAAATTTATCAGAAGAGAACTGCACTCAGCTATCAGTCTGTTTTAATTTGTGCCTTTTGTGTTAAGTTCAATAAAAAAATGTCTTAAGCATTTTGTTGTGTTTAAGGTGTTTAAGCAGTGCACTGAAAGGTAGGACTAAGTACACTTACACATCTGTTTATTTACCACAAGTAATATCATCATTGCAGTGTTCAACAACATTATCACTTATTGCATGTTTTCACTGACACTGGATCAAAAACAATCACCAACAGAGAAAGACTTTGTATCTTTTTCTCTTTGTCTCTTTATGTCTCTCTCTTTTATATACCTGCCCTCAGCTGAGGTTAGACGAGGCTCAAGAGGGGGAGTGTCAGGTTCTGAGGATGCAGCTGCAGCAGGAGCTGGAGCTCCTCAACGCGTACCAGAGCAAGATCAAGATGCAAACAGACGCTCAGCACGACAAGGAGAGGAGGGAGCTGGAGCAGAGGGTCTCTCTGCGGAGGGCTCTGCTGGAGCAGAAGGTAAAGAAGGCCCCGCACTTTGTCTGGATATGTGTCAGTATAATTGGGAGTGACAGCAGACACTAAAGCTGTGTTGTGAATTTTGTTAATGGGACTACCGTTTTATTGTTCTCAACATGCTGTGTCTGAATAACCATGTTTAATAACAGCAAAACTATATCAAAACATCCATTGTCCAAAGCCAGACTCCATTGACAAAAACAGTAATGAACACAGGAGCTGCTGGTCTCGATCAGTTAGTTTGTTTGTGTTACTGTGAGATGAATGAAAGTCACACAGCAGAGAAGACCAGCAGCTCCTGTGACTTTACTTTCACTTGGCGTTTATGTTGAGCTCATTTGTTTGCTGTGTTTATCTCCGCAGATTGAGGAGGAAATGCTCGCGCTGCAGAACGAGCGCCTGGAGCGAATCCGCTCACTGCTGGAGCGCCAGGCCCGAGAGATCGAGGCTTTTGACTCGGAGTCCATGCGGCTGGGCTTCAGCAACATGGTGCTCACTAACCTGGCCCCCGACTCCCAGGGAGGCTGGGGGGGAGGGGGTGGAGGTGGCCAGGGGGCTCAGGGGGGAGGCCACTGGCCCGGAGGAGGTGGAGGAGGCGGCCACCATAGTCATCACCACCAGGGGGGCTCCAGCTCGCAGCAGCCCTGGGGTCACCCCATGCTGGCTGGGGGCCCGCCACCCTGGAGCCTCCACCACCCTGGAGGAGGGAATCAGAGAGGGAGCTCAGGAGGCGCAGGTGGGGTGAGGAACAGCCCGCAGGCTATGAGGAGGACGTCATCAGGGGGGAGGAATGAACAGGGCATGAGCAGGAGTGCCAGCATCACCTCTCAGATCTCCAACGGATCCCACCTGTCGTACACCTAGAACACACACACTCACACACGAGCGACACGATAATGGTCTTAAAGTCACATTATTGTGCACCAAGGTGACACTACACAGACACACATCATGCATGCACCACACATGCGTCACACACACGTTATTTCCCACAGTACGTCTGACACGCACTGCACAGTACTGGGTTTCCCTCGACCCAGTTCCTCTCCCATCACCACTGCACTCTTACATCAGTGTACTGCTAGCAGCAGTCTGTGGAAACCCAAAAGTCTCCAGACTAATCCAGGATGGCTGAGGGCCATATACAGTATGCCACAGTGCAATAGTGTCATTTTTACTGTAGCCTACAGCGCTATTTTATGTGTTTTGCCATGTTAGTCTCTGTTGCCATAGAGCCGAAGTAGTATATTCATATTATCTACCATGGAGTTTATTATCAAGAGATTGTTTGCAGTATGCTGTTTTAAACAGACGTGGGGTAAATCTGAGGCTTTCAGATGTTTCGGTAGCACAATGAGGTGCATTATGGGAAGATTTGCATTCAGTGCAGTTTTATAAAATGTGGAAAAATGTGTTTGAGATTTAAGCACAGAAATCTTACTGACAGAAGGTTTAATGAGATTATTGTTGATGTGCAGTTACAGACAGATGAGAAGGCGGCAGGTGATGTAGAGGCCTGACATAAGACTGAAGAATAGTTTCAGAACATGAAGGAACATGAAAAGAGACCGAAGGTTGTTGTAAGTGAGCACCAGTGGGTGTCTCTGGCTTTATGGTAGTAGCACAGGGACACCCAAGGGTCATTAATGGCTAAAAGTATGCAATCTTTCATTCCAGCCTGAGTGACCTAACTGAGAAGCTTATCCTCCAGCAGAGAGGAAATCTGTGCAGTGTTTTACTGGAATGACTAGCTAGGAGTTATTGTGTATAGTGAGCAGGGCTGCAGAGATGCCAAAGGTAAAGGGTGCAGAGTCAGATTTGTCGTTGTAATTATCCATGCCAACATACTGTCAATGTATTTAATGAGATTGTGCCAGTGGAAGTTCAGGTTAAAACTACGCGGCCAAGTTAGATGCACGTGTCGCTGGATTGGAGGAGAGATGGGAGTCATTTCTCACGTACGCTCAGCCTTGTTTGCTCTGCTGTTGGGTTTCCACAGACCGCTGCCCTACTCTTCACTCCTGCCTGCTCAGTGGACGGCCAGTGTGAGGGATACTGGAGCCTTATTAGTCCACAGCCCTCACGACAGGGACGGGTTTTCAGCAGCACCTAACCTCTACTTGAACAGTATTGAAACTAGTGGTCACTCCTCACTTGTTTGCAGTCATGTTCCAGTCTAATCTGGCACTGTGTCAGTCCGTGAAAGCGACGCACTACGCCATTAAAAACAAAACGTTCTCTGACAAATTGAACCATGCCTGTTGGCCTACCTCAAGGGCACTCGAGCAGAGCTTCGCCACAGGGTGTCATGGTATGACAACGACTTGCACTTTGGCACAGGCCTTCAAACACACTAAATCAGATTTACACACACACACACATACATGATTGATTTTTATTCCCCAGTCAAACAGTAGGTCCTTGTGCACACATGGTTGATGAGTGCATGTACAGTGGGTTGTGAAAATGGGATTGGGACATAAAAAATTAGAAGAACACAACAGCATTTGTGTCAGGGCAACAATATCCATCTCAGTGGCCTATGTGTTTTTAGATAAAAAAAAAACAAAAAACTCGATGAACATAGGGTGTGAGAGGAGTTTCTTCAACACTCTGCTGGTTGGTGACTGCTGAATGTTTCGTTGGATGGATGGGCGGTGATGCTGTGATCTCCGCTGCCATGCCCCTGCAACCTTCCCTGATCTGACACCCCGCTCTGTCTCACCCCCAGTGACCCCCGACGTCATGTTGTGACCACGACCTCCCTGATTCCCCCCCCCCCAACTTTGTCTCCTCCCCTTCTGAGCCTGGTGTGACTTCACCCCATCCCTGATCTATCTGGGAAGAGCTCTTTAAGTGAAAGAAAGGAAGAAAAAAATATATATAAATGTATTATTATATAAATCTATAAAAAAAAAAGGATTATAGAGATAAAGGCGGGAGTCTTATTGAGAAATGCAGAGATTATGCATTATATGAGTATCAGAGGTGGAATGTACAGGAAACCTGTTAATATTGTATATTTTGAATTTGAAAATATGGAAATCTAATTGACAAATCAAAGGCAAATTAACTAGTTGTGATGCGGACACAGTGACGTGGTTTTAGACCAGCGGTATTCAAACGAACGTTCGACTCACAGCCGCTGGGGTTTTCACTGTCTTACTTGCAGCTGCGAGTTCTGAAACTTGTTACAGATATTCTGTTGTGAATGATAACAACACAACTCTAAGTCAGATTGCCTCGAGCAAATGGCAACATTTTTTGTTTAATGCTGAATGGAGATGATTTTGCACATAATTTGAATCTAGTTAGGTGTAGCCTTTGCCTTAGCGACGGCTATATTTTACTGACATTACGATACCCAGTGTAGAAGACTCAACCTATTTAAGTTTTCTCATTGTTTTTAGAAGACTTGGGCCTAAATGTGAGGTTATAATAACATAGAGAAAAGAGAGAATTGTCTTTAAAGAATTCAGAAATATTTGGCTGCATAAACAATACTTAGTGTACTCCACAACCACAACTCTTGCACAAGACAGTGAAAATATATCTGATAGCTACAAAGGGTTACTCTTAGGTGTTGTGGGGTCCACAAATATAATTGGGATGTGCCCTCTTCTGTTGTGGTTACACACAAAGCATTTTCACACTGCACTTAAGTATTTGCCTTTTTTTAAAATCTTGCCACCCTACACTCAGAATTTATAATCCTGTTTTACTTGGCTCAGTTCTGAAAACAGAAAAAAAGCAGAACGTGGTGGTTCCAGTTTTCTCTTCAGCCAGTATGCCATTGTACCCGACATCTTTTACCAACCCCTTTTTCCAGTTCTGTAGTGTTTTATTTCTTTTAATGCCAGAGAGGGTCATTTTATTTCCCAGATGATGTCTGCACAGGGCCAAACGAGCAGCAGATTTTTAGACCTCGTCTCTTGTGTTTACTAGAACTCCCAGGTGTTTTGCGATGCAGTCGGGGCAGAGTCTAGCTTTAGACCTTGGTCACTCTGTACTGGATCAGTTGCACTGATTGCACAAGTGATTGACCAGATTAAAGAGTCTACTGTGATGCCCCCCCTTCGGTGTCACTGAGGGGCGGCTGCCATTGGCTGAAAGTAGGCGGGAGGCAGGGTTACGTCTCTGTACAGTCTGTTTATCAGTATTCCCTTTATCTCTCCTGTCATTTGGTGGATCTTGCTGTTTTATTCTCCGTAGTCCAGAGACCTGTATTAAACTGTATTAAATTGTATAGATTGTGCAAAAAGCTGAATGTCGCATAGCAGAAGAGAAAAGCTATTCCTTACAGATGACAAAGTGATTTAAAATGTATAAAAGAAATTGAGAAACAAAGTTTAGGGGATAAATGTAATATTTTGTTTGTAATTACTATTTTTTGTTGGAAGAGGGCTACTGGATAAAGAATCATCTGTAATAAAGTAATTTTAATATTTCTTTGTCCCATGGTGTTTTTGTGTGTGAGGAGCATGACAGCACTCAGGTTTAAAGCTTAAAAAATCCTTTTTACTTGAGTTTAAATGTTTGAATTCTTTGTACTTTTTGTCATAGATGTCCGAGGTATTCTAGTACTTTTTTTTTATTGATAAAAGGCTACTCTTTGACGTGTATTAGAATTCAAACAGCTTGTTTGATTTGCGTAACTCTGCTCTTTTGTAGAAGCTACATTGCCTTTCTTCAGTAAGAAACATCTAGATAAATGATCATTTTTTAAAACAAAAGTTTCAAAGAATTGTTGGAATTTCAAACGAGTGAAGCCATGTTTTGAGACCATTTTATTTTTGTTTATATTTCCCAAAAATCATGTGTCCTCTTGATCAATTTTATCTATTTGGCTAAAAAAAAAAAAGTTTTTGTTCATCCACTGCCCTTATTTTGATTTTCCTCTCCAGCTGTTTTTAGACTTTCCCTAGATGTAACTTAAGAACAATGAGGAAAAATCCAAATACTGTCCAAAGTCTCTGCAGATCTCACCCTTCACCGTCTCTTCCTCCTCAGCGTGTGTAGGACCTCCTCCAGGTGAAGCTTCCCTCCTCTGCATCCACACTGCTCTCTTCAGGTGTCTGCAGTCTTTGTCTCCTCATCATGTTGGCTCTCCTTCTGCGAACGGGAGCCACATTGCTGGTCCTGCTCCTCTGCCCAGCCTGACTATATTCTAAAGGAGCATCCAAGTTCACCCCATTCCTCTCCTCCCCTTTCAGGAAATCAGCCACTACTCTGAAGTACTCCAGAACTGCGATATGACTCCACTTACCTCCCTCTGCCTCCTCATTTCCAGTCCTCCCTCCCTCCGTCTCCTCTCTGTCCTCCAGAGTGAACCCACAGTGCCCTCCTCTGTCTGTCAGCACTAAAAGGAAATAAGGATTGCTCTGGAATAGGGGAAGAGGCAAAGTGGAGGCAGGCGGGAGGAGAGGGTCATCACGGCTGCAGATACAGAGCACAGGGAGTGCCACCTCATCGGCATCTCTCAGTGGTTCGTTCCTCTCCCAGTAGTTGTCCCAGTCCTTGGCTGGGTAAGCTCTCTCACCCAGTGCCCAGGCCACTGAGGGTGCCAGGCCCTGTGGGGAATGAGAACCTGAGCTCAGTCCAGAATTTAGAGAGCTTATTGAGGATCTGGGGGCCCTCTGCTGAAGCTGGGCTGAAGAGCAGAAGAGAGTTTCCTCTAAGTCTCTGAGGGAGGAACAGCGTAGGGCCCGATCCACATCCAGGACTTCTCTGAAGGAACTGGCGTATCTTATGACAGCATCATGTGAAGAAAAAAGTTTTATGATCCTGTTCATATTGCATTCATGTTATAACTTCTGTCCAAACATTTTGCTTTAATTTCTCTCACCTACTGAGCTGCAGTTTCCGCTGAAACAACACTCCCCGGCGATACAAAGGAGGCATGACTGTTTCAAACCACAGCTGTCCCTGGAGTACAGGTGAGATGGCTGCAGCTGCTGTCAGGTGTGAACTTGATCCACACTCCCCCAAGTAGGAAAGAAGAATCCCTGAGCCTGAACCCTCACTCACAGCAACCATTACAGAGGATGGGTGCCGGCTGTGGACATAAGCCACCGCCTGTAAAAAGAGGATATCAAATATGTCGTCACTGTCAGGTAAAATAAAGTCACTGAATTACAAAATGTCAGTTTTAGCCACGTTGACAGATGCTTCACTGCCAGATCTGTACCAGAAAGTTCAGTATGGCCCATTGGTCAGAGAATACGACCTAAACAAATTGGGTGTCTGGTACGGATTGGGTAGTGACAAGCTGTTATGAATGGCAGCCCTATACTTTTGTCAAGACAAAAATGTTGGTGGATTGCAATCATTTTTTTGTACGTACATTTGTGATCCCCAGATTATGACTTGAAATACCTTGGCTGACCACCATTAGGTCAAAATTTGATTTTTTTCAATACAAAACTAAAGACGTCAGCCTAAACCTGGCAAACATTAAACTTGTCATTTATTGCATGCATCACAGTTGCCTTTAAATTGTGTCCAACCAACAATTCCATAGGTATTTCATATACAATGCTTTAAATAATAAAATAAAAACCTCCACTAAGACCAAATGCTCTATCTCTCAGTGTTGACGAAAGTAAAAAATAATTTGTGTATCTGCTTCGTGATTCAGATTTCCTCCAAAATGTAATGGGTTCTCCCTAGGTCCATGCTACATCCTCGCACCAAGTTTTATGAAAATTGGGCCAGTAGTATTTTTGTAATCTTGCTGACAAACAGACAATCACAAAACGACACTGAAACGGCACGGCAACGTCCTTGGTGGAGTTAAAAAGAAGCAAATCCTCACATTTGAAAAGATGTGGTTAGATCATTAAATATTTACATTTCTGCTTATTGAATGATTAATCACAATTGTTGGCTATTCATTTTCTGTCCATCAATAAATGCAATAATTCTTTCAACACAAATGTACAAAGCTCTCTCAAATGAAACAAGTCATGACATTACATGAACAAAAAAGGAGTGTACACCTGCTCAAGATCAGCTGGGTCTCCAAACTCAGCCAGTCGCGCTGTGGTCAGCGGGCACCCGGCTGTGCCTCGACTGTGAAACACCACCACATAAAAGCCCTGGCACATGGCCCGATGGCAGAGCACCTTCAGGTGGGGGGTCACCCCACCCCAGGACTCAGGAATAAGGAGGAGGACAGGAGGTGTTGCGGTGAAGCAGCCTAGCGCCTTTCCCCCTGGCTGATGCTCCCTCCTCCCCTCCCACCTCTTCCTCCCTCCCACCTCACCCAGTCTTGTCCCCACAGCCCAGTCCAGAGCCACAATACCTCCGTCTCTCAGTAACAGATTGTCTCTAGTGAACTGTAATGTGTCTCTGTGTTGTTCGCACAGCAGGCTGGACAGAGTCTGGAGGTGGGGGTCTCCTCCGGGCCAGGAGGCTAGTCTTGGCTTGGCCAGAGAGCCACAGTGCCTGAGCAGATATTTGGCCAGCGCAGTGGGTTTGCAGATGAGCCTGGGCCCAACTGAGGCCTGACCTGACCCAGACGAAATATCCACCCCTGGTGATCTCGTCTCATTGGTCCATGTACTGGTATTCCTGTCTAGCGGCAGCTCCAAGGTCAGGCAGATTATGACCCAGAGCCTCCAGGCTGCAGCCTTCACAGCCAGCCTCGTCCAACAGCGTACCCTGGGCCGGCGCAGAGCCAGAGACAGAAGCAGAAGTAACAGTAATGGGAGCAAACAGAACAAACAATCCCATACAGGTAATGCCATTGGTAAACAAAATCCAGTGTTTCCTCTGGGATGTGTTGCTGTGATTTCCTCAGTAACAACTGACCCCTGTATTTTACAAACTCCCGCCTTGTTGCTTCATGAACAGGTGTGAAAGTCTCGCCTCATAAGTTGACCGATGTTGTCCAGAGAACTGTTGCAAACACTGTGTCATGAAAATTGTTGTCTCTCAACTCGCACCGCTGCTTCACTTCCAACCACCCTTTCTCCTCCCTCCATGAATCATTTACTGCAAACACAAGTTCAGATAGACACTAAGCAAACAAAGGCCACATAAATCTGTCCCATTAATGTGAACGTGATCATAGTCTTTGACCTTGCCATGTCTGCCGTTACCTCTTTTGCATTGTTCCCCCAGCTCACCTGTGAATATTTTTGGGATCGTAATACAGCAGTCCTTTTAAATTTTCCCTTTTGAGGTTTTATTCTAAATCTAAATCAATATTACATTCTCATTACCTTCTCAAGTTGGCTGAAAGGGAATGTTCATTTTGTCATGATTTACAATTCCTTTACCTGGAGCAGTTTTTAGGACTGATGCATTCCTTTGTTGAAGTGTTTGTGAGTCACATCAGTTTGCTTAAAAATGATACAATGATAAGCGTCACTGAGTGCTGTCCTCGATTATTGGTTTATTTTACTGTAGCGCATAATTCACATTCCACCAGCAGGTACTTTCACTGCAACAACAGGTTTTTCAGATGACCTTTCGTGAGAGGTAAAAATGTAAGAATTCGAACAGCTACAGACAAGGAAGTACAGAGAGGGTACACAGTAAGTCACAAAAAAAGATCTGTAACAGTATAAACTTCAGTGGTGCATCTGTTTGCCAAAATTCCTCATCAGGACATAAAACAAGGTGTCAGAGGTGTCACTCCATGATGTGTTCCCAAACAACAAACTCTGATATCCGATGATGACAAAATAATTATTCCTTCATCATGATGCAATCTGGTGATCTTATGTCGAGTTCAAATGTAAAACTAAATTTGACAGTGTGAGGATACTTGCTTTTTTAAAAACAGATAGAGGTAGAATGAATTTTAGTGGAAGAAATATGAGGGAAAACATGTCACAAATCCTGCATGTGCATCTTAAACTCAGATTTAAAGTGAGCACAGAGAAACTTCCAGCAGATGAATGTGAAAATAGTCCTCTAGTGTCAAACTATATGCACATGTATCATTCTGCACAGTTAAGCTCAAACATTTAAGTAAAGGAACAATAAATGAAGCACAGTTCTGATGAGAAGCTTTAGATATCCTGAAGTGTACTCACAGCTTCAGTCTGAGAGTCTCTGCTGGGTCTACAACGTCGAAGTGGCATAAGCTCAAGAAGCAAATCATTACCATTTCAGTAATCCTTTCTGAGGCGAGGGAGGAGACGGGACCTCTTATAGTGCTGCACAGCGTCCTCTGCAAGAAGCTCACGACCTTGAGGAGAGCCAAGTGGGATAAGAGGCAGAGGATGAGAAGGCCAGGAAGCAAGCTGTATTTATAGCGAGCCCATTTGGGTTTACAAAGCAGCTAATGAGGCAGACACACAGTTGCCAGCTCACCTACTGACCGCCATCTCTGATACACCTTCAGTGATGAATCCAGGGAGCAAGATCTGGGCCACTGTAAAACCTTGATCAATCCACCGAAACCAACCCTGCACTTTGACTATAAGGAGCCCAGCTAGAAGGAGGTCCAGGAGGTGGGCAAAGAACTGCCCAAGGTTACTCTACGGACTGGAATATCCTGAAGTAATCTGTAGGAGGGGCGGGATAGCTCACTGGTGGAGGTGTGCAGAAGGGGTGTGGATTCCAGAGAACATTGATCAGTTCAGGTCAGTCTCACTGCTTATAGTGTTAAAGGAAAGATATTCTTCAACACTGTTGCCAGGCCCTGATGGTGTCCTGCCTGAGGAACTCCTAGCTGGATACCTTGGTCAGAAATGGGGGATTCTAAAGTCAAAAAGTTAATGTCCCACTGATTGACACACCTGAGTGTGTGAAATATGTTCTCTGCATTTGACCCATCCCCTGAGGGAGCAGTGAGCAGCAGCGGTGCTGCGCTCGGGAATCATGTGGTGATCTAACCCCCCAATTTCATCCCCTGATGCTGAGTGCCAAGCAAGGAGGCAATGGGTCCCATTTTTATAGTCTTTGGTATGACCTGGCCGGGGATCGAACCCACGACCTCCCAGTCTCAGGGCAGACACTCTACCGCTAGGCCACTGAGCTGGATTCTGGTCCCCCGTCTGATCAGGGAAACCTGGGAGACCCAGGGGGGCCTGGTTGTGCTGAGGTTGGACCCTTACAAACTCCTATGGGTTCATTCTCCCACAACCTGGTTGAGAAGAAACTTAACCTACACGTATCCCAGGCAAGTTCAGAGACTTCATTTTAGACTAGTCCAACAGCTTCAGTCTGAGAGTCTTTGCTGGGTGTACAATGTTGGCACAAACTCAAGAAGGATATCATTACTGTACACACCATTTCAGTGATCCTTTTTAAACTTGCCATAAACCTTGCTGGTGAACTCAGCTGAGGTTCATTGCAGAGGGCCCCTCACCAAGTCCAGTGTCCAACAGCTGCCCCTTCGGGCCTTTATGGATGACCTGACTGCGACAACAACATCTGTCCCAGGGAGCAGGTGGATCCAGAAGGGCTGATCACCTCAGCTTGCATTCTATCCCTGAGTTGACAGCTACAGCACAGGGCCTTGGATGATGTATCTGGTGGAGTGTAGGGGAAGGACAAGAGGTCACTGATCTAAGATGAGGTGTGAGCGTCGGTCAAGGAATGGTAAAATATTATAATCACAGGGGCCAGAAGGCAAAGGGCCATCAGGTTGGCCACAGAGAAAGCAGAAGTTGCTTTAAGATTGCTGTGTATTAATAAAGAAGAACCATGCATGGGGTAGTGCTACCCGGATACAAGCCGAGCCTTGATCAGTCTCAGCTGGGTCGCCTCTACAAGGATGTCTGATTGCCTTAAGACCTGAAATACCCAGTGGCCCCAGGTAACATCAATACCCCCTTTTACACTGCCAGATTTTCCGCGAATGTTGGGCTGTTTTGTCGGCAAGCTGCAAGCATTTAGACACACAGAGCCGGATTGGTAAGTTGCTCCGAGGTGCCCAATTTTCCACCTCATAGGGTAGTCATATTGGCGGAACCCTTTTAGTTTAAAAAGACCGAGGCGGCCTTCTCCAACGAGAGGGGATGTTGATGACTTGATGACGCCACACGTGCGAGCCACTGGCGGTGGATTAACATTAAACAGCTGATAGCAGGAATTAGTGAGCAGCTGGTAGCAAGAGGGAAATGCAAACCTGACAGACACTGTAAAGATGAGCAACTGGAGAGACAAGGAATTGCGCAGCCTCCTTGTCCTCGCAAATGAAGAGGCCATTAACCATCACGTGACAGGAGTGGTGAAGAACGGGCCGACTTACAAGAGAATCACCGAAGGACTGACCAGCCGCGGCTTCCCTCCCACGTCACTGTTTACGTCACATGCTGAGCTACACGTTTTGTTACTTGCTCACGCCCCCCATTGCCCCGAAAAAGGCACATTCTGTATAAACAAAATTAGGTAGGCGGCATTTTGCCGCACTCCCCGATTTTGTTTTCATACCGCCAATGCTGAAAAAAAGACTGAGTGGGCTTTCCTGCAAATTTGCACAATTCCTATCTAAAAAAGGGCTACTGTTGATGTGTCCAGGTGCATCATTGCACAACCCGGCTCAAGACTGGACAAAGTGGGGAGACCACACATGAGTTGTAACTGAAAAGTTTATTTTACATAACTAAAATGGAGTGAGTGAAGTAATGAACCAAATGTTACCTAAGCCAAACTGGGTGGAGGCCAGGAGAGGGAGAGACTTAGCTGACTGCCACCAGCTTACATCGTCCTCCAGCTTGCTCAGGTGAGCTGAATTTCCCTGATGACCCGACTCCACCCACCAGGCTCCTGAAGGGAGATGCAAATCAGAGTGGGTCGTCACAATCATCATGTGATGTATGTGACAAGCAGGAATTGTATTTCTTCGTTAATGCAGCGTGTCATGATTTACAAAACTTCCTGTTCCACAACTTTTTACAACAATGTACTTATGATTCATGCACCGATAAGGTTTCCTTTCTGAACAGAACATGAAACAGAAATAAGACCATGTTTTAAGTGTTTTCAGTTGTAAGGATTCATGTGTTTTCAGTAAAATGGGAGTAATGATCCTCACTGGTCCTTGTATTGTACTGTAGCACATGCTGTCAGGTACTTTGAGTGAAACAACAGGTTTCTCACATCATCTGTCATCAGAAGGGAAAGTAAAAAATTCAAACAGTCACAGCAGAAAGCTCTGTTGTTTACTTCTTTTCTTTCAACCATAAGTAGCAGTAGCAGTATCCTGTTTGCATCATCATGCTATTTCAACAACCAAATCATACCCATGATGTTAACAGACCAAGGCAACAAGTCAAACCAGTCCAGAACAGTAATGACTCCTCCCTGGATGTGAAGCTTTATAAATCAAGTCGTAGCTACAGAAAAGTGAAATTTACAAGTCAACATCAAGACCTAAGGTACAGTATGATCATATTAAACATGTCATATGTTTATGTTTTTACATTTTTATATGAACCAGCATCTTATAATTACTACTGTGACACTGCGTTGTGACTACATTACACAGGAAAATCATTTATCATTTTAAAAGATGTTTTTATTAATCAGTACCAGAACAGTTAAGTTACTGTTTTAGTGTTTTGTTTCCATGTCTTGAATTTTGAGGATGAAAGAATTTGTACTATATTAATAAATGTTTGTAATGTTTATAAAATAATAACTTTAAATTCCATTAACCAAAAAGCCAAATCGCCTAAAATTGTAATTCTTATTTTGTGTTAATGTGAAGTAATAAATTGTTGTTATGATGTGTGACCTGCTGTGCAGGACAGAAATTCTGTGTTTATTGCGTTACATCCTGCTCTATTCAGAGGTTTGTCAACTCTAGGAGGTTGATTTTATAACCAAAAATCTAAACTTGTTTTAGTAGCAACTTTGTGTGCAGTCAGTAAAGTTTATCTTAAATTTTAATCTGACGGTGGTTCTAGATCAAAGGAAATTAATCCAATTGAGCATGCGTTTCTCTTGCTGAAGACAAAACTGAGGGCAAAACACCCAAAACACAAGCAGGAAGTGCAGACGGCTGCAGTAAAGGGCTGGCAGAGCATCACCAGGGAAGAAACCCAGCATCTGATGATGCCTATGTGTCCAACACTTCAGGCAGTCATTGACTGTAAAGGATTTGCAACCAAGTATTAAAACTGACTGTTTAATTGATGATTATATTAGTTTGTCCAAATACTTATGAGCCCTTAAAGTTGGGGGACTGTGTGAAGAAATGGTTGTAATTCCTACACGGTTCATACTACATTTTTGAAAAAAGCCTTAAATGAAAGCTGAGAGTCTGAACGTTAAGCAGGTATTCATTGTTTCATTTAAAACCCATTGTGGTGGTGTACAGAGCCAAAATGACGACAACTGTATCATTGTCCAAATAATTATGGACCTGACTGTATGTATATACATGGCTCACTACACAGTATTGGTTAATTAAGATCATTTTGTATTTCTCTCCTTCACTTCACAATGGCAGGACTATTGTACAGTTTGTAAACATGCAACAAGTAGGAACTATGCAGACAGAACTGATGTGTTTTCATAAACAGACTGTAAACAAGCAAACAAAATGGTTACCTACCAGCAGACATTTGCTTCTAGGTAGCAAAGAAACTTAAAGTGAGGACAGTGAGGGCTGCTGCATTCAGCAGCAGTTTAAAGCTGAATACATTTTAACTGAAATATGGACCACTTGAGCTTGTCTCATTTGTTTGTGATTTCTTTTTTAATTAATCCATTTGATGTGAGAAGTGGCTGGCCCCCAGGTATGTTCCCATTATCTAAGCTGGCCCCCATTCAAAAATGTTTGTACACCCTGAGCTAATAAGCTATTGTGTTTGTGTTAGTCTCTCTGACAGGTTGTGCAGTGATGTTTGGGTTGGCTGCGTTGTGTTTCCTGCTCCTGCAGACCGGAGCTTCTGGGTTTGGGTTATCCAGTGGAGAATCTCTGAGTCATCAGGAGATCACTAAGAGAGCAATCTTAAATACCACTGCGCAGACATGTCGTGCTCTGGCCCTGGCTGAGGGCAAAGACTTCACTTTTCCTGTAAGGATTAATGTCAACCACTTTATATTGACTTTTTATGTTAAATGACCAGTGGCTTTATTATTAGTATTATTCATTTTGCGTGTGTTTGTGTCCACAGTCTCTGACTGTTGAGGCTGTTGCTGCTGCCTGTGAAGCGCCATCCAAGAGCTTCCTCCAAACCATCCAATTGATCCAAACAAAGAATAAACGAGTAGACTCAACTCTTTTCGACCAAGCACAGTATCACATGGACGATGAACAAATTTTGGAGGGAAGAAAAATCATCACAGATGGATTGGCAGCTGTGAAAGCCAGCAACAGGGAACAGAACTTTGAGGCTGCCAGAGAAATACTGGGACAAATCTTACACCCTCTACAGGTAGCCTTCCTTCTATCATTCCTTCTGTTTACATCACAGTTTTGTTTCTTCAATGTCACACTTCAAAAAAGATATCTTGGTGTTAATAAATATACTGTATGCTAGATAATAGATGCTCTGCTTGTTGTTGTTTTTATATAATAGGATTTCTACAGTCATAGCAACTGGGTGGAGATGGGAAACAAACTCCCAAACTCCAATCTGATCAGATCAGACACCAGCGTTGGCAACATAGCAGGTAAAGAAATAATGTGTCAGTGTGTGAGTGGCCGTGTCACCGAAACAAAAGAAACGGAGATGAGGAAATGTGATGGTGCAATGCGATTACAGAGATCATTTTACAAAAGAAAAGACTGACAAAATTTTCTTTCTCACAGCTGAAAGCAGAGCAACCTGTCGCGACTGTAATGGAGACAACTGCACGAACAACATTTTGGAGGATATTCTCAGGGAAAATATACTAACCACAGGATACTTTAATTTTGTGTCTAAACCGAGAGGTAACTATACTAATAATTATATGAATTTTAAAAGCCATGTTTGTCAGGTTTGTTGCTTAAATATTCAGAAATAATCATCCTGTGTGAATTGTGACCAAATAGGCAGCTCCCTTTGGTTTCACAGAACTTTATGGTGAGTTTCAGCTCATTCTCAAGCTGTCTGGCACCCACATCTTTACTGTTCGGTCCATTCTCACTGCCGTCAAAAACCTGCGAAAGCTCTCTGTGCACCAACTGCACATCACCAAACAGCAGACAGACATAGTTAACAGCTAGCTGGTGAACATACTGGAGTGTTGAGCAGCTCAGGAGCCAAATATTTCCTTCAGGAGACAATAAAGACCTAAAACAGAGCTAAAAGAGAGTTAATATTATTCACAGTCATCAGGTGGACACAAACATGGCTTCAAGGGGTAAATAATTTGACTCTGTAAATGGGAACTGCTGACAGTTTTGGCCTACCAACTTAGAGGGTGATAATATCTTAATGTGTTCACAACTTGTTTGTGTGGCCACCAAGTGGCAAATAACTACTAATACCATCAACAGTTAAAAAAAAAAGTGTATATTATATATTAAAAGATGTGTATAATATCCTCCTGAGACCTGAACTTTTGTTTGTTTGCATTTCTCCAAGCTATTTGGAATCAACTAAACATTGTCAACAATAATTAAATCCAAATGTCCTCAAATGGACAATAATTAAGTATAATTAAGTCCCAATGTCCTCAAATGAGACAACAATAAAGTCCCAGTGTCTTGTCTCAATGTCTCTACTTCCTAATTAACAGCACCTTAGCTTGTTTCTGTTGCTAAAATCGGTCAAATGTGTCACCATATCAAACTACAAACATCATTAATCATAAAAATAAACAAGTTTCAACCATAAAATGTGATCAGGTTTTGGACCTTGTCCACCTCTGTGTCGGTATAGGCTGCATGCAGACCGACTTGGCAGAGATGGCTGCCATCTTGTTTTTACATGGATTAGTGTACTGTGCTCTTACTGCCACTAGATGGCACAAAAGTGTCGACAAACAAGGACAACAGGTCTAAGTTAAGTAGAATGAAGTATGAGGTCAAGGAAACCCAAAATGTGATGTCCTCATATAAGGACAAAGGGTCTCAGGAGGATATTATTGGATTATAAATACATGTGTAGATGACTTTCATGTTGCAGCTGGTAAAGATGGGGCTCATTTAATTACTGCATATACTGCTTGGTAGTTATTTTCTCTTCAGGGGTCAATTAAGTCTTATCTCAACCTACAATAAACCATCATTTGTTTGTTGATTACATATTGTATTATTTACCTAAATAACTAAAGTCTTAAATAAATGTAATGGAGTAAAAAGTACAATATTTGTTTTTATCTACAATGTAAGGGAGTACACCAGAATTGTGCTTTAGTGCAGTACTTGTGAAAATGTACTTACTTTCTACCAGTTTATAGTATAACGGTATTTGTAGTTAGCATAGCAGAACTCAACATAATTAACTGTTTTGTAGTAACAACAAATTATGCAATATATGTGCTATGCAAAGGTAATCAAATTGCAACTTAAGAATGCCTCTGCCATATAAACTTAAATGAACATTTTACATATATATTGTTTGTTTTCTGCGATGTGTCTGGAGCTGTTTTGCCAGAAATTTGCCCTACTTACTCCAGCTGTGAGCAGCTCCACCATTTCTTCTGTGTACTGCATTGTGGGACAATTGTATTCATCAAAACACACTCAAAACATCAGGTGTTTTCAGTATGCATACAGCCTGTTTTATCATTATTATTTATTTATTTATTTTAAAGATAATTTTTCTGGCCTTTGCCTTTATTTGATAGAACAGCTTTTGGGACACCCGCTCTACTAGGTGACCAATTGGACACCCCAACATACAGCCTGTTTTGAGTACACTTTATTTTGTCATTTTTCAGCATGAACACACTAATTAAGCCTGCTATTATTAGTATGTAGTATTAATTAATACTTAACAGCTCTGAAAAAGCTTTCCAGCAATTGGTGGTGTCATTAGGTAGTTAAAATATTGCGTTTGGACCGAAGTGGTGGACCAACCAACAGACCAATTCTACCATAACTAGAGCCGTGTGGTATTCTCTGGTTATGTAAGGATGTATAAAACATTTTGTTCTCATTCTGTTTCTAATGCTACACAGGAAAATGCAACCATGGAGGTTTTCTTGATAGAACAAGTAACATTGAACCTATAGGAGGGATCAATAAAGACACTTTGACATCCAGCCATGGACACTTCCACATGGAAGCTGCAAATGTGGCAATTGCTGCAACCAGTGAGCTCCTGGAGGACATTCGAGGGGCTGCTGGTGACAAACCATTCCTACAGTATGAAACCCTTTCTCTATGTTTCAGATATGCATGGTCAGGAGGAGGATTGCAAAGGGTTTTTATCTCTTATCTCTTTGTCTCCTTCCTTTTCTCTCCATCCCTCAGGATGATGGGAATCTCCAAAGCATCTGGTAAAGCTCTTTGTTTTGTGATCGACACGACAGGAAGCATGAGCGATGACATTGCAGCAGTGAGGACTGTCACTTCTGATATAATCGACAGGAAAGTGGGAACACAAGACGAGCCCTCAGTTTACATTCTTGTACCTTTCAATGATCCAGGTATGATCTTAATGTTTTATCCCTCTGAAGTGAAGTAAAATTTATATTTCTTTCTTCATCCTCTTGCCTGCTAAACTGTAACTCAGTGATATAAAGCAGTGGACTTTTTGTGCTGTCATGTGCTGTATAGTTGGTTGAATATTATCACTGCTCAAATAAAATGCCAGCAATACAATAAGAAAAATAACAGTATTTGTAAATCATGAAGCACTCCACAAATGCATGCATCTCCACCTGAACCTCAGATTTTGGGCCACTGGCAAGGACAACAGACCCAGAAGTCTTCAGGAATGTTATTAATTCACTAACAGCAACTGGTGGAGGAGATGCTCCAGAAATGAGTCTTTCAGGGCTTCAGTTCTGAGATCTTCCTCTTCACTGATGCAGCTGCTAAAGATGTACACCTGAGAAACACAGTGCTCGCACTCATTGAGCAAACCAAGACAGTGGTGAGTACTACGCTTCGTGTATGGGATGCCATTTGTAAAGTGGCTCACACTGAAATTAATAGCAACATTTTGCCACATTTAGCTTAAAAAAAGTGCTGTGAATTTTTTAGTCACTTTTTACAGCATTTACAGCAATATTTGAAATATGTCAAATAAAATGTCACAGTTAAACCTAAATATTAAATGTTACATCTAAATCAAAATGTTAAATGTAATTGTTAAATCTAAATCTAAAT